>NW_026067903.1:10206967-10218956 GCF_014885135.2 Alexandromys fortis | reverse complement strand
CCTCCCTTCCCTTCCCTTCCCTTCCCTTCCCTTTCCTTCCCTTCCCCCATTCCTTCCTCCAATATAACTCCCCACATAAGCTCTGTCTGCATGGTGTATCTGTCTCTCACCCATTGTGGGTCTCCTTGGACCTGACCCACACACCAAGGTCCATCTAGTGCTTATAACCCTGATCAAAATGGTTCAGATAAAATTCTAGACACAGAATTAGAAAATGATTATAATAATGTAAAACAACTCACAAAAGATTTATACATTTTCCCAAGAGATCACATAAACCACTTGCAGTAGTTTGAATGTATATGGCTCCCCTAAGTCATAGTGAGTAGCACTATTAGGAGGTATAATTTTTTTTTTTGCAGTAGGTATGGCTTGTTGGAAGAAGTTTGTCGCTGTGGAGGTGGGCGTTCAGGTTTCTTTTTTTTTAATTTTTTAAAGGTTTATTTATTTATTTATACAGTATTTTGCCTGTAGGCCAGAAGAGGGCACCAGATCTCATTACAGATGGTTATGAACCACCATATGGTTGCTGGGAATTGTACTCAGGACCTTTGGAAGAGCAGTCAGTGCTCTTAACCGCTGAGCCATCTCTCCAGCCCCCATTGAGGTTTCTTATGTCCTCTAGTCATGCCAATGTTTCAGACTTCACTTTCTGTTGCCTATAAGATCAAGATATAGTTCTTTCTCCACTCTCAGCTCCTTCTCCAGCACCATGACTGCCTTCATGCCCCATGTTCTGCCATGAGGATGATGGACTAAACCTCTAAAAATGTAAGTCAGCCAATTAAATAATTTCTTGTATAAGAGTTGTCGTGGTCATGGTGTCAAACCAATTTTTGTCAGAAGTGATAAGTAGGATTACTTTGTTTTGGTTAAAGGAAAAATCAATCAAGATGAAATGACGACTCTAAATTTATCTTCTTTTTCTTTTACACGCACACACACACACACACACACACACGCACACGCACACACCCTCATCCAATTTTCTAAGGCAAAAACTACTAGATTGAAAGTAACAAGTTAACCCCAGAACAGTAATATTGTATGGCTTCCATACCCCATTGTCACCTGTAGAGAGCTATATTGCATAAAAATGAATAAAGAAGCACTTGAATTAAAGATTACACAATATATTAAATGGAGTTAACAGATAGTTGCAGAAAATTTCACTCAAACATCAAAGAATACACATACTTCTCAACAAACCATTGAACTTTTTCTAAGGTAGATCACATATTAGAACACAAAGTAAGTCTCAAGAAGTAGAGGAAAGTTGAAACAGCATTCTATAGTCTTACCTGACCCCAATGAGATAAATCTTGAAATCAACAACAAAAAAGAATACAGAAAATATATGAACTCTAACAATATCATATTGAATGTTGGTGGTGTGAAACTATTTCTGATAAGAGAATTCTCACTACAGAAACAGGCACTTTTCAAAACTTCCCATTTATTACTTTTCAAAATATCCACTAAAGAAGGCGTTAGTACATATTTCATAGTACTCTGTGCCAGTGGGTGTGTTCATACTGTTTCCAGTTAGTCATCCTAAACACTAGAATAAAATATTTACATATACTCCAGATTGATACTTATTTAGCCCACCTGAGTGTTCTTAGAAGGACCAATTTTAATCAAGAAGTCTTTTTATTGGTAACCAGAACTCATGGAGTAATTTAAGATAATTTAGACACACCAATGTAAAATATATACAAGAAGAATATTGAAATAGAATGGGATGATTCCACAATTTACGCTCTTTTCAACAATAATTTCTACATGCCCTAAAATTCAGCACTGCTGAATTTTTTGTTGAGTTCATTTCCTTTAAAAGTGATGAGTATTCACAAATGCTTATAAAAATGTTCTAATGGATTGACTTTCTCTCAGGTAGTGATCAGATCTTAGAATCACTGTATGATGTTTCATGATTGTATGTGGTTTTATATTTCTAATATGAGGTTTGAAAATGAAGTAACATATTTTCTATTCCCTCAGTGTTGTGTGTCAAGAGTTCTATTACATTATCCTAGCACCCAAGCACATAAAAATGTGGGGAGTCATTGACCTCTTCCCCTTTCTACCTACTAAAGAACACACTGTATATGAATTCTCTGTTTCCTAGTGGGAAAAGAATCATTTTTTTTCCTTAGGAGCTTACAATTTAGAGGAAACTGCTATGAGCATCATTTTTTTTTCTGGAAAGATACTACACATTCCTAAAACATATCAGCTTTGTAGGCCAGAGTCTAAGCTCCAGTTACAAGGTGACCTGTCATCCGCAAATAATGTGTTCACTTTAGTGATAATAAACAGGAAAACTATGGCTTTAGAAATTCTAAGCCTTTTCTTTATCAACTTGGTATAGTATAGTTTAGGGTTTAAGGTAAGGTTTTATATCATCAGAGATAGGATTTCTTTTATGTGACTTGGTACTGTCCATCTAGCTCAATGAGGGATTTGTTTTTTATACATTCAACATATAAATTGAATGATTATTTTTATAAAGTATTATTGTGTATAATTATACTCTGCACTGATGTTTACTAGAGAAGTAAACAGTTAATTTGAAATGCTATATCTTGCTATTCTCCTATTACTTTCTCAGGGAATAAAGGTTTTTGTTTTTATAAGTATGAAAAGTGTAGCTGTACATCTTAACTGTACCAAGTGATGAGTTTCCAAAGTTATGTAAGTCTTAACAGTTGTGATGGTTAATATATACTGCCAACGTAAGCCTCTGATCATGTTTTGAGGGATTACCTGGATGAGATTAACTGAGAGGCTTTGGAGGATGAGTCTATCAGTCCAGTAATGATATGAACATCATGGCAGTATCCAACTACTTTCAGATTAGCTCAATAAGAGGAAACCCCATAAAGCTAGTCATTTCTACAGCTTGCAGTGTTCACACTTTTGTAAGAATGATTACTTTTCTCCTCCAATGTTGTGCATAGCAACTTTCAGTACTGTAGAAACTATAGTAAGGATGAAGCCTCTGGGTCTGAAAAAGCCTGGGATAAAATCGGACTCACTGAACATAGCGGACAATGAGGACTACTGAGACCTCAAGAACAATGGCAATGGGTTTTTGATCCTACTGCACATACTGGCTTTGTGGGAGCCTAGGCAGTTTGGATGCTCACCACTAGACCTGGATGGAGGTGGGTGGTCCTTGGACTTCCCACAGGGCAGGGAACCCTGATTGCTCTTTGGGCTGATGAGGGAGGGGGACTTGATTGGGAGAGGGGGAGGGGAATGGGAAGCGGCGGTGGGGAAGAGACAGAAATCTTTAATAAATAAATAAATTATAAAAAAATAAGAGGAAACCCCTCCCTGGCACCATTACTGAGGCCAGAACCTATGGCCACACAGGTCATAAGCCCTAGCAGAGTACCTATTACTATTATTCTTATTCTGCCCAATAGACGCATTATTAAACCAACTTCTAATGACTTATCATTATACACACAAATTAATGCATCTCTCATTAGGGAAGCTTCCATTTGCAGTGGATGGTGATTAACACAGAGACCTACAGTTGGTTAATATGCAGAGTAAGAAAAACTGGTCTTGGATGAGTTTGCAAAAGAAAAGAAAATAACACAATGTTGGATGGATAAGGAAGAGGGAGTGGGTCTGGGAGTTGTGGGAGCATGAGTGAATATGATCAAAACATATATTAAATTCACAAAGAACTTATAAAATTTCTTTAAAAGGAAAGTTTAACAATGAAATACACAATTTGTTAAGAGATAACTTACTCTGGATACTTTAGATGATGCCAGTGAAAGCAAAATATTTTTTTTTCTGTGTAATTATGAAGCATTACTATCTCAGCAATGTTTTAAACATGTCATAATTTTAAAGTAGCCAAATTAATTGAGTATTAAATATGAGTTATTTGGCTTCTGCCTCTTGGATTTGATAAAAAGCCCTGCTCTTTTAAGTAAAAGCGAATGAACTTAACAACCGTAAATGGAGTATTGTCCACAAGTATAATGGTGAGTGCTGCTGATTTTTGTATTTCTCAAGTATCAAGCCCTTAAGAAATACCCGACTTAAAAAGAAAAAGAAATACCCGACTTCATTGCTTTTGTTGTTATCCTGTCCAATGCCTGTGTATGTCCTTATAGTATGAGTCATCAAGTACCTCTAGTTAGTGAAGTAGCTGGTCTAAAATCACTTAGAAAACAGAGCATGGAGAGAGCTAAGTTCTGTCCTTTGACGCCACTGAACACTAGATGCAGCAAGCATGAAGTAAGGGTCCCTACACATTATTATTGTCCCTAGAGAAACAGACACAAGCAACTTAATTAGTACATAGCAATATGGTACAATAGTATGTATATTAAATGCATTTAAAAATTAATGTGACAGCCAAGAGGAAATAGAAACGGAAGGGAGAATGTTCAGGGAAACTTCCCACGCCTTTTTTTTTTTATTATTCTAATTTAGTATATCTGGAATGGGAAAAGATATTGTATGTTTAACAAATACTTCCACGTGACTCCTAGAGGATTTTTGAAGATCACAGACTCACCATACCAAGGAAATATTTTTTATGTGCATGTGTGGTAGTTTGAAAGAAAATGGCCTCCAAAGGGAGTGGTCCTATTAGGCGATGTGGCTTTGTTGGAGTATGTGTGATCTTAATGGAGGAAGTGTGTCCAATGCCCACTGTAGAGGTGGGCATTGAGTTCCACATATGCTCAAGCCACTCCCACTGAGACAGACCCCTTTCTATTACCTGCAAGTCAAGACGTAGGACTGTCATCGCCTTCTCTAGCACTCTGTCTGCTTGTATGCAACCATGTTATACCATGATGACAATGGAATAAGCCTCTGAAAATGTCAGCCACCCCAATTTCGTGTTTTCTTTCATAAGAGTTGCTGTGGTCATGGTGTCTCTTCACAGCAACAGAAACCCTAATTAAGATGCTATGCTTACTATAGTATTTTTCACATTACTATAATATAGAATAAGTCTACGTGTCCCTCAACAGATGAATAATAGGAATAATAATATCCTATTATTCATCTCAGACACTGTGAGTTTATCATATTAACAATGCATGGTGTTGAAGAAATTATGTGAAGGAAAATAGGCCACACACAGAAAGAAAAGTACCACATATTGTCACATCTAATGAGGGGAGAATCCATCAGCAAACTGGCTACTTAAACTGATCCAGTTTTGGACTGCTTATGTGGCTCAATAGGCAAACACTTATCTAGTTTAGTAAAGATCCTAATCTGACCCATAGTAAAAAAGAAAACTTCTTATGCACACTAATATATAGATTGTGTTTAGTGTAATAGTCCATTTCTTTCTTAAAAATTTAGACTTGGCAACTTTACTTGAAAATTAAGATCTAATCTAAGAACAGCTGGAAACTTGAATGAAATAGATAGCCATTGTTGAGTTTTCTGGAGTGCTACCCAATTAGTAAGGATGAGGGGATGGATTAAGATTTCAATAGCACAAGACCCACATTGGAGCACCGGACTGAAATCTCAAGGTCCAAATCAGGAGAAGAAGGAGAGAGCACTAGCAAGGAACTCAGGACCGCGAGGGGTGCACCCACACACTGAGACAATGGGGATGTTCTATCGGGAACTCACCAAGGCCAGCTGGCCCGGGTCTGACAAATCATGGGATAAAACCGGACTCGCTGAACATAGCGGACAATGAGGACTACTGAGAACTCAAGAATAATGGCAATGGGTTTTTGATCCTACTGCACGTATTGGCTTTGTGGGAGCCTAGGCAGTTTGGATGCTCACCACTAGACCTGGATGGAGGTGGGTGGTCCTTGGACTTCCCATAGGGCAGGGAACCCTGATTGCTCTTTGGGCTGACGAGGGAGGGGGACTTTATCGGGGGAGGGAAATGGGAGGCGGCGGTGGGGAAGAGACAGAAATCTTTAATAAATAAATAAATAAATAAGATTTCAATAGCACAAAACAAAAAGCAGATTGAATTTAGCATTTAGAGAAATTCAGATTAAAAACTACTTTAAACTATTGCCTTACCCTAGTCAGGTTGAATAAGTTCAAGAAACTAATTGACAATATGTGTTGACAAGCATGTACTGTTGGTGAGATTGCAAACTGGTGCAGCCACTATGGAAGTCAGTGTGGAGAAGCATATAAAGCTAAAACATGACCTGGCTATGCCATTACTACTTAGCATATTCCCAAAGGACTTACATATTATTCTATAGGTACTTAGTAATGTTTGTGGCTGTCCTAGTCACAATAGTTAGGAAATGGGAAGAGCCCCAATGTCCCTCACTTCATGAATAGATAAAGAGAATGTGGTACACATACAAAATAGGATTCTATTAAGCTGAAAAGGAAAACGTACAGAAGTCGATGAAACTAGAGAATACTGTGTTAAGTGGGATAACCAGACCCAGAGAGACAATCACATCATGCTCTCTATTCCATCTCTTTCTACATAGACCTGGGAAGCTGTACTCATGAAATCTCAACAGTTTAGTTTACTTATGGCAGACTAAATTGGACCTGAATAATGGGTAATACCAATGGACCTCTCAATATGGATGGTGGAAATGGGAGGAGGTGAAAATTTGTAATAATAATAATAAAATAAAAAAATAAAAAAGTTTAGAAAAACAATAACATTTTGAAACCTAGCAGAATTTAGGATTTTTGCGGATTTAATATAATGTTAAGAGACTGGCTGACTTTTAGCAAGGACGGAAGAGTAGTGAAAATGATGATCTGGCTATATTTCACAAGCTTCAGCTTAAAGCTAAGTTTTTGCTGATGGGTAGGGATAAAAGCCCTTTTCTGGTTAGGAGCTGCTTCATGGGCTATAACCAAGCAAAGTTCGATGTTTCTGAAACACAGACAACTACCTTACAAACACACAAACCACACACACAGACACACACACACAACATACATATACAGTCATGGACACAGAGAGAGGGAAACACAAACAGCACATATACAGACAAAGAGACACAGACACACAATACACACACCATACACTGAAATAATTTAAACATTTAAAAAATTTTAAAACATAAAGACTTATACGTAGTAATACTGAAGTATTGTAATTATCTTTCACTCAGACAATTCAGACAATACAGCATCAGCCTTTAGACAAATGGTGTTTTCATGTATTCGAGATGGTTTTTATTTCTCGTTTCTAATCATTTATCATAGATACATTAGTATTTACTCACTGTGACCCAGAGAGTAAATTTAGTTTAGCAGTAACACTAATTTTGTTTACTAATTTTTGAACTTATATGGACTCCTCAGCTTTTTAATTATTCATTCAAAACATCACTGTTTATTCTCGATTTGTTTTTTTCGAGACAAGGGTTTCTGGTTGTCCTTGAACTAAGCCTGTCCTAGAACCAGGCTGGCCTAGAACTCATAAATATCAGTCTTCCTTGGCCCCCCAGCCCTGGGATTTAACACATGTGATACCACACCCGGCACTGTTTACTATCTTAAGAGAAATAGTCAGGTGGTGGTGGTGGAGGCCTTTAATCCCAGAACTTGGGAGGCAGAAGCAGGTGGATCTCTTTAACTTTAAGGCAAGTCTAGTAAAAAAGAGATAGTTTCAGGACAAGCACCAAAGTTATTCAGAGAAACTATTTCAAAAAAAATTAACATACATACCTACATGCATACCCACACACTTACGTATGCATGTATGTATGTATGTAAAATCCCTGAGTTTTACTTATGCCAATAGCTTTTATTTAGAGTTCTTGTTATTAGTGCCTTGTATGATTAATATCCAGGTTATCATCCAATTCAAATTCAACAGAAAATTTGTTCCTATTAGTGATTGCTACCAAATACTACTACTACTACTACTACTACTACTACTACTACTACTAACGTATATTTTAAAACATTAACTGTCTTACGGATTTGATGATAATCACTTAGCAGTTTATCTGTGAATTGTACAGGTGATCGTGTTTAATGACAATGAATGAGTTGTCACATGTTTAGTAATCCCGCGCCGTTGCTCTAGTGAAATATCTGTCAATATTTCCATAGGTGATATTAATTTGGAATGCTGGCTATTAGCTTTCTGTATATTTTAAAAACAGTTCTTTATTAAAAGTATACTTCAAGCATATTTTCTGCTACTTAAGTGTTGGGACCAATTGGAGTCCTGGCCTTTAGCTTTCTTTCCTGCTAGAGCCTTCTAATTGAAGTTACTAAAAGCTGTGCCTTACCTAGAGGATCAGAGGATGGGATTTTCACCTGTTGGCAATTGACTGCTGGGTATTGAAGCCTCCGTGGTGCTATTAAAGAAGGGTTTTTGTACCAGGAAAACAACAACAAGAACACCCCAAACCATGAGGATATGAAGTTGTGTAGTTATGGAAGAGATAGTGAATCTGAAAAGAGATGGTAGGAATGGATATGATCAAAATAAAATGTCTGAAAAAAATCAATAAAATTAAAATAGAGAAATTGAAATTGAAAATACAGTAAATATTTACACATCAAAAACTAAAAATGAAAAGGAAGGGGACAGGCATTTTACATTGGTGACTATGAGACAGGACCTGAGGAAAATTTTTAGTTATGTACAGAGAATGCTGGGTGGTGAAATTACAATTCCAGGCCTATAAGGATGAAGGACTTTGGTAAATATTTGTGCAAGCACATGTGTATGTGAGTTTATGCAATATTCTGAAAACATGGTTTATGTTCCACAATATTGAAACTTTTCTTGAACCTCAGAGCCAAAATTAATAACACTCTTAAGACAAGAGTGTTAGCTTATTGTATACTCAAACTGTTTGTTTTAAAAATATTTACCCTTCTTACCTTGGATTTGCACATAGTCTGCTTTTCCAAACCAAGCTAATGCACAATGTGGTCTCAAATTATGTACTCCTCCATGTTTCTGACCCAGAGATTACCTGTGAACCATTTGCGGAAGCAGTAAATAGAGAAGTTGAAACCAACTTCCTAAAATCTACCATAAAGGGTGAAAGTAGCCATTTATGGTTTATTTGTGGACAAAAATTGATACAATATATTTGAGTCACAGAACATTGCTGCTTTAAGATTGCAGTCACCGGTACACTTAATCATCCCTACTGGCTAGCATCCATGGTGCTGGAAGGTGCTATGCCTATTGTTAGAGGAGAAAAGTTAGCCTTGATCTCACACAGCTGTGAACCTGCATGAAGATCATCTCTCCAGCCTTTGGGAGGTAATGAAGGGCTGCAGCAGCAATAGACTATGTTGTTTTGGGGTACTCTTGAGCTCCCCTGAGTAAAAGCATGAAACGGTCTATGGCTCTTGGGGGAGGAAGGTATTGTCACAAGAGAGTAGTTTAATTTTAGAATCCCATTTTTCTTACTTAGGGTATATTATTATGTTCTTTTATGCATGTAAAATTTTAGTTACTATGCATTATTTGCCTTTTAAAAGTGTATTAAGATTTTATTCATTTATATGTGCATGTTTATGTCTCTAGAATCCAATAAGATGTCAGACACACTGAGACAGGAGTTAAAGGCATTTGTGAGCAACCCCACAGGGCAGCAAACTTTCATCCTCTGAAAAGCAGCAAATGCCTTCAAGTATTGTGCCATTTCTCCAGTCCCAGAACTTCTTACTCTTGCAATATTTATTACATAGAAATGCTTCATATAAAGTTCACAATATTTATGGTATTTTTCTGCCAGCAATCTCAGCATCTGCTGGGATCTAGAATCTTCATGACAATGGGTTTGGGCTTGACATAGAGCAGGAAAACTGTTGACTCTGAAAATTAGATTAATCTAAGAAGAACCTATGTCTCACTATACTACTTACTTTCAATCAATAGAATGAATTGAAATGTTGATGAAATAAAGAAGAGGTAGGGGATATTCTAGGAAGTTCCTAAATGAATCTGCATTTTAGGAAACTAAGGAAATTCTGAATATTAATTATATGTTAGATATGTAGTTGCTAAATTCTCTTTTACTCTATGAAATTCCTCTTCTCTTCACTCTTGTTTCCTTTTCTGTACAGAAGCTCTACAATTTTATGAATTACTATTTAGCAATTGTTGATCTTAATTCCTGAGCAAATGGAATCTTATTCAGAAATTGCTGTCTTGTACTTTTATCTTTTTGGGGACCACTTATGTTTGATTTGAGCAGTTTAAGTGGTGAAGTTTCATATTAAGAGTGTTGATCTGTTTGCAGTTGATCTTTGTGTGGGTGGCAGGAGCTACTTCCATCTAATTCTTCTCCATGTGGACATTCAGTTTTCCCCAACACCACTTGTTGAAGATGTTACCATTGGAAAATTTGTTTTAAACATAACTGCAATCATGTTCTTATATTTCTATCATGTGAATAGCTGGAAACTACACTAGGAAATTAGTTCTTTTTGCCATGCAGTGGTGAATTCTGCTTAGAGTACACATCACCCAAGCTATGATTTGTAACACATCCTTCCTATAGTGAAGTCATCTCCTTTTGTAGTCATAGGAAACACAGCCTGCAGTTTACATTACTTTACAAAAAAAAATCACCAAGACTTGAAAATTCTTGTATAAATATGTACATATACAAAAGTGTATATCTACATATACATTTTGTATCTCAGGTATTAGCATTTACACCATGTGTCAAGATACAAAATAACTGTAATTCTTCAGATGCTGACCTTAAACCTTTCCTCTCAATATGTACTCCATCTTTGGCCTCATTGGAGATGTTGTAGTCTAGTAGAGAGAGAAGACATCCCTAGTGCTTACATGTGTCAGCACTGGCACATATATGAAAGAAACCCTTTTCTGTGGGTCTTCATTGGGTCATTCCACAGAGAAGAAGCAAAGCAGTTTGCATGCTTCCCAAGTTGTATGAAGCTGGAAGAACTCGGTTTTAGACTTGAGTTATCCCGTTAATGCTGCCAATACGTCTTGGTCCTTCAGAAATTTTCTCAGTAGCTTATTTCAAAGGAAGTTATAGTGGAGGCACTGTGTGGACACCACAACAGGTAAAGGAACGTCACAACGTCCAGCGATGCCCTTCTGTAACCGAGTATGTTGATGAAAGGGTTGACATCAACCTCGCTCAGTTCTCAGGTGGACTATTAAGAAGGCTGTGTAATGAAAAGGAGGATAATAAAAGGACCCTGTCACGCCATTTGTAACATTCTTTATAGCAGCACTTGAAATTAAATATATTCTTTATAGCTGTGCTTATACTGTGGTTTTATTCAAGTACTTATTTTGAGATCTTTGGGGAACAGCTCTTGGAGGCATTGAGATCATTCTACAAGGACCCAAAAGGACAAATTGGTAAGTGGTAGTACTGTAATGCATTGCTAATTCACAATGCTTTAACAGGAGTCAAGAATAATTAATTATTAGTCACTGAGAAAATAGCTATTTCCTTTATTTGTATGGAGAGTCAAACTCCATTTTCATCTCAAGGGGGAATAAAGTGTGAGCATTTCCAAATTCAGATGACTGGAGGAGTTACCTGAGTACCGAGTACATTTTAGTGACTTTCTCCCCCGAGCAAGACAATTTTATCACAAACTGGAAAATTGGAGTACAGTATGAATGATAGCAAATAGACTGGGGGTTTATTACATTAATCCAAAGTGGCCATGTAAGAAAATAATACTTCTAAATCCTCCTCTCAGCTTGATATAGCTTTCCTTTTAGTGAGACACACAACTTCTTGTAAAGTTCTCTTCCCCCTTCTGTTTCACTAGGCATTATAGGTCTGTTTAAATTGCTTATTTGATTTAGATTGAACTTAGGTAGATGGTATATTTCAAGAAAATGATCCATTTCTTGTAGATTTTTGAATTTGGGGGAGTACAGATCTTCAAAATATGTCCTATTTTTCTCTGGATTTTCTTGGTGTCTTGTTATAATAATCTTTTCACTTCTAATTTTGTTAATTTGGATCTTCTCTCTCCACATTTCAGGTAATTTGTTTAAGGATTTGTT
>NW_026067903.1:10174435-10205650 GCF_014885135.2 Alexandromys fortis | reverse complement strand
TCTCTCTCATCCCCTCGATAATCCCCTTACCCTTATACCCTTCCCATACCTTTTTCTACTTATGTGTGTCTTTGTTCATTCTTTTTTTTTTTTTTTTTTGTTTTTTTTTTTTTTTTTTTTGAGACAGGGTTTCTTTGTGTAATAGCCCTAGCTGTCCTGAAACTAGCTCTTGTAGACCTTGCTGGCCTTGAACTAACAGAGATCCACCTGCTGCTGCCACCTGATTGCTGGGATTAAAGGCATGCATCACCACGAACCGACTTTCATAGATTTCTTTAAGAAAGTTATTTATTTCCTCTTCAAGGACATCTATCATATTCATAAAAATTTATTTTAAGGACTTTGTTTTGTGCTTCAGCTGTGTTGTAATTATCAAGGCCTGCTGTAGTAGGGTTCCTGGCCTCTAACGGAGACTTATTTTTTGATTGTTTTTTGACACTGGCTTCTAGCTATCTGGGGTTGGGGTGATTGTAAATCTAGGTGATAGAATTACAGATATCGGTCTTATTTTTGGTGAGTGGGTATTTTGTTTCTTGGTTTCTGTTTTTCTATCTGCTTCTTAGGTGAGTGTGGTGACTCTCTAGTTTTTAGTAGGGAATTCTTCTTGGATCCTGACAGGTGTAGCCACTAGGGGTTTCAGGGTGAATTTTTTGGGGGGGATGGAAGCTGACACTTAGGAATAGGAGTGGGTTGAAGGCACCCACAGGAAGGAAGACAGCAGACTGTTCCACCAAGTTTTGCTTAGTTCCCTGGGAATGGGGGGCCTCTAATGAGGAAAGTCTGATATAAAGCTGGACCTAAGACTGAGACATTGGATTTGGAGGTGAGGAGGGAGAGTGAACATTTGATGCCCATCTGTCTGCTTTCCTGGTCTACTTGCTTCTCTGGCAGGCTCCTTTGGTGGGTTCCCAGGGAATGCCTGCTTGAATTGGGGGCAGGGATAACAGGATGAATGCAGAGGTAGGTTGGGGAGAAGATTTGAGTGATCTGCCTGAAATGGGGACAGAGATCAGGGAGAAGCCACAAGAACCGATCTGCTACAGAGTTTGGGTGAGATTAGATTTAGAAGAGAGAAATGAAGGACTGCCGTTAGATTACCTGCTTCTCTCGCTCAAAAGGCCTGTGAGTTCTCAGGAACCACACAGGTGGAGTTGCTGCCTGGATAAAGGGATGAATGGGAAGGGGGAAGATTGGAAGTTAAGATCTGTGTTTATTGGAGATGGGGGAAGGGAGGAAAGGGAGGCTGCAGCGTGTGGTCTGCTGCTGAGCTGGGGAGGAGACTGGGGATTTGGAATAGAGGAAAGTTAAGATAGCCTACTTGCTTTCCTGACCAGCTTGGCTGGAGGGTTTCCAGGGAATACCTGTGGGAGCTGGAGGCCGAGATAAAAAGTTAGAGTTTTGAGGAAAGCTGTAGGAAAAAATATGCCAGATTCACTGAAAATGGGGGCAGATAGCAAGGGCAAGGGGAGGCTGCAGCAAATTGTCTGCTGCAGTTTTGGGAATGAGAGTAAGGAACTGGATTTAGAATTGAAGAGATAGAGGTGAAGATCTGCAGTGAGCTTCCTCACTTCCCTGGCTGCTATTCCCAGGGAATGGCTGCTGGAGTTGGGACCTGGAATAATGGAATGATGGGGACAATAAAACTTTGAGGAGGAGGTCTACTTGATCTTTTGGAGATGGGGCCAGAGAGGAAAAGGAGGCAGCACCTTTGGTCTGCTACAGAGCTCTGGATGAGTTAGAAGAACGTGATTATTTTTAAATGGCTATGGTGGTATTTTCATAGTGGAGTACCCACCATTAATTATTCCACTGTTAGTATTCTATTCTTATAGCGGTATAAGAGACTGAGCCTAAGGCCTTAATCACATGTTCTAATATTAAGCTACTGAGCTAGTTATATCCCTGGCACAGTGTGAAAGATCAACTGTAGCAAACTTAACCTTACTTACTTACTGTAGTTCAGTCCCGCTTGAAACTTTTAAATTTCATGAAGCAACATGTCAATTTTAATTTTTCTCTTATGAGGGATTAGAGATCATTTCAAAAAACTTGAGTACATTTATACTTTATAGTGTTTTCCTTGCATTTTTCTATAACACTTTCAGATTTTCAGGCCATTCATCAAGGTCTCTGACCCAGTTTGAATTGATTTTTTATCCAGGATGAGAGACAGGGATGCAGTTTTGCATGTCTGAGCATCAATATTCATTTTTCCCAGCACCATTGTTGATGAGGCTCTCTTTTCTTCAATGTCTATTTGCAGTTCCTTGCATTTTCTGGCTACTTGAACATGTATCTCTCAATGACAATAGACTCTTTGTGATGTTATGCTTCTTGTGTTGATCTTTGTCTTATTTGCCCTAAGACTAGAGTGTGAGCTTTACAAACTTGGCAGTGGGTACTACACCTAGAGGTAGACTACTAGAAATGTCTGCAGGCAGCCTCTTCCTTGGTGTGCCTTATACGCTAGCACCTTCCAGCTCTTGTCTCTGCTCATATTTCTTTTGGAGTGCTAAAGTACCTCACTAAAGTCGACGCTTCACGTGTGATTTGACAGTGTCAGATGTGGAGCAGTTCATTCAACCCCCCATCCCCTTTTAGCCCATATTACTCTATTCTGTGGGACATATTTTACAGAATAATCTCCTGGACTTTGTTTTGGCTTCCCAGAGTGTTCAGTGAAGGGAAGGACAGTAATCTCTATAGTAGCTCAGTTGTAGACTTATCAGGGATCTGTTTTCAGAATCCATCTAAAGTGGCACCTCACCATCTGAAAATTAAAAGGAGGGAGAACGTTTATGTCACCTATGTGGTCAACATGCATCAAGACTCTCTCCCTCACTGGGCAGAAAGTCTGCTTTGTGATTATTCAAGTGCCACTTGGATTCTGAGTATGTGTGGGGTAGGATGGGAGGGGAGTCACACTTGGGAGTTTCCATGTGGACACATGCATGTAGAGGCCAGAGAACAATTTGGTGTTGTTTCTCAGGTGTCATTCACTGTATGTGTGTGTGTGTGTGTGTGTGTGTGCACCTGTGTCTCTGTTTCCCTCTGTGTGTGATATCTTTTCAGAAAACTGTATCATATTACACCAGTGAGGTCCAAGGATCTGTTTGTGTCTGCCCCTGTGCATTAGGCTTAGAGATGCGTCCAAAAAATAGTGGGATCTGCTTGTGTGTGCACCTGCGCATTAGGGTTACAGATACATGCAACAATATCTGGCTGGTTTACATGAATGCTGGAGTCAGGCCTCAGCTCCTCATGCTGTGTGGCCCACATTTTACTACTGAGCCATCCCCAGACCTGACTGCGATTGTCTTCTGTTTTATTTGTTGCTGATGTTTGTTTTTTTGGTTCCCAACTCTGCCCTTCCATTTGTTGGTGTGTGTGGCATGTAGTTTTGACTTTCTCTTGCCCCATGTAAGTGGTAAGAGAGTACAGATTTTCTGACTCTATGCAACTGTTTTTGCAACTGTAGTTACAACTCTCTGCACTTAGATCAGAATAGTTCCTCGCTGAAGTTGAAGCCCCTAGAAAGGACTCCGGGCTTTCTTTTGTTCTATATTCTAAAGTTTTCTTTCTTTCTCTGGCTCTAAAACTGGTGTTTTTCTCAGTTCCCTACATGGAATAGGAACTCATTAACCCAGTTGTTAAAGGTCTGGAGATGCCAACAGTCACTGCATGTTTTGCATCTTTTGTCTTCCCAAGTCACAGTTTTCTGATGGGAGAGAAAGATGAAAAATTTAGGGGAAGGCAAAAACAGTATTAGAATATATTTTGACTATTTTAAATTCAGGCAATTGCTCTCTGGGTACATCAATTTTCCTTGCATAAGGAGTATAATTTTTCATGCCCCATGAAAACAACTTGGAAATGAAAGCACAAAAACCTTATGTTAATTCCTATGTGTAATTAAACTTTGTTTAGATTTTAGTATAGTTATAACATCTCTCATCCCTTTCCTCCCTCCAAGCCTTCCATGTACCCCTTGTCTTTCATTTTCATGACTTATTTTTATTATTATTACATGTACATATTCATATGCTTATGCATAAATTTCCTAAATATAAACTGCTCAGTCTATATAATGATACTCATTTATATGTTTTCAGTGCTATTTAGCATTGGATAATTGATTGGTGTGTTCTTCCCTGGAGACGACTATTTCTTCTACTCTCAGTATTCCTTAGGTGCCTGTCTATCTTTGTGTAATGTTGAAGCCTCATGGCTTTTACTTGTCACTTTGGCAAGTGCCTTAATACATTTGTGTTGAATGACTGAAGAATAAAAGCATTTATACACATATAAAATGATTGTGCTCCTAATTGCTTATGCATAATATATATTAAAACTTCAGAGGCCACTACTGGAACAGTTTGGCAAATCTGGCCAATGCAAACTTGGATGAGGCATTCCAAGTCTGTTAAAAAGATGACAGCTACAGCAGCACATGTTGAAAAGTAGGGCCTTCGGATACTTGAACATTTTGTCTGAGCCTCATCAGTCAGCTTCATGGGCTCAGTATTCATTTTGCCTTTGAGACATTTCTAAAAAGGAAAAAAAAAACTATTTTAATTCTAAATAACTCAATTTGTCGGCTCCTGAAATTACCCATTCAGTACTCACAGAAAAGACTGTACACATCAACGCTGCAAACATTCAAAAGGCATCCGAACAAGAAGACAGATGCCTTCCCATTCTTTCATTAGGCTGCAAGCTGATTAAGTTCAAGGATGATTCCACGTTTGCCATGTGTTTTGTTCAGGACCCGTGATGTATTGTTCACAAAGCCCAACAAATAAAAGCAACAGCTCCCTCTCTCAGAATGCCTAACCGCTGGAATTTGCTCTACAGTTTTTAGTAGAAAAGTTACTGGGTCTTCTACCCAGCACAACTATGTTGGTGCCAATAATAATCCCATGCTAGAGTCAAGGCAATGGGGGCAAAGAGAGGTTAAGCAAGTTGCTGACTGCTCCATGGCTAGCAAATAAAGGTTCAGTGGGCAATGCCTACGTCATGGGGCCCAGTGCTGCTGGATGGTCTGCTGTGCTGTCCTGCGAACCAGGAAACCAAATTAGATACACAGTGAAGGTCTTATTTTCAGTACAAGTTACAGGTTCTTATTTTGTGTTTAAAATTTCAGAAATTAAAAATTGTAAAATAGCTACTAAAAAGCCTTACTTTTCTTCTATTTTTTGCTTATTTTAAATTTTATCACTATTTTAGACTATTAAATCACATACACATATAGATGAGTGTGTGTGTTTGTATGCCCAAATATATATTATGACAGTGTATACTCATACATACACATATATGAATTGTGACAGTGTATAATTTTATACTTTATTTTTTCTCCTTTTCCACTGAGCAGTTTTCATATTCTAAGAAAGTTTTGGGTAATGAAACACTTGGATCTGTCTACAATAATTTCTCTGTGACCTGTGCTGCTTGAGTCTTGGAACCCTGAGTAAGGGTAGGGAGAAAATGAGCAAAGGATAAACACCTAGATCCATGGACAGGAAAGCTGGCATCTGGTGGTAGTGTCCTTACTATGATGGACTAGCACTTTACTACTGTAGGACACCCCGAACCTCAGTGTGTTTATTAGTTAGAGCACAGGGATGGGATTGGCTGGTCTCAATAGGTCTCTGTAGGCAAACAGTCTTGGCCTGAAAATACTGGGAAGAGGAAACTGTAGTTGCTAGTTTTTATACTCATTGATCAATCATCCGTAAACACCTGTACTTGAACCAGACGATGACACCTTTGACAACTTGGAGCCTGATCCATATAAGAAGATAGCTTTGCCCAGGTTCCATGTGTCCAAGGACTTGGTCTTTTTCCAGTTGTCATGGCTGCGCTCATGTCAACACACATTCACTCCGGACGTTGCTCAGTCAGCTTCCTACATAACTTACTTAATTGTTTTCTGTCAAACACGTAAATTGATCTGCATCATTTCCAATGATGCTGTAATGGACTTTCATGGAGTGTTTTTAGGGGTTGATTAATGCCCTTCTTATGAGCAGAGTCCTTGTGTACTAATCTGACCTGGCATACTGCTCCTATTTTATAGCCTTCTCAATTATCAATGAGTTGCAGTTTTGGAAACTTGAATAAGGAGAGCAGATTCCTTTTGTTGTTTAGTTATCAGATCTTGTATTTACCCATCAGAATACAAGATCCAAGTGCTCTTTAGATACTTGTTTTCCTCAAATTTGTTATGAAGAAGAATGAAAATCCTGGAGAAAAATCTTTCTCCTACTATTTTATCTCCTCTATTATTTGTTTTATCTGCCATCAACCATTTGTTCTGACTTGCTAGTTATATTTTCATAAGTATTGTAACTTTATTGCAAGGTATAACCCAGTATTTGGGAGTGATATTTTAATCTTCTTCAATATGTTTAGGTTGAAGTCTATGTAGTTTCACATCAAGGTTGTTATAATTTGCTTTTCATTTACCTCTGACAATTCTTTTATTTTCAGAATTTGAAATATCTTTCATGTGACTCTCTTAAAAATTCCCTAACACTGTGGTTATGATAAAATGCAAATATTCTTTTTTAAAATTTTTTTATTATTATTTTTTTTGAAAAACTACCGCCTCCTCCCTGTTTCCCATTTCCCTCCCCCTCCTCCCACACATCTTCCCCTACCCCCACTCCCCTACTCCTCTCCCCCTCCTCCCCACTCCATTCCCCCTCCCTCTCGAGAATGATGAACAGTCCAGATTCCCTGCCCTGCCAGAAGTCCAAGGTCCTCCCACTTGTATCCAGGACCAGGGAGGTGAGCATCCAAACAGGCTATGCTCCCACACAGCCAGTTCATGTATTAGGATCGAAAGCTAGTGCCATTGTCCTTGGCTTCTCATCAAATATTCTTATTTTGAAGAGGCGACTTAAACTAATTTCTCTTTCTCAGATTGACAGAGATGGATGTTGGCTTTTAACTTTGTCATATGTGATATTCAGTTTTAGTCAATAGCAGGTTTTAAAATTTACTACTTTAGGATAAATATGGCAATACTTGACTTACAAAAGGACATTTTTCTTACCTTTGTTCTTCACAGTCTTAAAGAGCAATCGCTTTTTGGTTCCAGTGTTTTTTCTTCTAATTTCAGTTTTTAAGAATGAGAATCTCCCTGCAAAGGAGTTAATTTGGTTCTGTCACTATGCATTTTCTGCCAGTGACATTACTTGTGTGCTTCAGTATTTTCAGGTTTTGTGATTGTCTTTAGTCATATTTAATTGTCTTATGTTGGCTATTTGCTAATGTTTTCAAGAGAAGCATGTAAGTAAAATGTCACTAGAGTTCTTGCATTGTGATTTTGTTAATGTTTCTTTTAGGGTCTCAGATTATGTGAATGTTGGCTACCTCTTGAATATATATTTCAATAAGCTTATCTTTGATACTTTAAACACTTAACAAGTTTCCATTTTTTTCTTTTAATCTCTCATTGTGGTTTTCAGTAGTCTGATTTTGGTGGGTTTATTATTTGGTTTATTCCGAGACAGACTCCCACTCTGTAACCCTGTCTGGTCTTGAACTTGAGGTATTCCTCTAGCCTTGTTCTTGGAAGGGCTGAAAATGGGTGCAAGTCACCACTCCCTAAGTCTTTTTGTTGTTGCGTATTTTACTTCAAACTCTGTGTTTGTTTCATTTATCGGGAGGCAGTGAAATCCATTCATAAGTATGTGTAAGTATGTGTGAAACCCTCTCAGAAGTATATGTTGGTGTGTGAAAAAACTCATGACTGTGTGTTTACGTGCGAAGCCTATTCATAAGTGTGTGTGCATATGTGAAATCCATCGTAAGTATGTGTGTTTATGTGTGACGTCACTGATGTGTGTGGATGTGTGAAATCACTCATAAGTATATGTGTATGTGTTCCAGAAGCTGATGTTTTATGCCCATTTTCTGTCTCCACATTTTTTTGGCTTTTTTTTCATAATTAGGTAAGAGAGTCTTTATGATGATGAAAAATAGAATTTGTGTTTAGACAAACAAATTTGTTTAACTATCATTTCAACTACTAGAGATGTATACAAAATTGAAATAAGTTATAGTTCAATCAGCAGCCTGGAAGCAACACAGGCATCTATTTTGCATCATCAGAAACAGGATTTATGCCCAAATTTTTCTTTATTAAATTTGATATAAAGTAGCTAATTGGAGAAATTTCAATTAGAAGGAAACACAAAATGATCCAGATATATTTTTTCTGACTATAATATAAAAAACCAGAAAATCATAACCAAAATGAGCACAATACTTTGTAAATAAAACAGAATACAAGATCTAAGTATTGTTTAGTTACAAGATCTTGTATTTACCCATCAGAATACAAGATCCAAGTGCTCTTTAGATACTTGTTTTCCTCAAATTTGTTATGAAGAAGAATAAAAATCCTGGAGAAAAATCTTTCTCCTACTATTTTATCTCCTCTATTATTTGTTTTATCTGCAATCAACCATTTGTTCTGACTTGCTAGTTATATTTTCATAAGTATACCCATACTATTTTCTAAGTTAGCCTTGAACATGACAGACATTTAAATTGCTCCTAAAGAGCAATAAGGAAACCATGAAAAAGAAACAATAGTTTCATATAAATGAAAGCTAAGTAGAAAAAACAACTAATGCAAATGAAAATTATTACCTGGTATTCTCAGCGAGGCCTCATATCAAGGTAAAAAGCTAATGCAGCAAAGTAAACAGCTTTGGAAAACGACAGTTAAATTTCAAGGAATAATCCCCTTTTAAGAGGCTAGCAAACATAAATTGATACAGTTTTAAGAAGAAATAAAGGCAGATAACTTCATTTCAAAATTAAGGCAATGGTTAGAAGGAACTGGATAGGAATCAGAGCTGCAGAGAGCCCAGGAAATAACATGCAACTCGAATCTAAGCAGAAGACACACAGAGAGCTGTTTGGAAATAAAACTGTGGATGACAGGTGACGGGTGTAAGCAACATAGCGTGAATGGGGCCTCCTAAAAACAGAAAGAAAACAATGAAACAAGTCAGGCATAAAACTCAAAAGTTTCCGAAATAAAGAAGCCTCACTTTGCATACTACAATTGCTCCTGATTTGGACAGAAAAGTTAACCCAAAAGTCTACAATATACAGGCCCCATATGCAGGCCAGGCACAAAGGCATTAAGTCACTGAAGAGGACAATTGCTTTGCCATTGACTTCTCCTATAACAGTCAGCGCCAGGAGGCAGAGAAGCAGCACATGGGATATTCAAAAATGCAGAGGCTACCCCAGCCTGTTTTTCACATAAAACAGCCAGTTTTGAGCATCTAACTCAGTAACAGCATTTACAGGGCTTGTCTGAAGATCCACTGGAAGATGAACATTAGCTGAGCAAAACTAACTAAAGAAAATTAGCAAAGAGATTTATCATTTTATCATGAGAGACCAGGGACAAATCTTAAGAACCTTTTATAATTAAATTGTAAAAAAAAAATAGAACTGAACCAGCATTGAATGAATAAGGATCAGACTATTACTCTCTGTCTTCATGCCTCTGGGGTGGGATAGCAGGGTTAGGGCGGTAATGAAGCAGCGGTTACCCCAGCAACATACCGGCACCAGTGACTGATTTCCCTGGCTTTGGAATTTTAATCTGATTCTGGACAAAAGTTTAGAATCTCTTGTGTCACTAAGCTGGAAATTAAAGATCAGTTGCCAAATGCTGTATATGGAGAGAAAAAAATGACTAAGAATTTATAACCCATAACTTTTATCCCATCCCTACAACTGGACAATTACAGACCACACTTAATTCCTGTCTATGTGTTCTTGTTATAATTTATAAGGGAATAAACAAGAATGTGATTTAATTTATGTGCTTCTGTGTATTTTTTCTGTTATTATTCTTACAAAGGCTGAAATACTTTGTTTATTCAACCAATATTTATTATCAATATATGGCATGAACAGCTCTAATTAAAACTCGAATAAATTCTCTGCTGTCCTGAACCTTATATTTTAGTTAGGAATCAGGAAGATAAAATAGATATATGGCATTATAAGAGAATAAATCACACAGCGCATCCCAGAGTAATGTTTATCACTGATATAGAGAGCAGAGGAAGGAATGAAGAGAACTGGAGTCTCATATCAATTAGTACACACCAAAGAGCTGAAAATCCTAGAGAGAAATAGACAAGTTTCTGAATAGACACGGACTACCAAAGTTTAACCATAAAGGTATTTAAAACCTGGGCAGAGTAATAACACAAAAGGAGACTGAGCCGTTAATAAAAAGAAAGTCCTGACAAAGAAACTTCCAGGACAATAGGGCTTTGCTGCTGAAATTCGATAAGAATAAGTGATGTGACTATTTCTCCAACTCATTCTGAGTGGCCAACGTCATGTTGAAAATAAAACCATACAAGGAAAGAACAAAAGGAAGTGACTCATGAAAAAATCACATGTCAACATAGATGCAAAACATCTCAGTAAAATGCTTACAGATTTAATCTAACAGAATGTACAAAGATCTTTTACCATGATTGTGTTGGATTTATTGCAAGGAAATAAGAATAGTTCAACACATGCCACTCCAGTAATAGTATCAAAAGAATATTACAAGAAGGGTCCCTAGGCTACATATTAACATTCTTCTCCTCTGACATTTCTTGGGACAGGCCTCCACAGTTCAAATTATTCTCGGCACTATTGTCTTCCATGTTTCTACTAGGATGGCCCATGAAAGCCCCACTTAAACTGTTTATCTGCTTTTCTAACCCAAACTCATCAAGTCCACATTCCTCCAAACAAAAGCACAGTCAGACTTATAAAAGCAATATTCCAGTCCATGGTACCAACTTCTGTCTTAGAGTTCCTATTGCTGTGAAGAGGCACCATGTGTTTTTCCTTCCTTTCTGATCTTCTTTTTTCTGTCACCTATTGTACATATTTCCTTATTATTACTTTAGTACTGATATTTTTGTCTTTGTTAATTTTAACTTTCTAATTTTCATATAATTCTCAACTGTTTTTCAAACTTTATCCTGATTATAGCTTTTGTTTCTTTTTTTAAACTATATGTAGATAGTTGATGTATCTTGTGAGGTATTTATTGCAAGCTGCTTCCTTTCCTCCTTATGGTAGTAGAAATTAGGACTTCATAGGAAACAGCTCCCCAAAAACTCCCATGTGAAACCCCATAGGAGACAAATCCATTTTAATGTATGAACAAAATCTCAACACATTATCTCAAGAAATCTCAGAGGGAAAGCTAACATGCCTCCTCCAAATCTCCTTAACTCTCCAATAAGCAAATGAGGAAAAACTAAATTGTTGAAATGCTATGGAGTAATTCACAAGTCTAAATTTCTTAATATTAATGTAGTGGTTTGAATAGACATGGCCTCCATAGACTCAAGTGTTTGAATGCTTGATCTTTGGGAGTGTCACTACTAAGAAGTGACACTTTGCTTTATATATCCCTTCCTCACCAATATTTCTTGATATTTTACTGGTGATATGCTGTTTTATTTTTACTTCTCACAAGGTAATTTAAGTCTTCTTGGAAGATTCATTTTCCAGACATTCTTTCAACTGGGGAAAAAGATCGCTTGCAGACATCAGAATTATAAGTTCCTTGCTCTTTCCATGCAGAGAAAAGTTTCTTCTTAGATATTCTCTCTGTTAGCAATCCTCTGGGACAGTTTCCTGTCTCTCACTATGGCAACAACATTCAAAATGATCACTGGCTGCCTGCCTTGCTTGCCCGCTCTACTCCCTCACTGGCTTCTGCTGTCAAGGAACATGGTCTCTGTTCCAGGGAGTGCTCTGTACTCTCAACAAAGGCATGATTGCCAGTGAATTCTCAGAGGAGCTGTTGCCATCTTCTCCATCTAATGCTAGTCTCGGCCTGCTCGTTTTCAGTGATGTGTGCTCATAACTGTTTCTACTCAAACTGTCATGAACAAGGAGCACAAAATGGTGCTTCTGGTCGAATCTGCCACTGTTCAGATCCCTTGATGTGTCTGATGCCAAGATATGCATGGCTTTGCTTAGTGTTCTGGTCTTTATGAGGCTGTTTTCAAAATATTAAGTCAGTAAAATATTGCATTTCCAAAATTAATGGAGACTAATGTATTTCAGAAACTATGAATCAAAGCACTATCCCTAGTTTACAGGTTCTTCTTGTGGAAAAAAAACTCTAGAAACACATTTATCTCTCCTCTTTTTGTTTTTAAGTGGGAACAATTAAGAAATTGATATGTATCATGTCTCCAATGATCATCAGGCCCTCACAGGGAAAGGTACTATAAACAGGGGACCTCCCAGAATTCCCTGCACTTCAGCTATCATCCTTCCATCAGCAAAGAAAGCAGACCTTCCATGGCCATTCTCACTATGCAAAACCAGAAACTTGGCAGCTTATTATGGGGCGGGGGGTTGGGGGGGAACTTGCCAGTTTTCTGAGCAGAAGTGATTTGGTATCTCTAATTCTCATTGTCCTCATTCATAGAGAAAGTTTAAGAAATATGTTCTTGGTGTTAGTTTGAAGACTAACAACAATTGAAGCTTATTGCAGAATTTATGGTTGTTTTGTAAAGATGTTACACACTATTTTGTAGAAAGTAGTGGAGGAAATATTTCTCTTCTATTGATAAGAGAAATGCCCAGATGCATTGTATAGTCTCTGAATTGTTGCACTAGATTTGCCACCTTGTGTTTGAAGCATTAATTTATTTATTTTTCACTTGCTAAGACAAATCACAGCAAAACTGAATAGCAGACTAATGAGGATTCATAGTCTTTGGTCCCTCAAGCTGTGGATTTTCTGTAGGGCTGTCTTGTCTCCAGTTCTTGAGTGCAGTAGGCCACCTGCTCTGTTGCAACTTTGCTGCTGCTGTTCAGCTTCTGCTTCTGCCCAGTCTTGCCTTTTTCCCTTCCCAAATGAATTGCTCCCAAGTAAACCTATCTTCTAGATACAGGGTTCCCAAGTCAGGATACTGTTCCTTGAGGAATCACCATGTTCTCTCCCCAGCGTTCAACATGCTGAGTATTAGTATCAGCCACTAATTCTCTCAACATTGCTTTGGTCTAAATTGCCCCCAGAATTTATGTGTTGGAAACTTAATTTGGGGGTAGGATGTTTCAGAGAAGATTGAATCCTGGGGCCTCTGTCCTCATGGGCTCCATGGGTTAATGTCTTATTAGGAAAGATCTGGTTACCCATCTCATCATGTAACACCCCTTGTCATGACATGATATAGCCTAAGTCTAGCAAGATCATGCGTTTGGATATCCCAGACTGCAGAATGACAAGAAAATGGATTCTAAATAGCTATTAGGTAACATTTGGAAAACAGAGTGTAAAGCAGAAAGCTCTGCTTTAGAGAGTGCTTGAGGTGCTACTGTTTCTCAGAGGCAGCTGTGGAATCCTGCCCTCTAAGCCTCTGCCTTCATTTAAAGATATTTTTTTTAATTTAATTTTATTTTTTTTAATTAATTTATTTATTTATTAAAGATTTCTGTCTCTTCCCCACCGCCGCCTCCCCTTTCCTTCCCCCTCCCCCAATCAAGTCCCCCTCCCTCGTCAGCCCAAAAAGCAATCAGGGTTCTCTGCCCTGTGGGAAGTTCAAGGACCACCCACCTCCATCCAGGTTTAGTAAGGTGAGCATCCACGAAACTGCCTAGGCTCCCACGAAACCAATAGGTCCAGTAGAATCAAAAACCCGTTGCCATTGTTCTTGAGGTCTCAGTAGTCCTCCTTGTCCGCTATGTTCAGCGAGACCAGTTTTGACCCAGGCTTTTTCAGACCCAGGCCAGCTGGCCTTGGTGAGTTCCTGATAGAACATCCCCATTGTCTCAGTGTATGGGTGCACCCCTCGCGGTCCTGAGTTCCTTGCTTGTGCTCTCTC
Organism: Alexandromys fortis; assembly: GCF_014885135.2. Lineage (NCBI taxonomy): Eukaryota > Metazoa > Chordata > Mammalia > Rodentia > Cricetidae > Alexandromys > Alexandromys fortis. The sequence goes on along the minus strand of NW_026067903.1, from coordinate 10,191,752 downwards.
TCCTTCTGCTCCTGATTTGGACCTTGAGATTTCAGTCCGGTGCTCCAATGTGGGTCTCTGTCTCTGTCTCCTTTCATTGCCTGATGAAGTTTAATATTCAGGAGGATGCCTATATGATTTTCTTTGGGTTCTCCTTCTTATTTAGCTTCTCTAAGAACCCGAATTATACGAATTATAGGTTCAATGTCCTTTATTTATGGCTAGAAACCAAATATGAGTGAGTACATCCCATGTTCCTCTTTTTGGGTCTGGCTTACCTCACTCAGGATGGTGTTTTCTATTTCCATCCATTTGCCTGCAAACTTCAAGAAGTCCTTGTTTTTTACTGCTGAGTAGTACTCTAATATGTATATATTCCACACTTTCTTCATCCATTCTTCAATTGAAGGGCATCTAGGTTGTTTCCAGGTTCTGGCTATTACAAACAATGCTGCTATAAACATAGTAGAGCATGTACTTTTGTTGTGTGATAAAGCCTCTCTTGGGTATATTCCCAAGAGTGGTATTGCTGGGTCCATGGGTAGGTTGATCCCAAATTTCCTGAGAAACCTCCACACTGCTTTCCAGAGTGGTTGCACAAGTTTGCATTCCCACCAGCAATGGATGAGTGTTTTATGAGCATGAGTATTTTGTGTGCACCACACTCATGACTGGGGTCCAGTGAGGTCAGAAGAAGGCATCAGATGACCCTGGAATTGGTGTTATGGATGGTTGTGGACTACTGTGTGGGTGCTGGGAAACAAAGCCAGGTTCTTCACAGAGTAGTAAGTGCTATAAACTACTGAGTCAGCTCCCCAACTCCGACTGTCTCCGTCTTGAAATCAGGACAGCTGTGAATGCCCATAGAAGACCCTTTGGATACTGGGCTAATCAACATTCCCTCCACACTAAGACAATTCACGAGCCCTGCCCCTCTGTGAGCATATAAGCAGTGAATCAGAGGAAGAGTAGATGGGACTATTCTGCTGAGAAGCTACCTGTTAGTTACCCAAACTCCCAACATAACTCTTGAACGTAACTCCCTAGCTAAAATTTACGTGGAATTATTTCTTCGGTCTGTTATTTGGGCCACATCTGGGGTGAATAAACATTTGTCCATGTTTCCCTAGGAAAAGTCATGGAACAGTTTGTTTCATTTCAGTTCGTTAAGTGTATTGCCATGAACGTTATTATCCCAGAAACATGTTAGACATGTATTTGTTCTTCTATGATAGAATTTATTGAATAATAATAAATTTAAAGTATGGCAGTTTTAATGGCAGCACTTTGCTAGATAATCCTGATTGTGCATGCTCTTTTACTTAAATATTAATTACCAATACTGACACCCAAGTAGATATATCCTATATATGTATATATGCAGTTTACAAAATGAATACAAGTTAAAGAGGCTACAGCAGAGTTCGGAAGTCTTCAGAGAAATGCAAATAGATATAGAGTCTGTATTGATAAGATAACAAACTGAACTCAGCTCCAGGGAAGACGCTGCTGTTGTGGAGTTCAGGCCTCAAGACAGTTGGGATTGAGAGAGGATGTAGATCAAGGACCAATGTTTAGAAAGTTGGGAAAGCATGCTGCTGCCGTATAAAGGGTCTTAACTCATGAAAAATTGGTTACTAGAAATAAACAAAATTTAAAAAAAGAGAGAGAGAAAAAAACTCAGAACACGCCATTATGATCATGACTATATCTGATAGACATACTAGATTGTTCTATATTGTATATTGTACTAGATTGCACTATATTGAAAAATAATTGTTGGAGTAAACCGAGGAAAACTTTTTTATAAAACCTTAGTCTGGAAAGAAAGATAAGGGACAGAGAAACAGATAAATGTCCATCCTCTGTTGGTGTTTGCTTCTGGGAACTTCCACAGAGTTTGTTTAAAAAAAAAAAAACAAGAATAAAACCAGTAACAGTAACAGTCTCAAAGAACATGGAGTTAGATTTAAAGTATCCTGATTATCTAAACACCTTAAAAAATAGAACAAAAGGTTTCTACCATGTTGTATGAAAGCCTGTCACAAATTCATTGTACAGACAAGAGCACGAGGAGCCACCAACTAAAGTACTTAATATAAAATTACAGGTAGTGTTATGACAGATAATGTAAAAAACACAAGAATGATCGTCTGGGAGAAGAGTGCCATCCAAAGAACCCCAAAAAGTATAATTATCTTTGGAGGAGAGTTTATATGATAAGACGAAGCCTTAAAAACCCTGCTTTACATAATATTGAGTAGCTTAGAGTAGAATGTAGCCCAAGATCAACACTGTGTCTTTCTAAAAAGAAAAGACACACCACTAGGCAGAGTGATGCCATCTACCAAGTTGTGAATAGTAAGGTTTTTTCCGACTACCTCTCACCAGTCAGTTTCAGCCCATAGGAACTTTCTGTCAGGTTTACTGAGAAACATTTGCTAAGCAAAAGAAATATCCATTTGATTTATGTCGAGAAGAGTAATGTAATGACATGAATAAATTATGAAAATACTCTGTGTATCACAGGCAGTATGTTAGAATAACAGATGCAGACTTGTTTGGTGAATGATGAGGTTATTCTCAAGTTTATGTGTGATTTTCTTCTCAAGCTGTTCACCGCATCTTTTCTCCTATTTCATTTGATTTGAAGGCATGTTTTCTAAATGGGGACTTGTTTGTGTTTTAAAATTAGAGGCAACAGGATGTAATGAGAAAGAACATGGGATTTAGCACAAAAAAATGAAGTGAGCTGACTTCCTTTGCAACTTCATAACTGTGACCTTGAGAAAAAAGCAACATATTTTTGGCATCTTGGTTGTCTTTTACTTTTAATGAGGATTCTAATACCAGTCCTATTAAATTTAAGTCTAATTAAATTAGATAACACATGCAAAAGACATACTATTACTTTAAAAACATAATGATAGCAATTATTATGTGTTGCTCATATACGGCACATGGAAACTTCATTGCAAACACATCACGAACACATAGGAACTCAGGATATCCTTTAGTTGACTTTTAACTTGAGTTCTTCCTGTGGTTGCTATTGTCCATTTGTTGCTGATTCTGCTTTCTTATATCACCCAGGTCCACCTTCTAAAGGGTGGCATCACAGAGTGGACTAGGCCTTCCCTCATCAATCATTAATCAAGAAAATGCTCCACAGATTTGCCTACAGGTCAGCATGATGGAGGCATCTTCCAAATTAAGGTTCCTTTTTCTTAAATGATGTAGCTGTGTCAAGTTGACAAAAATCCAGCCAGACAGCAAGGAACTAATTTAGTTACAGTTCCGAGTGACACATGCTAGTCGTGGCTTCATGCCCAAAGGGCCCTCTTGAAATATGTAAGAAAATTATCTTGAAGCAACAGTTCTCTTTATTTCCCAATTTCTTAGGGTTCTGTGTTGCTGAGTGATATGAAAAGTAAAGGATTTGGCAGTCACTGTACAGGAGAATTTCTTTTTGTAGGTGTAATACATTTGCAGTGGCTCGAATCCAGGTAAAGTTCTTGGCAATTTATTTGCATGCATTGATCACTTTATTTTCCAACCCTCAAATGCTTTCAAGGTGCAAGGCGATGCTTAGCAGAGCAGTTAATGAGCAGTGGAGAGGGTCCTGTTCTGCACCCTGGGCCCAGGGAGAGGCCTAAAAATGCCTAGGTTCTGTTTATTATGGATCCTGAATACAAATAACAGTGTAACTCCAAACAGTACTATCACACAGTCACAGCTTGGCCCAGAGATGTGCCTCTGTGGCTCAGTTTTACCTCTGGTAAGGTCGCTTCACAGAGGAGGCAGGTCAATGCAAATCTTGTAGCTTGGTTTGTGACAGATGTGCTGATGAGGTAGGCTCCTGCAGGCGAGTCCCTTCCCATATTGTTACCTACACTGCGAAGTCTGACAGAATGTGTTCGGAAGGATGCTAAAAATCATGGAGTGTTACACGAAAGTTATTACCATTACAACTTCATTTATTCCTTAGATTTTTTTCATAATCATATAGCATTGAAAATATCCTTCCTCCACTAAGAGCAAAGGATCCCCTTTCTCTTGCTTAATCTGTTCTCATGGGCAGCCTAGGGAAAGCCATCAGAGTGGTTATAGAACTACTTCAAAAGTTATTTAACTTTCTGGGGATGGTGTTGGCATTGGAAGATGACCCTAGTTGTTGTTGTTGTTGTTATTGTTGTTGTTGTTGTTGTTGTTGTTGTTGTTGTTGTTCTTCTTCTTCTTCTTCTTCTTCTTCTTCTTCTCCTCCTCCTCCTCCTCCTCCTCCTCCTCCTCCTCCTCCTCCTCCTCCTCCTCCTTCTCCTCCTCCTTCTTTTAAATCATTTTCCATTCTAACAGGAGCAACTGAGAGCTGGATGGATAGACATGGACATTTTTTCCCTCTACTACAAAGGCCTGTTAATGATGCTCAGTCAGTTTTGCAGATTTCACATGTCTACTGCTCTTTCCTAGGGCATGGAGCAGAGCAACTTGCATGAATATGAGCATATGGTTTTATAAAAGATCACTAAACAAAAAAGATTAAGCTAAAGTAGTTCCCCACATCATTTTTACTCCTTGACCCCATATTCTGGGCTGGAAGGAGATCATTTCATTTCTGAGACTGGGAGACAAAAAAGTATGTAATTATAAAAGGCCTTTTCCTTGCTCTCTGACAAACTACTAATTGGTAGGCACTACAATTTGTGTTAACCAGCAGGTGTAACAGATACCGGTGCTTTGCTTTTCAGTCTCCATGCTGCAAGCTGGGAGAAGAAATCTCCAATTACAGAAACTAAAAAGTTGATAATTTATTTTCCTAACCAGTTATGGCATAAGCATAAAGTATTATTTGTTGTGTGATTTCTTTCTTATGTTAAATAAAAAGCTTCTATTTCTTTACACACTGGACAATGACAGAAGGGACACAATTTTTCTAGTGCCCCGTGATCATGAGGACCAAGTAAGGGAAGTCATTGGGAGGTTGAGGCAGAACTCTGCTTCTGGGAACAAGTTTGAAATATCATTTCTGAGGCAGTATGTGTCACAGACTTCCTGAATGACCAAGGGAAGACAGACCAGCCAGACTGAAACCTCAGAGATAGTCCCGTTCATTCACTGCGTAGCAGACCATCAGCAAGGCACTAACATTTTATGTGCTTTGTTTTCTTATTTCTATAGTGAAATTGGGCTGTGACATAAGGGTTTGTGAGGTTCAAACTCAGATGCCATCTAAGGAGTAGAGTCATGGAGGTCTGGAACTTTAAGAGAATATGTGGAGTCTTAGGCAGACAAAATATATTTTGCTGGCGTGTGGGCCACAAGACAGGCTGGAACTAGCAGATACCTATGTCATAGATTGTCCCACATAGGTCATACACCATCACTGAGGGAGCTCAGGCAGGAACTCAAGGCAGGAACCTAGGGATAGAAACTTAAGTGGAAGCCATGGAAAAATGCTTCTTTTGGGTTTGCTCTGCTGGTTTGCTCAGTTTATATTCTTATGCAATCCCGGATCACCTGTCCAGCAGCTGCACCACCTACAGTAGACTGGGCCCTTGATGTGGGAGTGTCATATATCAATCTGTTGATTTCATTGGTTAAGCAATAAAGAAACTCCTTGGCCCTGATAGGTTAAAGCATAGGTGGGAGGATTAAACAGAATAGGATGCTGGGAGGAAGAGGAAGTGAGCTCAGACTTGACAGCTCTGCTCTCTGGAGCAGAGATTCCAGGCTCTGCTCTCCCAGGCAGCTCCGACCCAGGATGGACGTAGGCTAGAATCTTCCCGGTAAGCGCACCTTGGGGAGCTACAAACAATTATTAGAAATGGGCTAGTCCAGGTGCGAGAGTTAGCTGAGAAGAGGCTAGATAGAAATGGGCCAAGCAGTGTTTAAATGAATACAGTTTGTGTGTTGTTATTTCGGGGCATAAGCTAGCAGGCGGCCGGGGTGCTGGGGACGCAGCCCCGCCGCTCCTATTTCAACAGGTCCTTTTACATCAATTATCAATAAGACAATGTCCCATTGGTTTGCCAACAGGATCAATGTGATGGAAGCATTTTCTCAGTTGAGGTTCCCTCTGATCAGATGGCTATACCTTGTTTAAAGTTGATAAAAGAAACAAACAAACAGACACAGCTAGACAACACAAATAATAATGTAACAGATTATATAATGTTTAGTTTTGGTTTCTCCAGACATTCTGTGTCAGGCATTTGTGCTGATTCATAGACCTCCCCAGATGCTAGGTGTCAGCCATCCTCTATCTGACGCTTTCTGGTTATCCACACCAGCAGTATATCGTCTAAATATAAACTGGCCCTTACAACACTGTTTTCTAGAGGATGTTAGTGCACTGGAGCCTTCTGAAATGATGGATACATCCCATAATTGCATGTCTAGTGAACATCCACTATTCCCATGAGGGACTGAATTTTTAATCTCAGTTGGCTTAAGTGATTGATTACCCTTTCTGACATGGAAGATTTACAACTTTTCATGACTCTAAATTTACTGCCATTCCATTGACAAAACAATACTCTAACTAGAAATATAGTTTTTAGACTACCATAGAAGCAACTTGCTTTTAGGGAATATCCTAGGCACTGAGACCGCCTTAGTTCTCAGATGTCAAATCAAGTTGTATTTTGCTGATATTCCCATACTTCAATAGTGTTAAAGACCATGTCTGTGGTTTTTACTTAGTTATTTAGAATTGTATCATAACATCAAACTCAGCTCACATATCTTCTATTCTGAAAAGTAAATATTAATAATGAAAAGAAAAATGAGCATACAGTGGATTTTCTTCTCTTGCATATATTTTAGAATTTAGAATTTCCCGAAAAGCCTTTAAAATTCTTTGTGTTTGGCTCCTGTTTCAACATATGCTGTTTTTGTTTGTTTGTTTAAGGTGGTGATCAAAAACTGTCATGTTAAAGTCACTTACTAATATCTAGGGTGAAGAACAACATAATGCCAGTTCTTACAGCATTGAAGGAATTAGGGCCATGCATTGCTATGCACATTTTGAAGCCACATTCCTCAAACTTCTGTATGCACAGGAGCCCCTGAGGGGATTAGAGGAAGCCTCCTTTTGACAGACAGGCCAGAATTGGCTGCAGAGGAACCTGGATTACATGCTGAGAGCCAGGAGCTGTGGGTTTTCTGTCTGCTTGTTAAACTTTGGCTGTAGCATGAAATAAGCCCACGAAGATAGCTTTCGTATAAAGTACAGCATAAATGTGAAGAGCTTGGTGTTTGGTAGAACTGGAAGTTTTGGGTACGTGGGCTTGAACTGGGTAAATAAATAAGACTGGCCAGTTGGAGCAGAGTTGTAGTACTCCATGTGACTACAAAGATATAGTGGGTCCCATCTGTTTCCTCTTCCCGAGTGATTTACAGTCACATCATCCTCTTTCCATCCGAGACTCTAAAAATATAGATAAAATGGCTGGCCTCTAGCATATAGGCCCTGGCAATGAAAGTTTTAGGTGTTGATTTTTCTTTTAAATGGTGTTAGGTGTCATTTGTTAGCTAAATTTAAATTTAAAAGTTCTTCCGATACCCAACCTTCCCAGATCAAAAGCCTCTTTTTTTATATATCTAAAGACATATGAAGTCATATGGTATTTTGTTTTTATTAAACAAATTAACTGATTTAAACAGCTATGTGAATTTGTCAACTTGTTATAAATTCTTGCTACATAAAACATAGAATTTATATTTCATTGATTAATATATTCACTTGCATTAATCCAGACACATGAGAAACACACACACATGCATGCACATGCACACACACACACACACACACACACACACACACACATACACAGATACAGGCTGCTTGCTGGTATGGAATGAGAACAGAGAATTTATGTTAATTGACTTGTTGGACATCAGAGCAAAAACAGGTTTCATTTCTTTAACTAGCTTCCCTATCTTCTGAGCCATCTGTGTTAAGATGAACACTGCTAGTATTTCCTTTTCTTTCTGCCCCAATACATACTGTATACTACCATCACAAAATATAGGTATGTAACATTCTATATTTTTGTTTTATATAGGTACATCTTATTCCTAGGGATAATAATATATTTGCTTGCTTTTAGTTTTCTGCTTGCACTGGCTCATTGGAGTTGATAAAGCCATTTCGGATTTCTATCATTGACACGGATGTAGTTTTAATATGTGTGGTTCATGAAGGAAATAGTTTGTAGTTGATATGTCAAAAGTCTGAACCCTAGTGTTTGTTAGGAAACTGAATGAGTTCTCAGGGTCTAGCCATCTTTCTGGTGACTAGTTATCAGTTTTTCCTTAGAGGAGTCTGATCAATCATTTTACACACCGCAGACCCAGGTTTTCTTTGGATTTCTCTTTTGTTTCCTTCACCTTTCCCTGAGTGTTTACAATTCACATACTTTAGGACGATTGTCTTACTATTTTGTTTACAGAAAACATTGCTATTAGGTAGCCTTCTCAGGATATCTCTCTCTATATATGAGCCATTTGGCTCCTCTGTAATGATATTTTTGGTGTCTTCCTTTGTTAGAAATTAATTCAAAAGGCATGTGTGATTATGTAGAACCTCCTTCACTGGATGGCTTCTGTGCTAAGGCTCCATAAACCTGCGAGGTCTCTATGACTTTGCCAACATTTTAGGACATGCTGAGTCTTGAAGGTCTAAATAAGAATGTCTCTTTTAGATGCTTTGGAATGCTTTCCTCTGATCAATTATGTATTGATTTTAACGTTGAAATCTTACAAAGCAAACATTTCTTTTATTTATAAGTTCTTGGGGAAATGTCCCTTTAATACTGAAATGGAGATTACATTGGACCAACTGGTAAGCAGATTGATAGTTGAAGCAGAAAGCAGTAGTTATGAAATTTACTCACAGTAATTTGGGGAACCAAGATATATAAGCATGTTTCTAACTACTGCAAAAACTTAGTTAGTATTTCAATTGTCTTCCTGTGAAAATAACAAGAAGTCAAGTTTATATACCAGAGAAAATAAGAATTATTATATAGAAGTATGCTATTTTATTCAGTGAAGTAAATTAATGATTGCCTATCATGACAGCCTTTCTATTTTATTAAGCATATAAATTTTAAATAAACCAGGATCTACATGAACATAAAATTGGTATATGTTCTATATTTTATAAATACTGAATTTTGAATCTAAAGTCAAGCACCACATAAAATATTATTTAGTAAATTCTTTATAAACTGTCAATTAAAGTTTCAAAGGAGATGAATATTAATATGCATCCATTGCCATATAATTTTTTTTCAAATAACTTATTAATTACCTTTCCTGTGAATTTAATTTTTTACCCAGTATATTTTAGAAAAATATGCCATGTTGGACAAAAAAAGCCTATTCATGTTTAAAGATAGATGGTCTCGGATATTTGTAATTTTGTCATTTGTCATATTTTAAAAACAATTTCTGTAGCTTATTTTTTATTAAACTTAGAAAGAGGTAAGTGAAAATGAGAAATTAAACCCTTGTTAAACTTATCTGGCTTTCTAAAAACCATCTTTCTCTGATGCAGTCTACCTACATATAAATAGTATATGCTGCTCTGTGCTACCGTTTAAGTGCTCACAGCTAAACAAGTAGAAATGTGGTCTGTTATCATTCACATTAGTAAGAACAAGGACTAAATAGATTTTTTAAACTGAAAAAGAATGCACTTAGTGGGAAGAAGCAACAAAATATTTAAATGATCTATGTATGATTTCTCTTTACTAGCAAAAGTAAGACTCAACGAGATATTTAATTTTTAAATAACTTACTGTAATATTTTATGAAATAATGTGCTGCATGTGGTTTGTGACAATATTATTTTCCTTTTCACTTTAAGACAAAGTCTTTAAGGTTAGGGTGGCAAAACCCTGAGCCACATGCACTAAGACTTGTATTTTCTAGATGAAGAAAAGAAGACTCAGAAGGGAGCCTTCACCACTCACAATTTTGAGATGTAGATAAAACAGGCAAGTTTAGAGAGTTGCCATTGATAGTTCTTCCCCTTATCCCAAAACTGCCATACTGTTGAATTGAAAATGCTAAGGTTCTTCCTGCATTTTGAGAGGACAGTGCTTTTGTTGCAGTATATACTGCTTCCTATCGAAGGAACTAGGAACTCCTCACGGAAGGACGACAAGGCATGAATCCATGCTTTGAGTCCAGCTTCTGGGAACTGATCTACTTTCAAATCCAGTTATATCACTACCAAATATATACCCAAAGATGTTTCATCCTACTACAGAGACACTTGCTCGATCATGTTTATTGCTGCTCTATTCATAATAGCCAGGAATTATAAACAGTCTACATATCCATCAACAGAAGAATGGGTGAAGAAAATATGGTTCATTTACACATGGAATATTACTCAGCCTTTAAGAAAATGTAGTCATCAAGTTCATAGGTAAATGGACATGGTTAGAAAATACCATCTTGAGTGAGTTAACTTAGACCCAGAAAGACAAATATGGTATGTATTTGCTTATATGTGGATAGTAGCTCTTAAGTAATTTATAAGCATGTTAGAGTCCGTATAACCACAGAGGTTAAGCATAGAGTAAAGGACTAGGGAGGAGGAATGAACATCTAGACTAGGTATGGGTAAATGGGTGTTTGTCTAGAATGAGAAGATCAAATGGGGAGAGAGTGGGAAGAGAAGGTCAGGGAGGGAATATGGGGAGGGCAAAATAAAACTAAGGGCTATTTGAGGTATCTTATAAAAACAGTACAGTAGAAACTTTCTAAAATATATACATAAATGAAGGTGATCTAAATGAAATTACCAAATGATGGGAAGACAGAACCCCAACTAGAAATTTATCATCAGCAAATGAAGTTAATTGAGTTGTTGGTCAAAGAAGTCCCATGGGAGCCTCCCAACAACCCAGCTGTCCTTGATTATTCTCCACAAATGGACAATAAGGTCTTATTGCTGAAGGCAACACTTAACACAACTCATCGAACATGGATAAGTCAAGCATCTAGTCAAGCAGGAAGTATAGGTGGGGCGATGAGAACAGGAGAATTCTGGAAAGAAGACTCAGTTTGCAGTTGTGACCCAGACGCAAAAGAAGCAAGATGAGACTACCTTGCTGATAAATGGTACCAAGCCATGTGGCTAACACAGACAACAACTATGAACTAATTTAAGACGTAAGAAAGAGTTAATAAGAAACCTCAGCTAACAGGCCAACCAGTTTAAAATAAATGTAGGTCTCTCTGTGTTTTTTTGGGACTAAAATGCTGAGGGACCAGGTGGGACAGAAATATCAGCCAACTGCCCAGGGACCTAGGACAAAACAAAATAATAAAGGAATGCAGTGATAAAATGATTTCTAACAACATTTTGCTACACTCATAGATCAGTGTCTTGCTCAGTCACCATTAGGGCAGCTCCCTCCTGCAGCAGATGGGAACACATACAGAGATTCACAACTGAACAAGAGGCAGAGAGGGAGAAACCTTGAAGGACTCAGCCCTAAATGGGATGTTTTGTAAAATCTCTACACTCAGGACACAGAGAGCTCGAGGGCAAAGAGGACACCAAGGAAACAAACAAGACTTTCTAAGCAAAGCATAACCTATGTACATATGAACTCACAGAGACTGAGAAGGATGCACAGGGCCTGAACGGGTCTGCACCAGATGGAATCCTAAAGGTGAAACAAAGAGTGGACACATGGCATATCCCCACTCCAAACACTATCTCCAAATGATAACCATTTGCAAATTGAAAATAGTTTTCTATCAAGGTGTTTTACTGGGAAAGCAAACTGCTTTTAAGGGTAGGCCCCATGACCAGCAGTAGATGGCCAATACAAAACAAACTAAATAGCATTTGTGGAGGTTATGCACCTCAAAATGTTGGTTCAGGGCATTTTTTTTTTTTTAAAAAACCTTATAGGTCTTTTGGGTATATATTATGTACCCCAGTTTTGTGTCTTTACTGGACTCCTATATGTGTGAATATGTGTACCTCGCATCTCTATATGTGTACCTCATCTGTGTTTCTTATGCTTTTTTCCTTTGGATCTTTTTCTTCTGTTATTTTTGTCATATTCCAGTTTGTTTGCTTTTGTTTTATCTTATTTTATGCTATTGTATTTTATTCCTTAGATGCCTGCTTGTTTTCTAAGAAGATATGGAAAGGGTATGGATTCTGTTGGGAAGGGGTGTGGTAAGGAACTGGGAGAATTTGGGGTAAGGAAAACTGTAATCATATTGTAAGAAATATATTTATTTTGTAAAAAAGAAAAAAAAGAAGAATCCAGTTTTTACTATAAATGGTTGAACATCTGGAAATCTCCAGAGAATTCTGGAAATCTCCTCAAGGTCTAAAAACCTTTGGGAGTAGTAAATTTATTCTACAAAATATGCTTGTGGTGGTGTTCAGGTAGATTCTTAGTGTAGCTCTGGAATTTGCCTGATTAATTTTTAATGTGAAGGAATCCTAACATTCACCCACATAACCTCAACATATATACATAAATATCTCAAACTTTACCACAGTAGAAGTGAAATTTGTAAAGAAGAGGTTGAGGTTTTTAATCCTTTAACCATCTACATACTTGACCTGTCACCTCATTGTCTGAAGCTCTGTAACTTAACTCACGGATACTTATAATCCTTTTGGTCTTCTAGTTTCATGAACCTCATCGTTATGAAATACCCTTTCTTTGTTATTCATATTATACAGTGTATCTTGAATTTTATACTAACCTGAATGTTTCTCTATAAAAAGCCATCTCCTTATATTTATGATTTGCATGGAACATCTTTTCTTATTAATTTATTCCATTTGATTCTATTTCCACTTCTTCCTTGTCCTCCCCTCCCACTTCGCCTCCCTTTTATTTGGTGTGTGGTATATGCCTATGTACAATAACCTGTAGAAGCACATGGGGAAAACAGAGGTTAACATTGGGATGTTTTCCTCAATGATTTTTCTCCACATTTGTTTCTTTGTTCTTTTTTTTTTGTTTACTGTTTTGTTTGTTAGTTTTTCTGAGACAGAATCTCATACTAAATATCAAGTCTATTTATTGGCTTGCACTTGCTTGTCAAGGGGCCTCCAGGACCCACCAATTCCAGTGTCTTCAGGATGTTACAGATGTGCTTCTCCATCCTAAGTGTTTATGCTGATGCTGTGGTTTTGAATTCCGGTCCTCATGCTTGGGCAACAAGACTTTACCACTATGTCAGCTCCTCAATCTCTTATTAGCTTATTTATATCTAAAGTAATCAGTGTAGACAGCAGAGAGTTCAGGTTCATTTGTTTTTGTGTTTTAAACTACTTTAAGGATATATGACTTTTAACTGCAGTCTTCAGTCAGTTAACAATTACTAATGGAACTTCATTTCGGTCTACAATTTTAATGATGCTTTTATCTCTTCTTCTGTGATCACCCTTTTAAACTTTCCCCCCTCTTTGTTAAAAATTATTATGTTTACTAATGCCTTATCTTATCTATTATTTTCTCTTTGCTTTTTATATAATGGTAGTTATCGGAATTCTTTAGGTCTTTTAAGATCACATAGTCTACGCAGAGCTGGTATTTTATCAACTCAAATGACACATGGAAGTCTTAGTGTTGTGTAGGTTCCTTTACCTTATCTTTTATCCTGACTGCAATAGTTTTACAAGTAGTATACTTAATAATACAGTGCTACAAAAATTTATTAGTATTTATTTCAGTAGTATTTTTGAGAATTTCAAACATGAATACTGTAAATATACCATGTGTCTTCCCCGACAAACACTGTGTTTCCCATATTCCTTGTCAATTTCATGCAGTTTTTCATTACTTAGCATTGTTGCTTACATGTTCATGTACTCATGAATATGTGCAAATGTGACCTTATGAATTCATTTAGTGTCTACATTATATAGTACATATATATATATATGTATAAGGAATGACCACTTGTGGGGTAGATAACCTGTCTTAAAGCTCTCATATAGTTTAGACCAATTAGAAGAAAAAGAAATTTACTCATATTTATGTCATTTTCATTATTAAATCTTCTTCAAGACCTAGATGTCTACCTGGAATTCTATCCCGTAGTCTATGGGCTAGTCTTCAGCTTTTCTTTTATTTTAGGTATCCTTGTAAACCTCTTATAGACATTTTTAAACCAAAAAAAAAAAAAAAACCCAAAAAAACCAAACCAAAAACCCTGTTTCCACCATATTTAAAGGATTGTTTTCTTGGGTTATAAAACCCAGAATTAGCATTTCTTTTGCTTTTGCCTGCAGTTGAAGGGTGTCTCCTGGCTCTCTTTTCAAAACAAACAAACAAACAAACAAACAAACAAAAAAAACCCAAGTAGAATTCAATACTTAGTTCCACAAAGAGCCTGGCCAGGCAACAGCTAACGGACACGCTTAGAAAGTTTCCATCACATTTTCCTATTTTTAATGAGATTTTTGCGGCAACAAGTCAGGCTTAAGACAATGATGAGAGCATTTCCACACACTTCTAAGTAAAATTTCTGTTTTATGACATATCTATTCAGCAATTTGTAGTCACCCGTCTTTAAAAATAAACACTCATAATCTTTTTTGTCTCAACTTACAAATGCAGAGTAACTTCACCTTTTCGTAAATGATAAACAAAATTAGACAAAATATCACCTAATAAGTTCCTTACATTTCCAATGTGTAAATGCTTCCTCTCTCGGCATCTTGTCTTGTACTTTTGACATTAATCTTTTCTACTGCTAAATTCACTTAAATCATTTCTCCATTTATCTATTAAATTCATTTAACTTATTTACTTAATTAAATTTTCATTTCTTTGCTTTGGTTAAATCTATACTTTCAAAGTGTAATTCATATTTGATTTTTATATGTATCCTTTGCAATGTATTTAGTTCCCTGCATTGGGAGTCTTTTTCTCTTTTTGGGTTCCCTTGTCCAGTCTTGACATGAAGGCTTTTGCCTTGTTTTATTATATTGTATCTTTTTTGTTATTGTTTTTGGCTATGGTTTCTTGGAGGCCTGCTCCTTGCTGAACAGGAAACAGAGGGGGAGTGAACTGGGGGAAGACTAGGAAGGCATGGGGGAAGTTGGGGGGCATGGAGAAACTCTGGTTGGGATGTATAGTATGAGAGAAGAATCTATTTTCATAATTCCAAAGTGCTTATTAGAGGAAAATATTTAAAATAAAAATATTATGTGGATGATTATATCAAATAAAATTGAACATAAAGTATTATTGGAAAATTCTGACTTAAAAAACTCTCTGAAAATCTTTTGTGCTTTACTACCAATTTTATCAGTACAAAGGTGAAGAGAATCTTAAACAAATGTTTGTAGAATGAATATAATGGTAATCACATATAAACACTCAATCTCAAATTGGAGTTCACAAGAGATAGTACCTAAAATGTTAAAAGAACTTTTCTTTTATATAAAATCTTTCTGTACCTCCAAGATTGTAATTACTGGTGGAATTATTGGTTTTTATTTTGTTGCTGAAGACAATGTATTCTCCATAACTTAATTATGTGAGCTGATTGTAGCTTCAGATATACAAGAGGCTGAGATGAGAAGAATTGAAAACCGAGGAGTTTGAGTCCAGTCTGGGCATGTAGTGAGGCCTGTCTCTAAAACAAACTAACCAATGAACCAAATAAGCAATCAATCAAATTAAGTTGTAATCATATTTATCTGCTATTAACAAGTATGGCTTTTCAGTGGACCTAATCAACAAGTAAAATGCTTTCTTTCTGAATGTTCCAAGTTTGCTCCTTCTTTGCTAAAGGATGATATTTTTATCTTTGACATACATGTAAATTGAGCCTATACAATATGTTACAACTTCCCCAGTGTAGCACGATTAATACAAACCCAGAGACATAAATTGGGGTTCAACCTGAAGGTCAGAAAAGCAAAACAGTCGATCACTGGCTCTTACCTCTACTAGTCTGAACTGTAATTTATCACAAACAGATTGCTACAATATTTGAAGAAAAATTTTTTAAAATGGTCAGTGTTGTTAAAACAATATATGTCAGAAACCCACATAATTAATTGATTATTTACTTTTCATGAACGTTTATGTAACAGGATCTAACACATATTAGAGAATATTTTATTCTACTGTAAAAAACTGATCTATGACTTATATGACAAGAATTTTAAGTCTTTGAAGAAAAGAAATCAGAAGATGCAAAGATCTCCCATTTTATGTATCAGTAGGATGGGCAGCTTACCAAAAGCAATCTGTAGATTCAATGCAATCCTCATCAAAATTCTGAAAAAAATATTTATAGGTATTTAAAGAACAATATGCAACTTCATATGAAAATCAAAAAACCCCAGGATAGCTAAAACAATCCTGTCCAATTATATACATATATGTACACACACACACACACACACATCCCTCATGGTGCTGACATAAAAACAGACAGGTGGGTCAATGGAATAGAATCACATACCAAGATAAATCCATACATCATGGGCACCTGTTTGACAAAGAAGTCAAAATTATACAATGGATAAAAGAAATTATCTTTAACAAATTGTGCTGGTCAAACTGGATGTTAGCATACAGAAGAATGCAAATAGATCCACATCTATCACCCTGGACAAAACTCAAGTCCAAGTGTATCAAATGCTTAAACATAAATCCAGTTATACTAAACATGATAGAAAAGAATTTGGGGAATAGCCTTGAATGTATTGTCACAGGATATAACTTCTTGAACAGAACACCAATAGTACCAATAGTACCAATAGTACAGGCTCTAAGAATGACAGTTAATATATGGAACCTCACGAAACTGATAAGCTTCAGGAAAAATACATAATCAATAGGGAAACTGAGGTCAGGATGTAAAAATAAACAACAATAATAACAATAAATCATTGAAAAAATCTTATTTGCATTTTGACAATTTCACCTATGTAAATAACACATTCTAGTTACACTCATCCTTTATCCTCTCTCATCTTTGGATTCTGGTGTCTGATTGAGCATGTAGAAAGGGGGAATGATAAATTATAATTTTGGCTAAAATATAATTTTGGTTTAAAAATTTAAAGCAAAATATACTCACAGTTCTTTCATGTTTGATGAAGACTTAAAGGACCATATAGAAAAACTTACACAGAAAATAAATCTATTAAAGAAAATTAAAGGGAAATATTTTAGGAAACCATGTAAAATGGATTTTTTTATTAGAAAATAAGATATCTAGGATCAAAACCCCTTGCCATTGACCTTGGCTTCTCATCAGTCCTCATTGTTCGCCATGATCAGAGAGTCCGGTTTTATCCCATGCTTTTTCAGTCACA
>NW_026067903.1:10164378-10173933 GCF_014885135.2 Alexandromys fortis | reverse complement strand
GGGGAGTGGGGGGAGGGAAATGGGAGGCTGGGAGGCGGCGGAAACTTTTTTTTATTCTCAATAAAAAAAAGAAAAAAAGAAAAAAAAAGAAAATAAGATATCTAGTGGTAGTTCAAATATGACCTTAATCACCTCACTCTCCTCTCTTCTTCCCCGTCTATCTATCATCTATCTATCTATCTATCTATCTATCTATCTATCTATCTATCTATCTATCTATCTATCATCTATCTATCTATCTTCTCTCTATATCTAATCTATCTATCTATCTATGGTGATATAGTTGTTTATGAATTATTCATGCTCTTTAAGTAACTTCTCACCCATACTCATATATGTGTGTGTGCATATGGACATGTGTACATACATATGCAGATGTTTATATCCAGTGCAAATACATATATAGCCAATGCACACACATATGGTTCATAAGTCTTAACTTTAGATTTAATAACATAAAAAGAAGGTTGTCTAGAGATTCTTGACTCTGTACTTACATATAAAAGTGATATCATGTTTCATAGGGCTGAGTTTAAGGATGTTAGTATAGTATCAGTTAATAACAGGTTGGTAGCATAGTATCTAAGCACAAACCCATATATATATATATAACAGAAGAGACAAACAGAAGTAATAGGATTGAAGTATGAGACTTTTTGATGATCTGTCTTATTTCAGGGACAGATTTTTAAATTGCCTAAAGAATGAATAAATTGCATGTCCTTTGTGTTATATTGCTGGAATAGCGAACTGAATATCCATTAACTATATTTCCCTCTGCTAAGCTTTTGAGAGCTTTCTAGTTATTGATAGAGCTTTTAAAGTCACATCCTTGACAGGTAGAGAGAGTACTTACATTCTCTGTGAAATAAATGCACAGATGTGCATTTTAGGTAGCCAGCAGAGTGGGGAATAGGACAAGATGTGAAGAATGCAATGGAGAAAAGGGGAGATGGTCAACATGCAATGGCTTCTTAGATCTCCTTGAAGTGAGTAGAAAGAGATTTGGAGATACATTTCCATGTGGGATGACATTTTTCTTCAGTGGATTTCCAAAGTAGATTATGATAAAACCCAAGAGAAATACATGCATACAGATGTACACAAAACCATAAAAGATTAAAGAACATAGAGAATATTGACTTTGTGGGGATGGTGACAATATACATGGCTAATTAAAGCAATTTTGACACTACAGTAGAGTACTTTTGTCTTTTTAAGCTAAATTTAAGAAGTCAAAATCTAATCATTCTTATTATTTTACTAAACTAGCATAGGCTTAGTAAACAATAATTTTGTCAATAATATACTGGTTGCATTCATTTTGAAAAATAATAATTAGAAATAATTGTTACATATTAAAAGACTGCTAACTTCTCATAATAATATTCTATCTTCTTAAACATATCAAATATATACAATTCAAATAATATAAATGGAGCTTTGATTATTATATGACCAACTACATCAAACATGATATAAACATACAAGAAACAATATTTAAAATTATGTGTCAGTTTTCACTCTAGTATAATAGTGGGAATAGTACCTTGGAAATCAATAAAAATTTCTTTAATTCCTCTTGCTCTCTAGAACTCTGCGCATTAATATTGAGACTGTTTTCCTACTTATAAACAGACAGAGGGAGCGAGAAAAGAAGGTAAGACACCTTTCTTTTGGTTTTAAATATAAATCTTAGTGTCCAGAGCAGAAAGACGTCTGGAAGAGCAAATTTCATTGGCAGAAGCTATTGTTGTGAAATAACAAAAGTTTTTTTAAGGATATCTGTTTATTTTTGTGTATGTCTCTATGAGTGTATGTCATGTGGTACAGGTAACACATACATGTAGCAGTCAGAATAAGGCATCGAATTCTCTAGAGCCGGAGTTACAGATATTATCAGCTATTGTCATGGGAACTGGGACCAGAACCCAAGTTCTCTGGAAGAGGATGAAGTACTCTTTAACCAGTGAGTCATCTCTCCAGCCCTGAAGTTACTAGACAACTAAAGGAGAAATTAAACAAGTCACAAAGATGATGATTATGTACCCCCTTTTATGTTCTGTCAGGAGATTGACAGAGAAAACACGGAGAAACAGAGATGATAAATTTCAGGAGAAAGCAACACAGAGTTAATTATATCTAGAGACTGAAAATCAGACTAGTTTTGTTTTCTGAAGTCACCAATGGAAGCATATCATATGATACAGAATTAACTGCTGTCCTATGAGTTAAAGAAAGGATGTGCCAGTCATTGGCAAGAAGGGTTCCGAAATCAACTCATTGACAGAGATGTGGCTTTTTTTCTCGGGGAGAAGGGGCTTCTGTAAGAGCTTGAAAACAACTGAGATGGGATGTAAGTGTGTTTGGAGGACTTTGTTATACTAGAGTCCAGGTAGTCAGAAACCTGGGTGCCATCGACTGAAATGAAAGCACGGACCGCATGCTATCCTTATTGCAATAGCTAGACATCAAGTATGAAGATATACACTGCGGTCATTGTTAGGCCTCACACAGCTCTGCTCTGTTAGAAATTATCTGAGTTAATTGAGTGTTCCTTTTCACATTGTGTCCTACAAATTCATAATGAGTTCAGGATTACAGTGTAGTCATAGCTTTACAAGGAGCTTGTGGATCAGGGTATGATTTCTGTCTACATTTCCAAAAGAGAAAAGGAAGAAGGAAAAAAGGAAAGAAGGAAGGAAGGCAGGTCATTAAGACTGGATAACATTATTGACACAAATATTACAATGTAATACAAGACTTGTGTTCACTTTTCATGTTAAGAACCAGTTCTTGCTCCAGTAATTCATTATCTTGAGGCATTGAAATCTAGCAAAAAACAAGCATTTAAATTTTTTTCTATTTTCTGTAATTTCCTATTCTAATATGTTTTTGAAATAGAAAGTAAAGGCACAGTTTTCAAAAATGCCAGTGGATTACTTACTTCCCTATTTCCTAATTTCACAGTCTTATTAATTAATTAATTAATTAATTAATTAATTAATATTTATATATTTTTGTTTTGACAGGTAGCTACCTGTTGCTTTCATGTTTGTGTCTCTTTCAAAAAAGTTCACCTTCAAATTAACCTATTATGGTCTTCAGTTCCATCACTCAGTTGAAAATTACAAGACACTTAGTATATATTCTCTTTCCTGGGTCAGTCAATAGCAATGAGTTCTACTTCTTGGGCTGCTTAGCTAGCTCAGTTTCCTATGTTTAGGGAATATGACATCCTGGAGGCCTGTTCTTATTATTGTGCTAAGTAAAGTCATCCCTGACTGCAGATTTGATTTCTATCAGACATAGATGACTTTTACTTCAACTCATAATAAGTTTCATATCAAAGTCTCCACTGTAATACAGCATTTGGGCAGCCTAAAACTATCTTAAAATCATCACGGACCAATGGAATTGATCTGAATACCCTGATATTAATCCACACACCTATGAACACCTGATTTTTGATAAAGAAGGTATAATTATACAATGGAAAAAAGAGAGCATCTTCAACACATGGTGCTATCATACCTGAATGTCTACATGTAGAGAATGCAAATAAATGCTCAAATGTCCCCAAGCACAAACCTCAAGCCCAAATGTATCAAAGACCTCAATAAGAATCTAGCCACACTGAACCTCAAAGAAAACATAGTGGGAAGTAGGCTAGAATGTATTGAACACATTTAGGAGATCACTTCCTAAATATAACACCAGTAGCACAGACACTGAGATCAACAATTAATAAATGGGACCTCATGAAACTAAGAAGCTTCTTTAAGGCAAAGGACACGGCCAACAAGACAAAATGGGAACCTACAGAATGGGGATGATTATAAAAGTCTAGGTGCTGATTTCCAAGTTTGTCTTTCCTGGATGGGTGTTTTGTTCCTTAGTTCTTGTTTATTTTTTTGGTCTTTGGGTTTCTGTGATGTGGATTTCTGGTGGCCAGTTTGACCTCTGTTCCAGTAGTGATCTCTGTTTAAGTTGGGGACTGAGCTGTTGGTGGCTAGCTTGGCCTTTGATCTCTGCCTGAGTTGGGAGGTAGAAGATGGTGGTGAGGAAGGGAGTGGAGAACTGGGAATACTAAGTGAGTTAAGGAGGTCTGCTTGTGGTTCTGGTGACAGGTGTGGTCTCTGGTCAAGTAGGGAGTCTCTACCCAAGTTCACCTACCTGTTTTTCAGGCTTGCTTGGCCTACATTTTTTCTTTTGATGCATGGCCCAGGATGGGGCCAAGGGCATAGCAGCAGGAAGGTATGGTGGTAGGGCGGGACTGGGGTGGCTGCAGTGGAATGGTGGTTTGGTAAAGGAATATAGGAAGTGTGGCAGTTCAGCTGACAGGTGAATTCTGTTCTTCTGACTGGTGTGTCACCTGTTGTGACTGGTGTGCCAGTCACCTGTTCTTCTGACTGGTGTATTACTCACCTGCTCTTCTGACCAAGGTGGGCTGCACCCGAGCAGTGGAAGTCTGCTGGAGTTGGGAGATATAAGGTATTTTTTAAAAAGACAAATACTGTATGTTTTCTGTTCTCACTAGCAAAATTAACTATGTGTGGAACGAAACCTGTTAATTAGTTAAATTTAACTGGTTAATATAACATGATGTGTATATTCTCCCAAGCACCACAAAGTTCACAGTAAGAATATTTAATTATATCTGTCAATTGAAAAAGAATCAAGAGATACACTCACGGGAAATGGAAAACCTGAGTCAGATCCTGATACCTCCAAAAATGGGCCATTCTTATGTCAAGCAGATTGATGCAGACTAATTATACCTTGGAGACTGAAATAAATAACGCAGCAGATTAACAAGTGTGAGTGTAACATTTGAAAATGAAGAGTTTGCTTTAATGACTGAGTCAGACGATTTCATTAACAAAATGCACACCCGATGATGTATTTTAAATGGCACTGTCACAAAATGGGAGAGTATCAGACTCATTACTATCTGCAGATGTTTTGTGTAAATTTTAAACTGTACAAATAAATTGATGTTTCAATGTCTGTAAGCCATCTGTCATATTTTACTAATCTGTCAGTTCTTTGTATAAGCCATCTGTCAATTTCTTTGTTGAAAAATATAGCTAATTAAGGTGATTTATCCTACATGCAAATTATATTAATTGAGTTTACAAATAATTTTAGTATATTCTACTCCTTCATTATTAGAACAGCACAGAGAAATGTAAATTTAATACTGAGAGTAGAAAATACCTTTCTCCTTTTCTGTCTTTCTTTGCCCTGATTGTAGCTTTAACAGCTATATGGTGTTGATGCATAGAATTTCAAACTTCCACTCTTAAATTTTAATATGTCTGGTCAGAGCCCTGCTCTGTCTTCTGCTGCCAGATGCCTCCCCTTTGCAGCTGCTAACTCTATTCCTCTTGGCATCAGGGATCTTCAATGGCTCTTCTCCACCCTCTGCAGGGAGGAGTGTGCTTCAGACACCAATACACTACTCACCTGTCTCTGCTCAAGAGGTGAGCAAACCTAGCTTTATGAATTGGATCCCATCACAGTCCACCCTGAGCTGAATTATCTGTAGACTATGGAAGGTTGCTGGGTTCTATTTTTCTTCTAAACCTCTTCAGTGATATTACTTGTGTCTCCAAAGTTTTTTGAGTACTGTGCCACCAAGACTATATAGAAAACTAAAGTTGATTTATACCCTCTTTTAGTTCACTCTAGTTTCTGGCCATTCCTCACCAGTGCCTTATGGGCGAGATGTTGAATACAGTGCTGAGGAATCATTAAAAATTTTCTTAATATGTGCTGTGTGAACATGGTTTCAACCTCTCACAAACACTTGTTGCCTTTTGTACACCCTTTCCCACAGTCTAGTTCTGGCTTCTGGTTAAAAAAAGAGTAAGCATCCTCCATTCCTTCCTCTAGCCTCTCTCAAGTCCCTGGGAAACAGAGACATCTGATGATGCCTTTACACTAACCCGTGCCATTTAAAATGGAAAGAAACTCATTTATCATGGAGAACTATACTATAGGGCATAACTAACTGTGGCCAAGTTTAAAACATCATGATTTTATGACTATCTTTGGAACAGTTTTGTTCCTGTTATTCTTTATTGGAAACTTTTTTTTGAGAAGGCTGTACCTAACATATCTTTAGTTTTCTTCTTTCTTTCCCCCTCTCCCCTGTGTGTGTGTGTGTGTGTGTGTGTATTTACTCTCCTCTCATAACACTCTAAGAGAAGGAAACAGTCCTGTTTAAAGCAGCCTTGGAGGGAGGTCTGTTTATAAGGATGGATTGTGTATGATCAGCAGCCCCCAGTGAGGAACTTATCCTCCTGAGATGCGCATAAAGGACTTGGCAGTTGAGTACCTCTTGCTTGTTTGGTACCTTAATATTTTGCTGTGACAGTCTAAGGACTTTGCTAGTCTATCATGATTCTGACCCAGAGACACTGAGAAAATAAATACATTTGAAGCCATTAAGTTTTTAGTAATTTTTTCAGTAAAAAGATAAGTAATAGCAATCTGTAGAGTTGTAATAATTTATAGATCAAGAAGAAAACACCAAAGGAATTCTCATATTCTATGTATACTGAATACATAGAATTAAACTATGCTAATATTCATTAGTATTTCACTGCTGATCTGCATCATAAGGATCATAAATATAACTCCATACTAAATATACCACAAGATATCATCCAACCACTTAAGGCAGACAGTACAATTGTCTACTTATTCTTATTGCCATAATATATGAGATTAATAGACGTATGTGCTACATGACATGTGTAACCTGACTGTGGTTAATGGTGGTGCTTTTAACTTTGAAACAATGACGGGAAAGGAGTTGTTTAAGAAAGAATGATAATAAAGTTTAAAGGGACATTGGAAAAGAGAAACTGATTAAATACTCAGACTGAATGCAAAACACCTGGGCTACAAAAGGTAAGAAATTATCTATGTAGCAAACCTCAAAACATCTTAAAGGAGACAAGAGACAGAGACAGAGACCCACATTGGAGCACCGGACTGAAATCTCAAGGACCAAATCAGAACCAGAGCAGAAGGAGAGAGAGCACGAGCCAGGAACTCAGGACCACGAGGGGCGCACCCACACACTGAGACAATGGGGATGTTCTATCGGGAACTCACCAAGGCCAGCTGGCCCGGGTCTAAAAAATCATGGGATAAAACCGGACTCGCTGAACATAGCAGACAATGAGGACTACTGAGACCCCAAGAACAATGGCAATGGGTTTTTGATCCTACTGCACCTATTGGTTTTGTGGGAGCCTAGGCTGTTTGGATGCTCACCTTAATAGACCTGGATGGAGGTGGGTGGTCCTTGGACTTCCCACAGGGCAGAGAACCCTGATTGCTCTTTGGTCTGACGAGGGAGGGGGACTTGACTGGGGGAGGGGGAGAGAAAGGGGAGGCGGCGGAGGGGAAGAGACAGAAATCTTTAGTAAATAAATAAAAATCTTAAAGGACGAGTTGGGACTGAAGAGTGCATTTGTCCTCTGGAAGGAGGCCAGGCAGTGGCTAGGTCAGCCTGAGAACAACAGTTCATGACACATCTCAAGCAGCCCACATGGTCTTTTTAGGACAAGAGTTTCTGCACTAAGACTAAAGGAGCTGGGAGGAAACAATTAGTTTGCAATTTTCCCATAGTTGGTTGTCAGCTGTCATGCAGAAAATGTATACGTTCAGAACTTCTGTTTCATGTTTCTTCCTGGTCGGTCTAGGAAAACACAGGTGGTAGGGGGTTCAAAGAAAATGACTTATCTGAGCCCGCCATTGAATTTCACCTCTTTCTATATTCTTCTAACTGTGAGATCATTGACTCCTCAGCAGAGTGTCAGCCTAAGGCCATATCCATGGTGGTGATCTTCCAATAAAAATGATGCTTTTTTGGAAATGTTGTCATTAATTAACCTATAAAAAATGAGTGCCACCTTCAGTCCCCAGAGTCTGAATTACTTATGGAGGAACAAATATTTAATCTTATGCTGCTAAATATATACTTTACTTTTATATGAAGAATAACATAGAAAATAAATTACTCTCTCTTAGCTGATATGATCTATTAAATGAGGCATATTGGTGCACACTAAAACTTACTCACAAACCGAAGTTGTTAGAGCATTGGCTAACACCATGCTCATATATGGACAATAGCTAACATAAAGTCATGTATGCAACAATGGCTTATGATAAAACTGAAGCCATGGATTTTAATTAGTTATTAAATGTTTAATTATTCAATCAGCCTTTCATGATTAAACTAATATTTAAGGCTAAAAGCCTCAGGCTTTGGGAATGGATATTATGGTTATCTATATCCAGATACACATGAGACCATTTAACTAACTCTAAGTTCTTAATAGATATTCAAATTTGATAACATTTGATGTTTGTATTTAGTAATTCATGAATATTTGTTGAAATAATGGATGATTTTAGTATTGGTAGTCAACTGTGGTTGAATATTTTAGAACAGAATAAAACAGTTTTAAATTTGCCTAATTGGAAGGGTAATGCAGAAAGAACACAATTTGAAAGCTTGCCTAAGATACATAGTCAGCTCAAGTACAGATGGGGCCATGTAGACTCTCTCAAAACAAAAATCAGTAAGCAAGGGTTGGGATTGGAACTCAGCAGTATTTGCCTAGTATACATGAAACTTATAATCTCCAGTATGTTAAAATTATATGAAGAATAATTCACAATAGCCATGTTTTCAATGATACATGAGTGATTTATTAACTATAAAGGAAGTAAAAGCATAGGAACAAAGCAGCAAGTAGCAGATAGATTAACACAACAGCAGAGTAGGTACTTACATTATCCAACAAGAACAGCTGGAGAGTGCCATGGGAAAAATCAGCCACAACCCAGATCATTAGTGGCATTCCTAGCTGTGACATTGTTGCTTGAGTGAGATGTTCAGTGAGCTCTTCCAGTCACGGGTGTTTTTATATTATGGGATGAATGCTACTGGGTCTTAAAGTGTCTTTAGGAGTCTTAAGGAAGGAGTCACGTTGTGCTGGGTTTGATTTACCTTCCAGCTGTTCTCCAAGGCACAGTATTTTCATTAGAATAATTGATCCTCCTGTTCTCAAGAGTGAGGTAATTTTGCTCTTTTCTTCTTGTGACAAGGACAAAGGGACCACTCACCTCCAGACCAGAGTTCTTGGAGATCACTTTGGGTCAACACTCTTGGGCCTGAAAAGGGGAAGACTTACCTGCTTACATGGTCAGTTCTAAGGTAAAACAGAACATGGCATTTTATCAGCATATATATACTAATATGGATTGCATACATAGAAATATAATTAATTAAAATAAAAATAAACAGTCAAAGATAATCAATAATATATATTTCAAAATATCTTAATTAGCTTTATTTAATAGTTTTACTTAGAATATATATATATATATCAAATACCTTATTATACTGCAGTACAACCATAATTTTCCAATTAAAAATGTATTAATAAAATAAATTGTAAAATTTAATCATGTATAATACTTCTAATCACTAGGTATTATTCATCTCTCATAAGTGAGAACATATTT
>NW_026067903.1:10157579-10162506 GCF_014885135.2 Alexandromys fortis | reverse complement strand
GAGAGAGAGAGAGAGAGAGAGAGAGAGAGAGAGAGAGAGAGAGAGAGAGAGAGAGAGGGAGGACAGGCAGAGATAGAGAGACAGAAAATACAGAAAAAGAGGCAGAGAGTTGGTATTTGAGTATTGTTCTTTGATTTTGATTACCTCATTAAAGACACTATCTGTAACTATAGACATATAGGAAATAAATAATGAAGGGTTCCAACGTGTGAATTTGGGTGAAACATAGTTTTATTCTACAGAAGTCTGATATTAGGCACTGATCCAAGCATACTATTAAGAAATTTGGGTTGATTGTCAAAAGTGATTGTCAATAAATTCACTTTAATAAACACCTCACTCTTTTTTATGGCTACACCTTCTACAGTAAATATACTTTGTAGGTGAAGATTGGGTAACAATAGTGCCATATAATGAGAGAAATAATCTTTACTCTCACAGCAATGAAACAACATAAGTTCACAGAGCTGTGTGTATCTTGGGAATGGGTGCAATGTAATCAATAAGAAGCTTTAGCAATGGTTTAAACAATCATAAAGAATGATATCAAACAGAACTGAGGGAATCATGGCAAAGGAAAGTAGTCCAAAAAATACAATATCTGAATATTTTAATCCTTTGTTGATTTCAGCATTGAGAAAAACAACTGTTTGTTGATCAATATAAAACTATATAAGTCAGGTTCTACTTTAATCTGCCTCCGAAAATGATTACATCATTGTTTAATGTAGAACCTCTTCATATTTCATTCAGGTCATGAAACATATGCATGCACATATTGATTGACATAGCCACTCACACCATAACAAAATGAACAGTACACAATGTATTTAAATGATTTAAGATATAATTTATGACTTTAAAAGAGTTCTAAGTTATTATATATTTTTGATGTACTAATTGACTTTCAGGATTTCTTTTTAAAGTAACAAACCATATCCCTTGCCAACTACTTTGTAGACACATTTAATATGCTGGTGCTTTTATCTCAAAGGGTGTATTTCTAGGAGTGGAGTTGTTACATCAAAACAATGACTATTTTAAACTTCAGTAGATACTACCTAATAGTTGTCGGAAATGTTAATTATAATTTACATTTCCACCATGGCAACAATAAATATTAATTATAATAGAAATAAAAATGAATAAACTTAATAAATAACATCAAAAATAAATTAGAAAACTCAAATTATATAATGTACACATCTATCATGCCGTGGGTACAATAAATCCATATTTATATGACAGAGAACATATGTAGATTTAATTATGGTATCTTAAAGGCTATTAATTATAAAAGATCTATTCTAAAAATATTAGAAAAATTGTTCAGAGCTAAAGGAAAAGGAGACAGTGATATTCCATATAAAGACAGATATTTTTTACAGGGAGCAAAACTAGTTTTTTTTATTTTTCATAGGCTGCCAAACTACAAATTTATGTTAGTAAGGTAAAATTTTAAACATGAGAGTAAATGCAATTTGATCATTCTTTGCCTAAAAATTCTGTATTTGCATATTATCATAGTATTTTATTTAACTGTTTTAAACTATAATATTTAAAATATATGTCTCTTTTCTTTTTAACTCCATCTGATGTGTATGCATACCATGATTATTGATAAGGTAAATGTTAACACTATTTTGCTCAAATTTCCTATTTATATTTATATACATTTCAAAATATTTTGTCTTATTCAAAGCATGCAACACACCCTGATTGAGAAAAGACTCATATTTCATTATCTCATGATAACGGAAGATAACTGACTCATAAAATTAGTACCTGCATAAACAATAACCAGCATGCCAAGCTGAGACACAGATCCTGTCATTCTCCTGTGTGGGTTCAGAATAAAAAAGGCATTGTTGAAATTTAGGTCAGGAACTGATGGTATAACGTTCTGAAGACATTATGAGTACAATTGATGTACCAAAAGATCTAATCCATGCCATGTTAGCATTTTGAAAAAAATTAGAATAGGTTGTATGAAGGTAGAAGTTTAGTGCAGAGACCATAAAAGCGATCATAAAAATATAGACATCCACAGGAGTAATTTCATAATTGTCCAAGTAGAAGGACACAGGCCTTTGTCGGCTGCCTCAGACCATCATAACCATTATGATAATCTTCCTAATTGCCCTTGTTCACCAAGCAATATTCTGACGACACCTGCTTCCCATAAAGACTTTATTGCTGCAGTGAGGATGTACTGACCAGATGATATGAAGACTCCTGACCTTTGGAAGTCCTGTCTCATTCGATTTAATATATTAGCAATCTGTTTTGTAGGTTAGTTTTTCATGGGCTTGATTAATGTGAGGTTTTCACTGAGCCATACACATTCGGGATTACTTGAAAAATACCATTTCTTTAACTTTTGATCACGTACACCTAGAACATGGAACTGTATCCTTAATTCTGACTTTGGTTGTCTCTGAGCAGACAACAGTCCATTCAGACTTCTCTCACATCTGAAATGCAAGAGATAAGAATAACCTGCCCGCTGTTCTTGTTGGAGTGTTGGAAATATTCTCTTGAAAAGACATCGAACACCACTGTAAAGCTAGCGCATTATCAGTCACTGGCTAACTGATCATGGAACATCAGTGCCTAAACCTAAATGCAAAATAAATCTCCTTTTAATACATTAACCAGTCTTTGGTATATTGTTATTTCATATTGAACAAAATTCACCAGTTGAATTTTCAAGGGTTGTCTGGAACTTGTTTATTTGGAGTCTGTGTTGGAAACTTTGACTGAGTTTTTCCATCCTTTAAAATTGATCTTCCTGAACTAGGAGTTGTCTGGCCTCCATTTGAATTCCAGTGCTTACACTGTAGCTGGGAAGTCTCCCAGCACTAAGTTCATGTAAAAGGAATTCTGGCTGAAGCAATGAAACAGTTGATTAAGAACACTTGCTGCTCTTGCAGAGGATCTGGGTTTGGGTCCCACACCATACACACAGTAGCACATAGCCATTTGTAACTCCAGGGGTCAACTGCCCTCTCCTGGCATCTGTGGGCAAAGCACACAGGTGGTACATAGATAAAAATGCAGGCAAAATGCCCAGGCCTCAGGGAACAAAGATCTTAATTCTGAATTTAACAAGGAAAAGTAGGAATTTATAGCTAAGCAGCAGCTTGGGGCATCAGTGGATGGGAATTTACTGAGAGGAAAGATCAGGAATAAGTGGGATTCTAGTTAAACCTAAAAAGAGGTAAACAATGGATTATTACTTAAAACTGAATGAACTCTTGTGATTTTATGCTGGTCGATAACTAATTCAGTGCTCAGTGTTTTATCTGAATTTTCTAAGAAAAGTTTCCATGTGCATCATAGCCACAATGAAGTAAAACAAGACTTAATAAAACTTATTTCAAAGAAAAAAAATTCCCTGTTGATTAAAACTTTATGGCACTATGATTGAATTCAGAATAGCTTAAGTATAACTTTAAGTAGTTTCCCAATAGAAAGATAATTAATATCTTTTCAATTATCCATGCTTTGCTTCTTGTTCTTTCCATTTTTAAAGCAACACAAGAATCCAGAAGTTACTTCTCAAGCTTCCTTGCCCCTTCCAAACATATGAGGTGTGTGATTATACAAATTGAAGAGTTAAGGTGATAAAAATCCTCACTCTGCGTAGGAAATCGTCTACTTGGATATTCAAACACAGTTTAGAAGCTCATGCAAGTTTTATGATCATGGCTGACAATAACCTTGAAATTCTTGGCCTGATGTTCTTAAACTCAACTCTATTAACACTGTAAATATCTCCCTTGGTGGGTATATTTTATGACTCTTTTACAGAATCTATTAAAATCTTTCTTTTTCTAATTGCTCGTGTAAAAGACAATGAAATGTATTCTTTTTGTTTTTAAAGCTCAGCATTCTATTTGTTTGCAATGAACAGTTATATGCGTCAAATATCTCTGCTCAAGTGAATCAACAAACCTTTAATGTCATCTAACTTGAAAATCTTGCATTGCTACTTAGAAGACAATAGTTTGCTCAGATCTTTATTTGCTTCTTTTCTCAGCCACAGCTAAAAATACTTCTGATGACATTATGACTGCCTAGAAGACCTGTCTTTTTGCTGAAATATTCGAAAGAAAACCTGTATATTTTCCACCAGGGATTCCCATTCTACAAGATTCTGTAGTTTTACAGCTACCATGAGAGCTTGACAAACAAAACACACTTTATTAGGCACAATTGTAAGTTGGGCAGAAAGAAGACCAAGACATTTCCAATAAATTACATTGTTGCTGCTGATGCTAAGGGTTCAAAGACCACTATTTTACAGTCTCTGTTCTGACTGGTGATTCTCCACAATGTCAGTACTTTTGAGAGTCTTATAAACACCATTCTTCCTCAGTATCATGAGTTTGAGGATCTTCACGAATAGCAAAATAAGATGATGTCAAGTTTCTTATATGTAATAATATAGTATGTGTATTTTGGTCTAAGCAGAGCTTTTCATATGTTTTGAATAATTTCTAAATTATTCGTAATAGCTATTATAATACAACAAATGTATAAAGCACATTTTAGGGCATAGCTACTACGGCATAAGTTCAATATTTTAATAGTGTATTCTTTATCTACTGAATTCACAGTTACAACCCCAGGGGAATGGAGGTCTGATCCATGCATGCTGTTTGGGCTTTTTATAACAGTGGATAACTATAGGAATGACCATATAACCTGAAGCCATGGAATTCTAATTATGAAAATCAAGAAAATCATAGTTTCTCCCTGAACTTTATGTATTTTTGTCAAAGTCTTAAAAGCTATTTTATCACCTAATTAATGTTATACTATTTGAAATAACTGAAGCATTATACTATAACTGAAAACAAAGACTGAGAGAAATGCACATTTCTACACAAAGAATGACAGACAACTAAGGAATGTTGAGAGT
>NW_026067903.1:10124533-10156695 GCF_014885135.2 Alexandromys fortis | reverse complement strand
AAATGGAAATGTATTGTCCCACCTGGTTCCTCAACCATTCAGTCCCAAAGAAACACAGAGGCTTATAGTAATTATAAACTGGTTGGCCTATTGGCTCAGGCTTATTATTAACTACTTCTTAGAACTTAAATTAACCCATAATTCTTGTCTATGTTTAGCCATGTGATTTGGTACCTCTTCTAATTAAGGCATTATCTTGCTTCCTCTGGGTCTGACTGACAAATGCTTCTCTCTGCCTTACCTCTTCCCAGAATTTTGTTAGCCTGGTTGCCCTACCTATATTTCCTGCCTGTTTGTTGGCCAATCTCACAGAAACTACATTAATTACAACACTGTTTGGCCAATGGCTCAGGCATATTTCTACATAGCTCTTAAATTTTGAATTAACCCATTTCCATTAGTCTATATATTGCCATGTTGCCATGGCATTGCCTCATTTTCTTAGTACTGGTGAATCCTTTCTTCATGATGAAATGATGGGACCTATGAGATGGATTCAAGTTGTGGTATTATTATAGGTTCACCCTCACATGGTATTAACATGAATCCAAATACACACACATATATGCATATATATGCTTATTCATTTATTTATTTGTGTATTGCAAGGGTGTATGTGTGTGTACATGTGATTTATGATTACCATCATGAATGTGTGAATGTCAGAGTACAGCTTGGTGGAATTGGTTCTCTCTTTCTACAAGGTGGGGAGAATTAAACTCAAATAGCGAGTCTTGATGTCAAGTGTCTTTACCGACTATCATCTCACTGACCTGTAGCCAAGTATTCAACCATTGTCCAAAACAGGGCTTGCCAAAGTTCAGTGCTTAGAAAGGTCACCTGCAGCTTATGATAACACAGATTCTTATCTCCACTCAAGAAATTGTAATTCAAATGTCAGAAATATTAAAGAATTACCCATCCTATTCTCAAGCCATACACTTGCCATTGTTTTGTGGGCCACACTTGGAGAGGTGATCTGAATGTGATGACAAGTGTTTCTTATGAAAGTGGAGCTTGTTACTATGGCAACTACTTTTGTTTCCAAGGGCATCAAGAGAATTTGCCACTTGAAGAAGATGACTGGGAGACTTATGATGAACTCAGGACAGAAAGTTGATGGTTCAGTGAACATTGGGGCCTAACTTTACCAACTTTATTTCTTTTTTGAATTTAAGCAATGTTCAGGAAGATCTTGACATTGATAATATCAAGAATTCAGTCTCTTATAAGATTTGCTGCTAGGGTGTAACAGATATAAGGACTCGAGTTTATTGCATCATAAACAACAAAAATGACATAAATGTGAGATCATGAGGGGGATGTATATTTCAAAGGATTGTGATGCAGGGATAATTAGAATGCATATTTGAAGTGTAAATATAAACATGCGGAAGAAAATCAGAGATGTGAGTGATTGAAAGCAACACTGACTTAGGTTCTGGTCTCCACACATGTGCATATCCCCCCCCCACCCCCTCACACATACTCTGCTTCTCCTCCGTGGAAATTTTCTGACATTTGATCAACCCTGTATAACTTGTGATTATGTTTAAAATGGTTAAAGTGAACTACATCTCTGTGTACTTTCAGAGTGAGGTGAGAAGGCTTCATTTATTTCTCCAGAGAAAGCTACTCTTAGGTTAGGTTTTTCTCAGCAGGGTTGGTGTTCAATGACAAGTGTATATACTTGTCCACAGTTTTGTTATGTGATTGATCTGAATGATAACAATTCATTTTATATAAAGTTGATATCATTAATTCACTAATGGAAAGCACTTATGCATGCATCAGTCTGTGAGTGAATAGCCAACATGAAGGAAGAACTACAAACCCCATGTTTTTGCCTTTTTAATTCCATCTAATTGTTTACCCAAATCAATCTAATAAGCTCTTCAGTAAAGAGTTCTCATTATTTAGTGCATGTATTAAATCAATACTTCATGTTCTTTCTATTCTTAAGTTATTAGTTAGATTACATTGACATAACAAATTAAACAGAGTAGCTTCAGTTTAAACAGAAATATATTGTCTCATAGCTCTGAACTCAAGAAGTCTGAGGTAAAGGT
This sequence comes from Alexandromys fortis, assembly GCF_014885135.2. Taxonomy (NCBI): domain Eukaryota; kingdom Metazoa; phylum Chordata; class Mammalia; order Rodentia; family Cricetidae; genus Alexandromys; species Alexandromys fortis. The sequence continues at coordinate 10,154,626 of NW_026067903.1, read as the reverse complement.
GTTTGCAGCTTTGGTTTCTCTTCAGGGTTTTCTTCTTATCTGCCAGAAGACCATGTTGCCTCTGTATTTCCATGTGGTCTTCCTCCTCTGGGCATGTGTAGTAGCCTCCTTCTAATAGAACCAAGTAAGCCTATTTTAACATAATCATTACTTTTCAAACCTTACTCACAAATAGTAGTATTATGAGTTACTGGTACATATTAATTTTTAGAGTCATAATTTAGCTGATATCCAGTCACTTTTATATCCTAGTCTATCTTACAGGCTCTAGAGTTCAAATCTTGCTCTGCCGCATTCTCCACTTCCCACTATCTCTCTTTTTTTCTTTTCTTTTCTTTTTTTTAAAAAATTACATATTTTTTATTTAAAAATTTCAGTGTCTATGTTTCTTTTTTTATTAAATGGAATGGCTATTAAGTACGATAATCTAATTTCTAATAATGAGTAATTTGTGTGTGCAAATAACAAGATATTTACTCCTTCAGAAATGATACGGAGGTTGATGAGGTTCTAATGTTTCACAGTATGTAATTGATGCTCTGGAAATATTTTATTTTTCCTTGGAGAAATGAGCAATTCCCACTTCAAAAAATAATGGTAATTTTATAACATGCTTTCCAAAAAATTTACAAAGGTGCTGTAGGAATAGTCAGTTTGACCTTGCCCAGTTGTGAAATTTGCACATAATATAATATGTGCCTATGATGGGCATAAGATGACTTATTTCTGTTCTTGTTAAATTAAATAAGCATTCCCCACCTTTGGTGATTTATTTCACCTCTAACAGTTCTTGAAAATGCAGTTATACCATACCTATAAATGACAGACTTTACTAAATTACTCTGTTAAAAGTTTAAATTCAGGCAACTCTCTATGAATGATCTGCAAGGCAATACATATTCAATTATCTTATTTGTGCACCTACTAAAATTTATTGTAGAAATGCCCCTGGTAATTTCTCTCTAATAAGAAAAATTACAATTAGTGCAATAACAGGACCTTGAAATCTTCCCATTCATTTTGAAAAACAACCTTTGATGTTCATACTTTGCATTTTGAGCAAATATTTTTAAGTGGATTTCCAACTTGCTTTCTAGCCTCTACATATATGTTACTTATTTTATTTTTTGCCTTCATGATAAATTGTCTTTGTTACTCTAAGGGAATGATTCTGTAGTTTCAAAACTGAAATAGATTTTACACTAAATTCTTTGATATTAAAACCCTATTAATAAGTAAAGAATTAAGTATCAATGCATTTGAAAAGAAAATATTTCAAATGGCTTGTAACTATTGTTGAAAAGGTATAACTTATTTTGTGCATAACAACCCCACTATGAGTGGGATCCAAATATTTAATCTATATTTGAGAAGTATAACTTTAGGCAGGGTGGTGATTGCACACACCTTGAATCCCAGCACTAAGGAGGCAGAGGCAAGCAGATCTCTGCAAGTTTGAGGCCAGCCTAGTCTACAAGAGCTAGTTTCAGGACACACTCCAAAGCTGCAGAGAAACCCTGTCTCAAAAAACCAAAAAAGAAAAAAAAAAGAAAAAGAAATATAATTTTAAATGTAACTCCAAAATACAAGGTTATAAAAGGTGTTTCCTCTTGGTAAAGTTGATTTGAAAATCCTCTAAAGTCTAAGGAATTCTGAAGAATTCACATCCCTAGTTACATGAGACTTAGGCAATTAATTTATGACTGCCATGAAACCTAGGATATTATCTTTCCCTTGCATTCCTTGCAGTATTTGACTTCTTGCTTTGATTTTGTACAAAATTATGAAAAATATTTGATTCATATCAAATATGAATAATCCATGCAACAGATAGTTTATAGGCTATACCTAAAACTTTTACCAGAAGCTGAAAATTTTTGATAAAGATTCATAGGTATACTGTAAATCCGAGTGGAAGTAGAATTAAATAAATCCTCTTGACAACTGGGTCTGTATCCTCAGCTTTGTTTTCTGTATTTACCTTTCTCCCTGGGAAAGCTCAACTCTGGTGGTGTCATTGCTGGTAGTTCTTCACCTACTACTGTTTTGCATCCCAAATCAGTTATACTTATATTAAGAATGGTACGTGTTTCCTTTCTGAATGTCCAGGTTATGTTGTTATCTCTCAGCAGAGCTTGCCTCCCTCACTTTCTCACACTGGCAATTTCAACTATGTTGAATCAACAAGCTGGTGTTAGTAGTGTCTACATTAAATTTAACAGATAATACAGCAGTTTAAGCATTAGCCAAATCTGCTTACTTGTGTATTTGAGTTAAATTCAACTAAATAATGATTTATATCAAGTAACCTTGTTTATAATAAAGTTACAACAGTCTTTTTTAAATTTAATTTTTAAAAAAGAAAACAAACTATCTTTTTTCATTTTACACACCAATACCCTTTCCCTCTTCCTCCCCTCCTCCCATTCCCACCACTCCGCACCCACTCCTACGAGAGTAAGGCACATTGCTTTGAGGAAGGTCCAAGGCCATCCCTACGATATCTAGGCTGAACAAGGTATCCATCTAAGGAGAAAAGATTCCCAAAAATCCAGTACATGCAGCAGGGATAAATCCTGGCGCCACTGCCAGGGGCCCTGCAGTCTGCCCACCATGCAATTGTCACCCATGTTCAGAAGGACTAGTTTGGACCTGCGCTGGTTCCTTCTCTGTCATCTAGAGTTGATGAGCTCCCATTAGCTCAGGTAGACTGTTTCAGTGGGTGTCCCCTTCATATCCTTGACCTCTTTGCTCATATTTTTACTCTTCCTCTCTTCAACTGGACTTTGGGAGCTCAACCCAGTGCTCCACTGCAGGTCTCTGCCTCTGTTTCCATCAGTTGCTAGATGAAGGTTCTATGGTGACATTTAATATATTCATCAATCTGACTAAAGGGTAAGGCCAGTTTGGGCATCCTCTTTTCTATCACCCAGGGTCTTATCTGGGGTCCTGGGGATGGGGGAAGAAGAGAGAGAGGAAGTCCAACAGTCTTTTAAGACAGTACAAGCTTCATCTATCTTACTGAACTTCAAAACTTTCTTACTTTTCTTTTTCAGTGATTCTCAAATTAGGGCTAACTTTACATAGTTTAGGCTGCCAGTAGTTCAGCCCATTGGGATCTTAGCTATCCATTAGAGTTAGAGATTGCACTGTTGAAACGGACACATCCATACAGATCCTTACCTACGAATACAGCCAATCTTACTACGCAGCTATCTGTCAATATACTGAGAAGCAGTACCGGAAAAATCTTTCTGTGAGGAGAAAAAGATTGTGACATTAAATTCTAGGAATTTTGAAGCAAATTATTGTCTAGCAGTAGTCATACATACAGAAAAAGAAATTGTTTTAATTTATTTTTACTGTGCCTTGATCTTATAATGAAGTTGTTGAACTGTTCCAACTATTTAGATGAGACTTAGTGGGAGAGCAGAGACTCATTTAAGATTGTGATACAGTTACTGGAAATTCAGGGTGGAAATTCTTTCTCCGTTCACCAAAGAGGTGCACTTTCCATAATAAAAATTAATGATTTAAGTAATATAATATACTATCTCTGGTGTGATTAACTATGACAAATCTTATGTGTGTTTGAATGTGGATCTGCCTATAAAACACCTGTAGCCTATCAACAAAGTCATATTAAGTGATAATTCTATAAATAGAATTTGCATGTTTAAAGTTTTGTACAATATATAGTCTTCATATGCTGTATGTCCCTCCAATTTTTTTTTTTTGTCCTGGAAACTTGCTCATCATTGTGACAGAGGTCCTATAATCTCTAAGGTTAAATTTAACCTTTAGGGATTAGGGGAATCATAAAGTCCTTGGAATTATTTCGTCATTGTTAGTTCTGGTTTCCCAGAATGAGGCACTTCTTAGTGAAGGGAATTAACTGTTTAAAGAGTAAAAGCCTGGCTCCTAATTTCCTTCGGCGTACCCTGCCCATGTGAATCTCTCCTGCTTAAACAGCTGCCACGACACCACATCCCACCAAGTCCTTAGTAGAACTGACCACACGACTTGGCTCCAAGTTTTTGAAACCCCCTGAGCTGTGTGCTAAATAAACTTCCAATCTTTACTAAAATAAAAAAAACCAGCCTCAAGCACTTTGTTAAAATGACAGGAAGTCTCAGATGCAATTGCCCTTACCTGCTGAGTCATCTTGGTTGGGCCTAATTAAAATAATTTTATAAAATAGCAATACTTCAAGGGGGCATGCCCTCTATTTGACTTTTATATCAGGCTGTGGTAATCACAAAAGGAAAATACGTTCTAAATTCATATATTCCTCTGCTTCCTGGAAAGTTCTCACATAGCCCTTGGCACAAGAAAATAATATAAGAAGTTATCTTTTAAGAGCAATTATAAAAAGAAGTTTTTGAAGTCTCCTCTACATTAGAGAAAAAGTACTAAAAAAGGAAATTCAAGTTGTATTAATTTAATAAGAGAAGATCATTACTAAAAAAAATTACCAGAATTTCTCTGCTCAGCACTGCTTTTGTGATTTAAAGGCAACTAAGGGTTCACCGTAATTTCCTAGTCATGTAACCTCACCACCACCACCACAAATGCAGTCAAGATTTAAAAATCTTTATTGCCATATCTAGCCTTATACTCTCCAGTTACTATTTTTCATGGGTGCAACATTTTAGTGCAGAAATTATGACTATCAAGATTGAAACAAGTTATTAATTAACTGATTTTTACTTACTGAACACTTGAACTTTTTCAAATGATAGTAATCATTCATTACCACTAACCAAAAAAATCTCTTACCCTGCTAAATGATGGATTCTGGGTGGGGGGAAGCAAACTTGTATATCTACTTATAAATTCACCGTGTTTCAATGGATAGTTCAAAACTATCAAAAAGGATCACACAGATAGCTCAAAGAAACCTCAGTAATTCACAAAACAAAATAAAGACATGCCCATGGGAAAGAGACCTGAAGGTAGAAGGAGGCTGCATTAGATGTGGAGGCTAGGAAAGAAGGGGTGAGCAAGACCAGAACCAGAATGCTCTCTATATCATTTATTTTTTTATAAAATAAACAAATTTTGAACATACCTATCTCTACAAAAATACTAGTTAAATTTTAAAAAATGTTTTGGCTGAAAACATCCTATTTTCCCCTTTATGTTTTTCTTATATTTTGGTTATGTAAAGAGAATAATGTTAAAAAAAAAGAAAAATTCACTCGTCCATTCTTTTTGTAATGGAGTACTAAATTCATGAAATTTCATTGGTAGACAAGTAAGAAGTTTATTAATGACCTGAATTTCAAAGCCCCCTTGCTTCACTGGTCACAAGATCACTGAGAAGCAAATTATTTTTCAATGATGATTCTTTTTATTGTATTTAATATAAAATATTTCTAATTTATGGCACTTATTTTCAAAACAGTCCACATTATTAGATTAGAAACTGAACACTGTTCACATCTGGAAACATGAACAAGAATAATTAAATTTAGTAATAATGAAATGAACCAATGACAATCCATCTTGCTACTGTTATATCCACACAGTGAAGTAGGGTAGGTTCCAAGTTAGAAATTTAATTCATAAAATTATGTCAATTATGGAAACCTTAATAAAGTTTCTTTCCAAGTTCAAGTGAACAGGAACTATTACCATAAATTCGATGAGCTCCTTGGAACTCCATTGTGTCTAAATTTTAGACAATTCTAATGCATTTAGATATTTGAAGTTTTATGACATTTTAAGAAAAATATACATTTAAAAAGTAATGCTAACATGTTATGGTCATAGAACTCAACTACTGAAATGTATTACAATATTTGATAATCCATGCCTAACACATATGCGTCTTATGTATTTGATTCTGTGTAATCACTATGAGTCTCATAGAGGACTGACTACCACAGAATATTGTGGATTGAATATAATTCACTGTATTTTTCTTGGCACCAAGATTATTGTCATTTAACTGGATGAACTGTTGCGAATCATATTTACATTAAAATCTACCCATGGGCTTAGGAATTAATTCAGAGGGTAAAGTTCTTGCTATTCAAGTGTGAAAATCTGCAGTCTATTCTCCAGAGCTCATGTATGATGGATATGAAACTGAACATGTCTGCAATCTTAGCACTTCTACAGAGAGATGATAGGCAGAGAAAGCAGGGCTTCTGGAAACTCCTAGGCCAACTCTCCTAGCATATACAGTGGAAAAAACAGGGATTCCAGAAAGTGGAAAGTGAAGTTTGTTTCTACAGCTGTCCTCTGACCTCCACACATGTGCTATGTCACACACACACACTCACATTCACACACACACACACACATACCCACACACACTGCACAAACAGAGGAAGGGAGGAGAAACAGCAAGAAAAGAAGATTTAAATGAAAAAAAAAACTATCTCATCCATTTATTACTTTAAGGAAAGGAAGCCTCCTTTCTCTCCAATTCCTAAATTTCATGGATTTGTTACATTATCAAAATGTAGTTAAAGCCCTACTATATTTTAGTATTTCTTTGCAAGCAAGATATGAAATTCATTACAGTAAAGTTCTTCTTATAGTTACAACTGTGAACAAAAGGAAAGAGTGGTGTAAGCATGCATGACTTCTCAAGCCCCCATATCTGCGGCCCCCATATGCTGCTGGCTCTGCAAGTGATTTTGTCATCTACTCTCCTGAATTTTTTCTCAAAGAAAAGCACCAAATTAATGCTGAGAGAAATTTTATTTAATGTGAAATAAAATACGTAGGTCAGCTACTGAGTTAGGGCTCATATAGTTAAGTATCAGGGACAAAAAAATCTTACTTGAGAACTTATTACAGGAAAATTTGCAGGTCTAGTCGGAAATGCACCTGTATTCCACAGAAGGACTTAGTCATAGGTGCAAGTTGATTCAAGGGACTTGAGAGTCCAGAAATAATTGTTCACTCCCAAATATAGCTTTCTTACTCACTGAGTTGAATTCTAAGCATTCTATGATTGCTATGAGAGCGGAGTGGGTTTGAGGAAGAAAACATAAAAGGGATAAGGCATATTATTCTTTTAAATATATGACCACCTTCTTTGGAGAAGGTCATCTGTTTACAATATTTTCCAAGATAAACCAAGAGCTGGCCAAATCATTAACAGCACTTGAATCAACATATAGTTATTCAATAATGAGGAAGAGTACTTCAGAAGTTGAAGTTAAAACTAAATAATTGCTTATTTTCTTACTATGTACAGTTAATTCAACATATAATTTTTTTAAAAAAAGTTATTTACAAATGAATGGGTGTTTTGTCTACATGTAAATCCATGCACCATATGCGTGATAGTACTCACAGAGGCCAGACAAGGGTATGATATTATCTGGGGCTGGAATCACAGTGTTGTTAACCACCATGTGGGTTTGGGAATAGAATCAGGGTCATTTGTAAGAGCAAGCAGTGCTTTAAACCTCTGTTCCATCATCTCTGGCTCCATGCACTTCTTGAAAATGACAAATTTAAAGTTATAGCCTTTATTATTTTATGTTGCTATGAAATACAGGTATTTTCCTCTTTGGACTGGCTTGGTAAAAGTTTATTAAATCTGTTTTTACACTCTTCCCTTTTTCTTTCTGATTAATGAAGCATATTTTCTGATTTTTTTTTTTAAATCTGAAACCTTCAGTCTGAGAGTGAAGGGAAGCTTACAAGAACTGGGTGGAAGTTTTGAGTCCATATCTGGAGAGAATGATGACTAAGACATTTAAGTTAATTTCAGTTTAATTTGCTACCAAATCACTACAATAGTTTGGTGCAGAATACAGACACAGGAGTAGGATACCCCCTGAAAACCTGCAATTTATAGTGGTGTCCTGCGTGCAAAGTGTGCTAGTGCAATATTGGCATAAACGTCATGGCAGTAACCAACCAGTCTATGATTGGATTTAAGTCTCACTTCAGGAGATGGAATCAATTCCTGGATATTTCTTGAGTGACAAAGAACCTCAGACTAGGTAAGCCATGGACCTAGGGGAAAAGCAATAATACTGCTCTTCTAAAGGAATCCAGCAATAAAATGATTTCTAATGACTTTCTGATTTCCATATAGATCAGTGTGTTGCCCATCCAGCGTCAGAGCTGCTTCCTCTTGGAGTAGATGGGAACTCAAACAGAGATGCACAGCTAGACATATGCATAGAGTGAGAGACTTTGAAACACTTAGCCATATGGGTTACCTTCATTGAAGAAATGGAAGTAGAAGGATCATAAGAGCCAGTAGGGCTGGATGACACCAAGAAAATAGTGTCTTCAGACACAATAGGAATAGCACACAATATGAACTCACAGAGACTATGGAGCATGCACAGCGCTTTCTTTGTTATTGAATATCTAGCTAACCCTTTGTGTACAAATTAGATCCCAGATATTCCCAAAGTAAGGGCTAAAACAGGAAAGACACCTACAATCAAATCAACATTAAAATAGACCTTAAATACTGGTATCACAGGCATATGCTTTACAAAACAGAGCAGAGAATCAATCATTCATGGAGTCACTGATGTGAACCTGGGTCTAAGCCAACCCTGGATGAGTTGGGAGGATCCTGCATGGTTAGGTGTTTCAGGAAGATGTTAATCCAAGAACGTGTAAAAACAATCAGACAATGGTGTTTTGATTTTTAAGTGGAGCACCCTCAACAACAGACTTCAATGCGGAACAAAGGCAGCTCTGGTTTTGTCATTTTGAAAAATAGTCTCAGTTAACAACAAACACACATTTCCAGGTAAACAAAGCCTACTTGAGTTAAAGCTAATGAGGCTTTTCATACAGAAGAGAATATGTGAAAATGATAAGGAGCTAAAAAGAAAGGGACTTTATTCCTATGGTGTGGGCTCCCAATAATAACGTGCAGTTATTGTGTTGAGAGGATTAGCTTCCTAAGTGCCTCCATTATTATCATCTGCCATTGTGTGTTTCCTTAGAGCAGGCATCACAGAGTAAATTAGCAGAAGAAGAGTGGAAACAAACAAATGGACCATAACAATCTGTCTATTTAGACTCCAAGTACAGACTCCAAAAGTATATCTCATTCAAACATAAAAGACCTTCTGAAACCCTGAAAAGAAATGGTTGCAGTCATTAAGTCGGTCACAACCTCCACAAAGCATTATAGCCCTTCTATAGAGGGTCAGAAATGCAGTAAGCATCTTATTTTTTTTTTAAATAATTATCGGATTTTGCTTTGCTAAACAACACTATACAGAAGCATGATACCTGGAGAGAGGAAAGGGAGAGAGAAGAAGAGCTCTTTAGTATTGTATTCTGGGGAAAAGCTCTGTGTAACAATCATATGCAGTGGGAACACACAAAGATATCCTAAAGCCAGAGATGATAAAAACAAATTTCTAAACACACAGCTTCTTTGTGATACAGCCAAAACGCCATTGCTGAGGTGGTTGACTATGTCTCAAAAAAATAAACCCACTTTCAAAGAAAACTGATATAATTTCTTGTGAGTGAAAAAATAAAACTTTATTAATATTAGTAAAAACTAAAAATGCTATGTCTTTCAATTTTAAAACAATGGCTTGCTCATCCAAAGGAGAGATTTGTAAGCATTAATGTTCCTGACAACTAGATTAAAGAGAATGTGACTGGTAGTACCTTCCGTTTTTATCATTTTTATTCATATTTTTCATAAAACCAACTTTTTTCTTTTGTATACAATTTTTATGGTGAATGATCTAGTAATGTAAGCATAAAAGGACATCAAATCTTAATGTTTTGATGTAGAGTCTATATTTAGTCAAAAAGCTTTCATGTTGAGACATATAACTGATGAGAAATTGATTGCTCATTACTCTGGTAATTCACTTAAATAGTACACAAATCAACCCATTTATTAATAAATTTCGTTTTATGAAAAGAATTCCCAGGGGAAATATGAAGGGTCTGAATTAGATGTACTTAATTTAAATGTCAATTTAATTTCTGATCCTGTTAAGTAATAGATTGATGTGTGCCGAATCCACATATATGTTAATAACAAACAGATATTAAGCAATAACATTGCATTGATTCAACCAAGAGAGGGGGAAGATTGTTACTATTGCTGAAGATACCATGCACTTCAGCCACTGGGCCCCGCAGTCCCGAGCTGAAACTGACCTGGATACTTCCTCCCAGAGGATTAGCTTTCATCATGTCAGAAGGTGCCCTGTAAAGCTTTCAAACGAGATAAACAACCAACAGTCCTACCTATGAGCCACCACAATGACCAGCATGGCAAAAACAAAACAAACAAAAAAACAAAACAAAACAAAACAAAAAAACCTGAGGGCTCAGGAGTGGAATGCTTACCTTGACAGGAACCAACATATTTCTAGTTATGCTCAAGACCCTGTCAAAGGGTGGAAATCATGTCTGCTACTTGAAGCCTATCCAGCTACCCAAGGATAGTGAAGTCATGGTTCTTGGAGAAGAATGTAAAGCCTTAGAAGTCAAAATAATCCCTAACTACATCCTGTTTGTATTTATACTCATAGATAAAGGTAGCCCTGATTCCCCATTGATGAAGCTTCTCTTTGCAACAAATGAAGAGCATGACAGAAGAAGGGTGGTGTGGGCAGTTCTTCTGAATATGTGTTGCTTTTATTGATTAATAAACAAAGAAGCTGCTTGGGACTATTACAGGGCAGAATAAAGCAAGATGGGAATTCCAAGCAGAGACAGAGGAGAAAGTATGTGGGAGAAGTTGTGTAGCTGCTGAAGGAGAAAGATGTCCTACAGGAGCCTGCTGGAACCTTGCAGGTAGACTGTGACCTTGTGGTGATGCACAGATTAATAGAGATGTGTTAATTTACGATATAAGAGCTAGCCATCAATACTTCTAAGTGATTGGTCAAGCAGTGTTGTAATTAATACAGTTTCTGTGTAATTATTTAGGTCTTGTAAGACTTTAAGACAATCCTAAAGCCATTTTTGACAATTCTGAATCCTCTCAGCCTCTGTGCCACAGTGCTTCCCCTCCTCCCCTGGGAACCAAGGACCTAACAGCTACACTCACACTTACTCAGTTCCTGAACAATTACCCATATACATATGCTTTGGTTCGGTCCCCTGGGAAACGGGGTCAAAATGACCTCTTACCTCATCTGATCTGGCAACAGCTCTCCAGTCAATTATTGGTAATAGCCCTTTCAAATAAGCCAATCAGAATAGTCAAAGAACAACCCCCCTTGCTTCTGTGGCCACTTTAAAAGTAGACTGTACCAGCTATTCGAGGTCCCTCGGCTTCCCGAATGCTGGGGGACCCTGTCATGACAGAATTAATAAAATCCTCATGCTTTTACATTGGCTATAATGTGTGAAATGGTCTCTGGGGGTGACTCCTTCTCGGTGTTTGGACGCCAGAGTCCAACAGTCTGGGTGACCGGTAAATGAATGAGCAGCCTTTGCCTACAGATGGAAACACATCAAAATGATAGAGCCAGATCTCAACGAATGCATCTACAGGACAACTTCTGAAAGTGAGGCTCAGGAATCATTGTGGAAAAGAGGAAGAAAGGCTATCAGAGCTAAAGAATTCAGAGTTTTTGTGAAATTGTATTTTCTAGAAATGTGAGAAGCTATACCCCTAAAGTCTCACCAAAAAGACTGCTGAAACATGTGTTGAACAAGGGCAACTACAGACATGCCAAAAGTCGACAGGGGAGAGTTCATGAAGCCTCAACCCTAAACAAAGAGCTGTAGGTGAATAAGCAATACTGAGAGCAGCATACACAGTTTTCCCCAGGTATATGCCAAGAGTGTTATAGCTAGGCCTCGAGATAGGTCTATTTTCAGTTTCTGGAGGACCCACCATACTGATTTCCATAGTGGCTGTACAAGTTTAAACTCCAACCAGCCATGGAGGAGTGTTCCATTACTTCACATTCTCACCGGTGTGAGTTGTCATTTGCTTTATTAATCTCGGCCATTTTGCCTGGTATAAGATGAAAAATCAAAGTAGTTTTGATTTGCATTTACCTGGTGATTAATGATACTGAACATACCTTTAAGTGTTTTTCAGCCAGTTGTTTTTCATCTTCTGTAAATTTACACTTTCAGCAAAATGACTAGATGCAAGCTTTACCCAAAAGATCAGTAGCTCTCCTATATGCAAATGACAAATGGACCAGGAAATACATCAGCAAAACAACACCCTTTACAAACAATAAAACCCAGGAGAGCCAAAACAATCCTGAACAATAAAAGAACTCCTGGAGGTATCACCATCCTTGATTTCAATTTTTAACACAGTGCTATAGTTATAAAAATCTAAAGGTATTGGCCTAAGACAAACATTTTGTGAGGCAGGGCACTAGCGCAAGCACAAGCAAGTGCATGCAAACTCAAAATAAGCAAAATTGGCCCAAACCAAAAGCATGGTCACTAATGGCATGCACTCCTAGCCAATCACAACACACCAATAGTGACCACCAGTTTCAAAATGACAAACCAAAAGCATTCCTGCAGCAGCTTAATTTCCTAGCCCCAAATCCCCTGGCCTTTTTATAATAAAGAGCTTCTGTATTGGAATATCTCGGAGTCCGTGTCATTACCTCTGTATCTTCTCACTTCCTGCCCCCAGGAAATGGGGATCGCACAACAGGCAGCAGCAACAAGCCCCTAATAATGTTGATGAATGGAATCTAACTGAAGACCCAAACATAAACCCACACACCTATGGACACCTGACTTTTGATAAAGAAGACAAAACCACACTATTAAAAAAAGCATTTTTAACAAATGATGTTGGTCAAACTGTATGTCTGGATGTAGAAGACTGCAAATAGATCCATATTTATCACCCTGCATAAAACCCAGGTACAAATGTATCAACAACCTCAGGCACTGACCCTGAAAGTGGGGAACACCCTTGAAACACTGGCACAGGAGACAACATGTTGGTTGAACAGAACACTAATAGCACAGGCACTAAGATCAACAATTAATAAACGGGATCTCACAAAATTGAAAGCCTCATGTCAGACAATGAACACTGCCAATTGGACAAAGAGGAAGCCTGGGGAATGGAAAACTATTTTTAGTCACCGCACACCCAATAGTGGCCTAATATGCAAAACATACAAAGAATTCAAGAAACTAGGTAGTAAAAGTCAAACAATTAAATTGAAAATGGAATACAAGTCTAAGCAGAACTCTGAATGCAAGAATACCAAATGGCTGAAACACTTAAAGTGATGTTCAGCATTCTTTTTTTTTAATATAATTTTTTATTGAAAAAAAAAAGATTTCCGCCTCCTCCCCGCCTCCCATTTCCCTCCCCGTCTCCCTTTTCCCCCCTTCCATTAGGGAAATGCAAATCAAAACTACTTTGAGATTCCATCTTACATTTGTCAGAATGGCTAAGGTCAATAACACAAGTGACAGGTCATGCTAGTGAGAATGTGGAGCAAGTGGGGAGAAATTGTACTTCATTGCTGGTAGGAGTGCAAATTGTACAACCACTATGGAAATCGATATGGCAGTTCACAAAATTGGGGATTTATCCACCTCAAGACCCAGCTGTACCACTCTTGGGCAGATACCCAAAGAATCTTCAATTCTTCTGCAAGAGCATATGCTCAGCTATATTTGTTTTGGCTTTATTCATTATAGCCAGAAACTTAAAACAACCTAGATTCTCCTCAACCAAACAATGGATAAAGAAAATGTGGTATGTTTACACAATAGAGTATCAGCTATTAAAAACAATGACATCATAAAATTTTCAGGGTAATGGATGCAACTGGGAAAAAAAATCATCCCAAGTGAGGTAACCCAGACCTAGAAGACAAATATGATATGTCCTTGCTCATAATTGGATATTTGCTGTTAAGTAAATGATAATAAGCTACAATCTACAGACGCAGCGAGGTTAAATAATGATGAGGGATATATGGGGAAGCATGGCTCTCCCTGGGAAGGGTAAGAAGGGTAATTGAATAGACTCTGTGGCTGAATTTGGGGCAGGTGGGGATGGGAATGGGAGAGGTCGAATTGTGGGGAGGATGGAAGAAGAGTCCAGGGAGAGAGAGTTAAAATTGGGTGACATTTGGTAGAAACTTCACGCAATCTATAGGAATGACCCTAGTGAGGACTCAAGTGATAGAGGATATGGAATCTAAATTGGCCATCTTTTGTAGCCAGGTATGGCTTCCAGAGGTGGGAATGAATTACATTTGGTTGAGGCTAGGATTTAAGGATAAAGATTTGCCACTGCCTGACAAATACAGCTTTTAAATACCACTCCGAACAGACACCTTGATCTCTGAGAATAAACGAATAATGTGACCTTCATTTTATTAAAAAATAAGCAGATTGTCACTAAACAAATTTCTCCTTTGACAGCTACATGGCGCCACCTGACTCCCCCTCCTCTCTTCCTGCATTCAGTTCAGTTTTCCTACCCAGCTCTATTCTGCCCTGCCATAGTCCAAAGCAGCTTCTTTATTAACCAATAGTAATAAGACATATTCGCAACATACTGAGGGGAATCCCACATCAGATTTTCTACTCAATAGAACTATAACATTTACAGTTTTGTATTATTATGTATAGTTTGGAACAAGTAGATTGTGGAAAGTCCTCTCCTGGATAACTTTTATAATTCTCAATATCAAATGATCATGCCTTTGTGTATATATGTTTCCCAAAATATAGACAAAAATCTATGACTTATATACAAACAAGGAATGTGCAGAAGCTCTTAAAGATGAAACTCCTGCAAAAATATTATGATATATAGAAAAGAAGAAGGGAGTTTTGTAATACATATGAACTCCTACATTAGTTGATTTTAAGTTAATAAAAAAGGGAATTAATCCAGACAGATATGACCGAAGTACCTGGAACCACTTAGGCAGCTGTCTTGCTGACCTGAAAGCATTCATGTTGGCAATTTCCACAGACAGAACCTTCTGAGAGGAGTGTAGGTTGTATTCAGAACTTCACGATGTCCTTTAGAAACTACCAAACCAGGACATGTCATATGATGAGGATAAGTCTGTTCTATCAAAATCCGAATAGGATTTCAAGCAGATTCTTCCATAGTTGAACCACCACATAAGAATACAGACCAGCAAAATACTAAAATTTGGTTATATGAGACCAAGTAGAAGGCTAAGCTAAGCATACCTGGATTTCTGACACATGGGAACTCAGAGATCAATTGCAGGTGTTTTTAAGCCACTCAGTTGGTAATATTATTCTTCATTACACAGTGATTAATAACTCACTATAGTCTTTTATTGCAATGTGCTCATAACTTTCTACTATCTTTATTTACTATTAAGGTAATTTTAATAATTAAGCATCTGTTTACCTATAAATTATGTATTTATTTTTTATCATTTGCTGGTTATACATACTGTTGTCCTCTTAGAGAACTTTTATATATCTTTATTATATTAATGGTATCACACTAAATTTTTAATTTACATATTCATACTTTCAGATTAGAAGAGGACTTTCAGAGAGAATTTTTGTTTGTTTGTTTGTTTTTTGAGACAGGGTTTCTCTGTAGCTTTGGTGCCTGTCCTTGAACTAGCTCTTGTAGACCAGGCTGGCCTCGAACTCACAGAGATCCGCCTGCCTCTGCCTCACATCTTAATTGGCTAAATCTCACATCTTAATTAACCCATTTCTAATAATCCGTATATCACCATGTGACTGTGGCTTACCGGGATGAGTCTAACCTACGTCCGTCTCAGAGTGCTGGGATTAAAGGTGTGCGCCACCACCGCCCGGCATCAAAGAGAATTTTAAGCAAGCACTTAGTTTATGCATTTTAATGAATAAATACTAAATTGGACTATCTGACATCATTTGGTACATTTGCAGCAATATTTTGTGGATCCTTCTGTACTTTAAGCTATCTCTTGAATTTTAGAGTTCTGTGCTTAATAAAAATTTTTTTTTACTAAAGAGAAGACTGGAAAAATAGTAAAAATCAGGAGAAAGAGGCAAAGTTTCATCTTAAAGGGAATTTTTAAAAAGATGGCTGATGTGAATACCTCTTTCAAGAAGTGATAGGAATCTGATAAAAATGATTCACTATTTCAAAGTTATTATGAGAACATATAAAATCAGAAGAACTAAGAAGAAATAAAATTGCATCAAGAAATTTGAAGGCACATGGATGGAATTAGAAAGAATCATCCTGAGTGAGTTAACCTAGACCCAGAAGGACAAATATGAGATCCTTCATCCAGTGACTGATAGAGAGACAGAGATCCACAGTCAAGAACTGAGCTGAGCTCGAGCTCTGAGCTCTGGGAATCCTGTTGAGGAGGAGGGGGATTGTATGAGCCAGGGCTTCAAGGTCATCACAAGGGAACCCACAGAAACAACTATTCTGTCTCTGTGTGTTGCTTTTCTTGGTTAATATATAAAAAAACTGCCTTGGCCTGTTGATAGTGCAGAACTTAGGTAGGCGGGGAATACTAAGTGGCATCCTGGGAGGAAGAAAGAAAAGTCAGGGAGATGCCATGGATCCTCAGCCTGAGACAGATGCTGGTTAGAATCTTTGCTGGTAAGCCCCTGTCATGTGGTGATAGACAAATTAATAGAAATTGGTTAAATTAATATAAGAGTTAGCTAATAGGAAGCTAGAGCTAATGGGCCAATCAATGTTTTAATTAATATGGTTCCTGTGTGATTATTTTGGGTGTAAGCTAGCTGGGTAGCCGGGAAGAACAAGCAGCCCTTCCTCCTATAAGTCTGTGCTCATAGGAACTCACCAACACTGGACTGAGAGCTAGGGATCATGTGTGAGACTGACCTAAGTCCTCTACACTTGTAGATTGAATCCAGATTTCAATCAATTTTCTACCAGCATCATGATTTTAGAATTTCAGTCTTCAGAACTGGGAGGTCATAAACATCTCTTTAAGTTTCCCATTTATCCGTACACTACAGGGCACTAGTGATCTATGTGCATCAATTAGCTCACATTTGTTACTCTTGTCAAATCTTCTGTTTCCTTACACATTTAACTTCATTGTCCTATCAGTTACTGGGGCAGTGGCCAAAATCTCTCAGTATTATTTTGGATTTGCTCATTTCTTTCAGTAATACTATTTTTTTTTTTGTTTTGATTTTTGGAAGTACATGGATTTGGATGCCTACAATTTTGAAAATTTCAAGTTCTTCTTTCTCGCTACTATTCTCTCATGACTTGGGATCCATATTCATTATCACAGAAGCAATGCTTATGTTTTTACAACTTGGATAGTATTTTTGTTTTTGATGGCTTCTTTTCATCCTGCATTATTCTGCAGGCAGTAGGCAGGGCAGTTGATTACTAGACTGAACTTGGTAATAGAGAAGCATTTAGAATTATCTTGTATTAATTCAGGCAGAAGGGGATAGATGGCTTTGGTATGACTAAAGAATTAAAAAAGGGGGGAGAATAGGGAGGGAGATAGAGAGCTGAGTATATACCCACGTATATTATTATTTTCAATAAGTAGAAAAATAAAAGCATCTGCATATAAATTTGGATAAGAATATTGAAGAACACATCCAGAGGTTAAGATTCCCAAACACCAATGAAATAAGCTTCATTATTAATTAGACAAGGCTATGGAAAATCATAATGCATTATCTTAGTACATACTTTAGAAAAAGTAAGAGGCAAAAGACTGAATTGTTTGCATCAAATATTTGGGAATTGTGATGATCCAGAATTTGCCTTGGAACAAAATGTTTAGTTCATTTGTGAAACTGTTTGGCAACATTCACAGTAGCTAAATATATTTGTGCTCAGTAACTCAGCAATTTAACTCCTTGGTGTACACAATTACAATATACAAAATTCAAGGCTAATAGCAGCAGTTTTTTCTTTAACAAAATCTCCTAGTATCCATACAATGATTAGCAAATGGCTGAATGACTTAATTGAGGAGGCACATGGTGAAAGTTCCTACAATATCAATTAATACACAATGAACTATAGCCTTCTGCTGCATTTAAGTACGATGAGGAATCTCAGAAGCATGATGTTCAGTGAGGGGCTGGCTAACAGGAGAGCATACTTAGCACATGCTTTCACTTACATAATTAAAAACCCTATAAAATCCACTCAGTGGTATTAGAAGACACATTGAATT
Organism: Alexandromys fortis; assembly: GCF_014885135.2. Classification (NCBI taxonomy): domain Eukaryota; kingdom Metazoa; phylum Chordata; class Mammalia; order Rodentia; family Cricetidae; genus Alexandromys; species Alexandromys fortis. Next base: position 10,136,510 of record NW_026067903.1, on the reverse strand, counting down.
GGGAAAGGGATTGAGTTCTCATATGTTCATGTAATGACTTCTGATTGTGGCTGGTACATTGGCAGCCACCCAGGGAAAGACAGTTCTGAAGTATGGGTTATGTATTATCTTGTCTCTGTATTATAATTCAGAGAAATTAGGAAACAAAACAAAACTCAAATGTACTACACAATACTGAATATTGTTCAAATTCAATGAATTTGTCAGAGATTTTATGGCAATGTTTGTAGAGAACTTTCACAAGTCATTATTTTGTGGTTCTCTTCTATGCTGCTTGGACTCTAAATGGGGAAATTCATTATTTAGATGTGTAATTTGGCAAAATGTGTCAGTATAAAAATAGTGACCTCAAATAAGCCTATAATCCTAGACTTAACTTTATGGTTAAACCTTTTAAGTATTATGTAAGAAATGGACTGCTTGACATGATGTGAATTTGAGAACTATGCTAAGAACATTTTAGTAAAGTAGAATGAATATGGTTGGAAACTGTCTGAGTTCAAACTTCGCAGCCTTCCTTTCTACACACTTTAATTTCTGCTATGTGTTATCAGTCATACACTATCTAGTCATTTTCATATATTCTGAGCAATTCAGTCCATCCTGAAGTGAATGCAATGCTTCCTGAAATAGCACTGAGGTGAAACATCTGTTTACTAGGGAGAAAAAAAGGGGACCAGAATTATTTAAGTTACTTTAGAAGTAGGAAATGGCTATTAATATTTTGACTTTAGTCCAATCCCATGGTTAGCATGCTTAAGAATAAAATAACTTTAGTTATAAAGGGAAATTTTAATGCTATGCTATGAACAAGCTATTTGGTCATTTCTTACCCAATTATTACGATGTGAAAGTGCTATATGCAAAAATCACTAAAGTATCAGAGGAATATTGAAACCATTATATACATTGTATGAAGTTACTTCATGGTAGCTAATTTACCAATACCTTAACATAGACCAATAAATTAATAATCATAATAATTCTAATTATGGTTATTTAATTTCAATCTGATGTCCACTTAAAGTTATTCTATTTCTACCACTCTTTAGTTAGCATTAAAAATAACTTACATCAAGATTTTCATAAGTTCATAATCAATCCTGGTACCTTTTTAAATTACTAACCACCTTTTATATAAGCATATGTATATGCAGATAAATACATATTTCCCCTTTTTCTCACTGTGTTTTGGCAAATTATATAGATTAGAATAAAGTGTAGATACAAGCAAACTAAAAAAGATATATAGTAAGTTATGTGTGATTTTGAATATAAAAATTTAAGTAAGAAACTAGCTTTCATCTGAGTTACATTAATCAAAAAGCCAATGAGGGCTAAACACAGAGTTTCTCTGAGCAGCCTGGCTGTCTATCCTAGAACTCAAAGAGATCTGCCTGCCTCAGACTCCCAAGTGCTAGGATTAAAGGTGTGAGTCCCCACTGCCCAGTGACCCACCCAATTGATTTATTTTTAGTATAGCTACATTTCTACTTGTTTTGAAGTAAAAATCTTCAACAAGATCAATTAAAAAGTCAAAATTTAAAAGCATGTTAATGTTCTATTTTGTTTCAGGCAAAATATATACCTCTAATGCTTCTACTACATAATAGTACATAAACCCTTGGTTCATGTCTTTGGGTATAATTCAAAACTTCTACAGTGTTTCTAACTTATACAGATGAAAATCCATTGAAAACTTGACCTTGGAAAACCTCTTGGTTAATTGAAAATTGTTATAAATAGCATGGGCTTCTTGTTCCATCCTGCCCGGCTAGCTTTACCCGAAATAATTACATGGAAAGAGTATTCATTTAAACACTGCCTGGCCCATTATATCTAGCCTCTTCTTGGCTAACTCTCACATCTTAATTAACCCATTTCTAATAATCCGTATATCACCATGTGACTGTGGCTTACTGGGATGAGTCTAACCTATGTCCGTCTCAGCGAGGAGAGCTATGGCATCTGTAACACTGCCTTCTTCCTCCCAGAATTCTATTCAGTCTACTCCACCCACCTAAAGGCTGGCACATCAAAAGGCCAAGGCTCCTCTTTATTTAACCAATGAAAGTAACACATAGTCAGAAGACCCTCCTACACTAGAAAATGAACATTGGATTATGAATTAAAGTGCTTGGAGTTCTGTATAAAACATAAATAGTGGATAAAAGTGGTAAATACTATAGTTCTGTCTGTTGCCTACTGAGAAATATTAATGCATGAAGCTTCAAAAATCAGAATAGTGACAAGTCATTGCTTTCATGAGAAGAATTACTGATTTAAAATTGAATTGTCTTGGTTTCTGTTCCTGTTGATGTTATAGAATAACCTGACAAAACAACTTAGTGGAGAGAGGATTTCTTTAGATCACAGTTATAAATTGGAGTGTGTCATAGTGTAGAAGTCATAGTGGTGGCAGCTTGGAGCAATTGGGCATATTAAGTGAGCATATCATGAGCATATCATATCATTACTCAGCTCCCTTTTTTTAACTCTTACACTCTCCAAGGTGCCCTGCCTAGGGAATGGTGCCACCCATGGTGGTACCGGGTTTTCCCATCTACAGTAAATCTTATCAAGGTCATCCCTACTAGGCATGGCCTCAGGGAATCTCTCTAGTAATTCTCAATTCTATCAAAGTTGACAGTTAACAGTAGCAATCACACATATGTGTATAGGGATTCAAACAATGTCAAATATTTTAAGAATACAAAGTTAGTACAAATACAGTTTGGTTTGCAAGTTGTTATTCCATAGAACTTCTGTTTATAAAAGTCACAAGACAAAACATTTGAGTTTAGCTTTTGAAAAGTGGTAATAGTCCTCTTCAAAGTCAAACAGAGAGCTGGAATCAGAACTGGATCTAGAGCTCAACTGTAGTTCTTCCTCAGGTAAGAGATTCTTCCCAAAACACATGGTTTCTAGTAGAATGATTTCTCTGCTTTCAGAATGTAGTTCAGTCTGGGGAAATGGGGTGGCCAGGGATCTCTGTGGATAGGTGGTAAATTATATTTTTAATAGAGTAATTATGCCACTATGGACAAGTTTCTAAAACTCTTAAGTCTCTGCTCTCTTAACTTTCAAAGAAACTATGCCCATTGGAAGAAGGTAACATAAGGAAAAACTTCCTCACACCAATTTCTCATTTGTAACAGAGTAATTTCTCAGTCTGAGATATTATTATTTGCATCATTACTGATATTATTTGATCACCCTTAGCACTCTGGCGCATGGAGTTCAGAAGCATAATTTGATGTCACTCAAACTCATATTGATACACCTTTGGTGTTCTGACATGGTCAGTGGTCTCTGAAAATCCTCCTTATATCTCTAACCAGTGAGAATGGACAAATTACCTAGACTTCATCTCTGGAGGCAAAAACGTCTCAATTACAGTTTTCATTGCCATATTTTACATTCTGGAAAAGACTAAAGATAGGATGCCAATTTGTTCAAAAATATTTGATGTGGGAAACCATAAGAAATAAAAAATAGCATTAGAGCAAAATCTCATTTTAGAGAGTGTTTATTTCAGATACAGAAACATTCAAAGAAATGATAGAAGATTTAATCTTTCTGGCATACTCTCACAGATTACTGTACAGTTTCAGAAGTTTTGAGCTAAAATGAAGAGAAGCATGGATCTTAGTTCTTAAAAATTTTTTAAATTTAGTGTTTATTTCTAGTCCTAAAATATGGAAAAACATGTAAATATACATTACCATGCTGTGGCCATTAGAGCACTTGGGAAAGATTCTTTTTTTTTTTTTTTTGTGATGGATTGTGTAAAGAAGCTGAAAAGGTAAAGCTGAATCAGAAAGAGTATGTAACCTGTGAGTGTTTAGTTAGATGACTTCTAATTCCATTTGAGTGTATAAAGCAAACACTAGCCTTAGACACTGGCATGGTGTATTTATCAGTAAAAGTAGTTATGATATGTAACACATTGCTCCAAAATTTCTTGTTCTACAGTGAGCAATTTTTACATCTTTTTCATGATATGTACTTGCCTTGTGCCATTAGAAGTATCTTCACATTCAAGGTTACAGAGATCCTTACTATCTGTGTGGGAAGCAGAGGAAAGAAGGGACCTCTTACTGAGTGTTCAAGAGCAAATGTTCTTGCACGTATGTGACTCTCCCAAAATTACCAGCTAATCGCTTCAGCTTGTTTTGCCGCGCCATCGCACCCCCGTGTCTGCACTCTGTGTGCTGGCACCCAGTTCGTGAGCTTCGGGCAAGGGGGCTGGAGGTTAAAATACACAGACACGCACACAGACAGAGAGACAGTGACACGGGTCATCCTTGAATTCCCCAAGAATGCTCCCTTTATTGTGTTCAGGGGCAGATTCTATAGAGATAGCCACGCCCCAGCCAAACCCACCAGAAACCACTCTCCTGCCATCAGGAACTCCTGAAGGTCTCGTGCTTAGAGCAGCTGTAGGCACTCAGATCAGGGGATTACAAGAAATTCAGGATCTGGGGTCTCACTGCTCCCAACATGTTTCATCCATGACAAAAATTTGCAGTAGAAAAATCCTTCTATATTCCTGGAAGCAAAGATAAAACAGACACAAGGGAGTATGAAAGAATTTCTTTAATATCACAGAAAACCATCTCAATGTAAACTGATTAAGAATGACAATAATTCCGCCCTTTTGGAAAAATTGGTAGTGGTGAAATCAGTAATAATCACCTGCTCTTGTCATTATCTGATCTCTGTAATAATTCCATTTGGTGTCAGTACAGGTGACATATAAATTAGCGAACTAATTCATATTACTCATGGAGTCTGAGGTTTAGAGACATTAGGGAACTTACTTTAACTGTGGCAATAGCAAGCAGATACCTATCTCCTTTATTGAAATCAAGTTAAGTGTTTCTTCTCGGTCAGTGTTTCTCCTCAAGCTTTAATGCTTTTACAGTTAAATTGAAGATCTCAATAGAAGCAGGATTCCAAAACAACACTTAGAGGATAATCCTGAAATTGTAGCATGCTCCCTGGCAATGGCAGTACTGCGATTCTGTGGATCATACTTCCAGGAGCAAGACAGACATGAATCACATATGATTACATGTGTTTTCCGAGACACCAGTTTGTCATGTTGTCATATCTGGGAGGTTCTTAAAGGCAGAGCAAGGAGTGTATGTCACATCAGACAAGTGTGCATGGCATTTTTAGCTTTCTGAATGTATGAAGAATGCGAAGACTAAACGCTGTTTTAGAGACTATTACTCGATTTGCCCTTGGGTTGCAGTAACAGCCAGCTGCTGCGTGCACAGATGATGTACATCACCTTCCTCAGTGCTGAGCTTGTGATGATAGGGGCCTAGGAGACAAGGTGACAGAGTGCTGACTCAGAACCAGTTGTAAATTTCACTGTGTTTATAACACGCTGATAGCTATTAAAACTGGTGTTTTGTGAAAATTACATTTATTACTTTCTAACTGAAGTCTCCGCAGAGAAATCACGTTTTGCCACTTGACTACACATTTGACACTTTGAAAGGTGAGTGAGCGCTCTATCATAAAGAGTATCTTGAGGTCACTGTGAGAGACCTCACAATTTTCATTCCAAAGCAGAAGATCAAACCACAAGAAAAGTCATTTTATTTCAAGGACAAAATAAAAAAAATTGACTAAAAGAATACCTTGTGGTATCATTACTTACATGGTCTTTGAAGGAAAATTCTTCTAAGATTTTGGTGATCAAGTCAGCTGCCATACTCTGAGGGACACATCAATCAGATCTGACACACTACTGATGGCCCCATTAAATCGTCATCATGAACTTGATTTGTCTCATTAGGTCAAGTGAAAAGAAATTTGATGGTAAGGCCTTTTTCAAATTTTCCAGTTGAAGCTTCTCCAAATAAATCTATATTTTGCATTGAGCTGAGCTAATCAACCAGAAAGCCCAATTCTTAATAGAAAGGTATTTAGACTTAGGTGCCATGCTTCCTTAAGCAGGGTCAGATAACTAACTATTTCTGGCAAGCTAAGGCAACATCTATAATTCTGATTTTCTAGAGAGGTACCGTGGACTGCAGACTACTTTAACCAACTGTATAGCAGAAGAGAAGCATGGAAGTTACCATAACCTATCAGATAAACGAGTAATTGTTCATAATTCCACACTAGGGTTGATGTGGAAACTCTGCATCACATTAAGAAATTATACATTAGTTGGGCTTATCTTATATTCCAAATGAAGCAATGTAAGACACTAAAATATATTATGTAATTGCAGGAATAGGTATATTAATCTAATTTTAATATTGCCAGAGTATTTATTTTATTTAAAAATATTTATTAGTGAATAAAAGAATTAATGTTGAAAACATATGTATGGAGATAATGTGTAAATCTGTCAATGGTACTATGCTATCTTTACGACAATGATGATTAACATTCCTCTGAGGTCTTAGTTGTATTAAAATTATCGGTAATTACAATGTATTGAATGGAATCAGTTTTTTCGAGCAGCATATGAATGTGTCATTTAACCACAAATAATTACCACAAAGAGTCAGGGCTAACAACATTAGCCATTTGAGGTTGTTTCTGGGTAGGGAGAATCCCATTTGAGAAGACTGTCTTATGGTCAGTGAGCCCCAGGCATCTGGCTGCCTCTAATTCTCCAGTGCTAGGAATATACGTGTGCAAAACTACATTTGATTTTTATTACATGGGTTCTGGAAATCACACTTAGGTCGTAATGCTTTCAAAGCAAGCAAGTACTTCAGTAAATGAACTATTGCCCCAGATCATATATCTCTTTAAATTTCTACTTCTTTCCTAAGTTCCTTGTTCAACAGCAATTTTTGTTTTTTCTTATTTACATTCGCGAAAGCTTGTTTTGTATGTATTTCTAAAGATTAAAATGTAATAACATTGCCCCTTATTTTTACAATTTTAATATTCAAGACCTGCTATTTTTTTATTTGTATAACAGCATCCAGTTACTTTGAAAGACAGATTACATTAAAATTATTCAGGCAATGTTTAGGCTGTGCTGTGTGTGTTTGTGGTTGTATAGGTATAATTAGCAAAAAAATGACTGGTTTTGTAGTCAAAACAGTACAGGTTACATAAATGCTATACATAAAAACTAGATACCATGAGGCCAGCCTCTAAAGGGGGTGTTTTCTAAATATAGAACAACTGTTTCCACTCTTGTAGAAACTATTTTAACAAATACGATAGGAAAGAAATTTCCCTTGCCACTCCAGGTTGTCAATCTAGCCATTGGACATAAATCAAATGAGGGCAGGCTAACATACAGAATGACAAAATCATTAGCCAATCTCACTTATAAATAAATATGAATTCAAAAGCTCAAATGCAGATTATGGGCAATGATTATGAAATGGCAGATTAAAGAACTAAAATGTGAAGTTTCTCACATATAATTGTAAGTGCCTAAAATGGCTCTTCAGAAAATTGATACATATTCATCAGTAAATGAATGTAAAGCTTCAGCAAATGAGGAAACATTTCAAGATGTAGGCAAAGGCAAGGACTTTCTCTAAAAGGCTTTAGCATCTCAGAAAATAGTACCAGCAGGAACTGACAAATAGCATTGCACAGAATTAAAAGGCTTCTGGACAGCAAAAGGAAGACTTATTGTGGTGAGGAGACAGTCTTTGCTCATTACACATTCAACAGGACTCATATCTAAATTATCCAAATAATTTTAAAAACTAAATGCCAGAAAACTGAAATAATCTAATGCATAAATAGGCTAACAACATTAATGTTCTCCAAAAGTAAAAATTTTCAATTGCCAATAAGCATTTGAAAAAATGTTCAACATCCTTAGCAATCAGGAAAATGCAAATTGAACTTGAGATGCCATCTCGCTGTGTCAAAGTGATTATTATCCTTATGAAAAGGAAAGTCAAAGGCTGATGTCAGGGCAGGGAACATTTATGTATTGCTAATGGGAATGTAACCTGGTCAAGTCATTGCATTTAAGTCTGGATGTTCCCCCCAAATCTAAAAATATATCTACCACATGACCCAGCTATACCAAAGGATTCTGTAATCCATGAGGGTTGAAGGACCATCTATGTTAGTAAAGCTACAGAATCATCCTAGTGCCCAACATCAGATGAGAAGGTAAAAAATATATCCGCCATATTGAAAAACAAAGAAACAGATGAGAGTCTGGAAAAAGGAAGGTGAATAGTGGAAGGAGATCAGAAAATAGTATGTCAGCTAAAGGGAGGGGCCAAGAGGATGCTGAATATTGTTGACATACATGCTGTTTTTGAAAGATATCTTTCCCAAACACTATGTACAATGAATAAACCCCAATGAAAAGACTTTTCTCCTAATATACCATTATGTGATAAAACTGTATTTAAAAAGACAAGTTGTTTGATGAACTATTTGATAACTTTTGCATATTGGGAATTAGCCAACCTAACCCAAAAGTCATGGCTTTCTGTCTTCCTTGCCATCACAACCCTCCTCAAAGCCACTGAGATTTATAGCCTGCTTGTCCTCTCAAATGCAGACAAAGTTGCTGTGGAGCTTCTGACTGAGTGTGGTTTTAAATTCTTTTATTAATGAGACTTAGAATGCAAGGGGATATTCCAGATTTCCTTGGAGATATATGGCACCCAACATCAGGCTCCCTAAAGAAGCTCTTCGCAGGAGTAAACAGGTGGGCAGACTCCAGAATCTCATTAGGTAAACTCATTCATCTGCCCGTGCCTTCAGGAACCACCACTTTGTTTAAGGTTTTTCTGAGGGAGGTTAACTCTCCAGGCATTATCTCTGTTTTGCTCAGTACAAAAGTTCCTTTGCTTTGGCATTCTACCACTATGGAAGATGGAAAAGAGCATCTATTTCCTTCCTCTCACAGGCTTCCTTCCTTACGGATATATGGAATTTGCAACCTACACAGACTTGTTGTAATAGGAGCGGCGGGGCTGCGTCCCCAACACCCCAGCCGCTTGGCTAGCTCATGCCCGAAATAACAACACACAAACTATATTCATTTAAGAACTGCTTGGCCCATGAACTCTAACCCTTACAGGCTAATTCTCACACCTGGACTAGCCCATTTCTAATTATGTGTTTAAGCACCCCAAGGTGCGCTTACCGGGAAGATTCTAGCCTAAGTCCATCCTGGGAGAGTGGAGCATGGCAAGCATGGCGTCTCTGCTCCAGAGCAGAGCATGGTCTGACCTCACTTCCTCTTCCGCCCAGAATTCTATTCTGTTTTCTCCTCCCATCTATGTTCTAAGCTATGAGGCCAAGCAGTTGGTTTATTATAATTAACCAATTACCTTCCTCCATCACAGACTCACTGTTGTTCTCACGTAAAAATCATATAAAGTTTAATTCTTTCATTTTTTTTCTGCTGAAACTTGCCTGGGAGGAACCTCGTACCATAAGATTTTAGCCCCTCCAGTCGTGATCAAAGTACCTCCAGACCCAGTCTCTACTATTCTTGAGTCAGTACTTGAATACTAAGGAAAGAAATACCCAATGTGGAATCCAATAGGTAAGCCACAGACAGGTACTTTTGTAGGCCTGTTGAGGGACTCTAATGGGCTTTTATTTAGACATCTTGAAAATCTGAAAATCCTTTTTTTTTTTTTTTTTTGGCTCTCTGACTGGGACTCTTAATGTAATGCTGGTATATTACTGCATGCCTGCTCCTGGTGAAAAGAGATCATTTCTTCTGCTCAAAGGCCTTCAGCTTTACTTGTCTCTGATTCCTCTCTTGCCTTACTTCCCCCTTACATATGTATCTAGGCCCTAGCCACTACATTTCCCCACTACTCCTGGCTGTTATACAAATAGAATCACTATTACCACAAATACATTTTTGAGGTTTCTTTAGATAGGCTCACGGGATAGACTACCTGCCATAACTTGTGACTCCATACATTTGGAAGAAAAGAGATTCCGTCACCACCCAAATTTCCTGATGGAAGTTAGGGCTGTCTTTTCAAGAAAAGAAATAGAAGTCAGTTATTCAGTGAATTTAGGAACATTGAATTGTTCGGTGTTTATCCTTAGGCAGAAGCAGAAAATGATCTTGGATATCTAATCAGGCTCACCAGAGATGAGCTCCGGTTTCCAGCTCCCCATAAATGTCCCCCTACTGGCTATTCAGAAGTCTATTTTCCTGAATCCCAGCTTAGAAAAGTGCAGTTTTCCCCTTTTGTTATTCATTAACTCTTTCTTTCAGGTACTGGTCAATGCAGTATTATCTCTCTTATTTCACAAACACAGTATATTTTCAGTTAATGTGTGATTTTAATTTCTTTCCTCAGTAGTTTATATTTTCCTGTATATGTTCATTTCACTTTCTTAGGCTAAACTTATTTTTAAATATTTTATGGGTATTATAAATAATTCTTTTATTTCCCCTTAGGCCACTTACTATATAGGAGTGTTATTAAGTTTTATGTTGATTTTTATCTCACAGTTTTGCTTAGTTTCTTTTAACATTTTATGTGTTCAGGGTTTCTGTGTGTAACACTGCAAAGAGAGACAATTTAAGTTCTTCTTTATTTGAATTTCTGTCATTTCTTTTGACTCAATATTCTGTCACAAGCAGAATAAAGGTGACATGAGGAAGTATCCTTCTTTTTGTCCCTCAAGTCTCAGAGGAAAAGCTTTCAAGTCTTTGTGCATGAATTACTAATGAGCTGGTCATATATGCTCTTTTTCTTGTGGATAGATATTCCTTTCAAATTTATTTAGTTGTATTTTTATCATAGAAATTTCTAAATTTTATCAAGTGATAGGTCTACATTTCTTTACATGATGATATGGTTGGTCCTTGGCATCAATTCTTTTAATGTCATTTACCATTTGATTGGTTTGTATATGGTTAGCTGTTGGTGAACACTGGCATTCAATCTTTCTTGATTGTGATGAAGAAGGACCTTATTAATGTACTGTAGTATTCAATTTCTATTATATCATTGAGAAGACATTCTTTTATTTTCGTTAGAAATATTGGCATGTAATTTTCTCTTCTATTGGTAGTATTTTCTGATTTTGGGCAAAATTGGATGTATAAAATAAACTTAGAAGAATTTCTTGACTTTGATTATTTTAGATTTTGAAGATTAGTATTTATTTTATGAATATCTTTTTAGAATCCAGTAATGAAGCCCTCAAATCCTATATTCTTTTTTTAGTTTATTATTTGGCAATTCTATTCATTTCTATATTTTATCCTCTTCCTTCTGCACCTGAGATGATCAAGTCTCACAGGATACTCCAGTCAGGACTTGATCACAATTCTAAATTTTCTTTAGGTCCCCATAAAATTATCAGTGCCCCCAACCAGCAGGAAGTAGCCTGGAATACTATGTGAGGCTTGATCTTCTCAGGCAGCAGTCTTTAATCTGTTCTAGATGTAGAACTCAGACATCTGGGTTATCTGTTCCTACCAGAGATTTCTCAGGTGGTCTTCCTTGATCAAACCTGATTTTTCTTAATTCAGAATGAATCCACAGACTCTCATTTCCCATGAAAACAAAAACAAAACCTCTTCTCCAAAGTAACATACCTTTTTACTTCAACTTTGATGTCAAGGTATTTTCAAAATACCTATCTTTGATTAGTTCAGCAGCATTTATAAACAAATATCTTTTAGCAGCTATTTCTCCTTCCTCAGCATTCAAACAATTCAAAGAGAACATAATAACATACAATATCCAGACTCTTTGTGTATTTTTCATTTTTATGTGGTTTTTATTTTAACCCATATTTGATTTATTTTTTTAACCCCTATTTCATTTATTTTTACTTTTAACTTTTGGCTTTTTGAGACAGCATCTTTGTGTGATCCTTTGGGACTTAATGGCTGTAGGACTGGGCAGGACAGAAAGCCTCAGTGAACATAAAACTTTTAATTAGTGTACAAAGTAGTGATCTTACATATGTCTTTCATAATTTCTTACTTTTTTTAATATAATTTTTTTATTGAAAAAAAAAA
>NW_026067903.1:10116001-10123454 GCF_014885135.2 Alexandromys fortis | reverse complement strand
TTTTTTTTCTGGCAATTGTGAATGGAGCAGCAATAAAAGTGGATTTGAAAGTATCTCTGCAGTAATATGTAAAGCCTTTTAGTTACATGCCAAGGAGTAGTATCCCTAGGCTATATGATAGACTACTTTCAGCTGTTTTGGAAACCTCTATACAATGAAAGTACCCTTAATACTTTTACCAATATAGATAAGTGTTCTCTCCTTCCCACATCCTTACCAGCATTTGTTTCTATTTGTTTTCTTGATAATAGGCATTTTGACAGTGGTGAGACAGATTCTCAAAGTAAATTTAATTTGCATTACACTGATGGTTAATGATGTTGAGCACTTTTAAAAATGCTAATTAGTCATTTGTATCTTTTCTTGAGAACTCTCTGATCAGTTCACTGGTGTGTTTTTATTGAGTTGTTTGTTTTCTTGATGCTGATTTTAATGAGTTCTATTCTATTTCTTCTAGATACTAATCCTGTCAAATGTACAACTGGTAAATATTTCCTTCCATTCTTTGACTGTCTTCTCACTCAAAACAGTACAAAGAAACCCACCACACTCCTTTCTTTCACAGAAGAACTTTTGTCCCTTATTGTCTTTGTCATTTTGTCAGTCTCTCTCTCTCTCTCTCTCTCTCTCTCTCTCTCTCTCTCTCTCTCTCTCTCTCTCTCTCTTTGTGTCTCCAGAAATTTTTACATTTATTCTTTTAGTGTATGTGTGTGTATGTGTTTCCTTGATGCATGAATGCCAGAACTCATACGGATGTCAGAGGACCACTGGAAAGACTCTGTTCTTTTCCCCCATGTAGCTTTCAGAAATCTAAATCGGGTGTTCAGGTTGGAGGGAAGTACCCTTACTTGCTGAGCTATTTCAATGTGACCTTGTGATCCACTGAGCCTCTGGGAATTTCTGCTTATGGATGACTATTTGAAATATACATGCTAGATCACAAATGCATAGGAAGTGTGTCCTCTGCCTCTTCTCTGGTTATGTCCCAGTAGTGTGCTATGAAGAAGGTATTCCTATCTTGGGAAACTTACTCTCAAGTTTACATAAGGATTTGATAGTAGTTGAAGATGTCTAGTTTTCCCTGCGATATGAATTTTTATATGCCTCTTGAGTTACTCCAGGGAATTTAGCTTTTATGTTAGTATGTTATTTTAAGTTGTTTAAGCAGAATATAACATAAACTTAAATATATAGTAGCTGATGTTATCAGTGACTTTTAAATGAATATAAGATAATCAGAATACTAGAATAAAGGTGCTAAATTCACACTGTATAAACATTTCTGATCCATGCATATTCAAACGTTTGCTTATGAAGAAGTAAAAATTAAACTTGTTAAGTGCTTCCTTCCTGAGTAAGATCTGTGATGATGCCTTCACATAGTGACTCCTCGTAGCAGAGATTGTTTCCATATTAACTGCTTCAAAGCACAGGATGTGGGAGAACTCAGCTTGTGTGTGTGAAAAGTTTTATGATAGGTAATCCTGAAAAAAGTCAAACTTTTGATGTGAATACGCTCTAAGGCTGACTATGGGACAAGGCCAGTTCAGGCACCCTCTCCTCCACTGCCCAGGGTCCTAGCTGGGGACATCCCTGTGGACACCTGAGAACCCCTCTACAGCCAAGCCTCTTGCTAACCCCAAATGGCTCCCTTAATTGAGATATCTTCTTCCCAGCTCCCATATCCATCCTTCCTCCATTTCAACCATTCCACTCCCCCAAACTCTCCCCAACCCTCCCCTTCTCCCTTCTCTCTCCCCTTCTCCTATCCCCCTAACCCCATTCCCAACTCCATTCTCCCAACTGTTGCCTGGCGATCTTGTCTGCTTCCAATTTCCAGGAGGCTCTATATATGTTTTTTCCTTGGGTTCACCTTATTACTTAGCTTTTCTAGGATCGCAAACTATAAGTTCAATGTCCTTTGTTTATGGCTAGAAACCACTAATGAGTGAGTACATACCATATTCATATTTTTGGGTCTGGGTTATCTCACTCAGGATAGTGTTTTCTATTTCCTTTGTCAGGTGAATGTGAAATAGTCTATTTATTCCTTTTTGCTTTGTGAATTTATGTATTTGCATATAGTTCCAGAACATGGGCTAAGATCACCCCATAAATATACCTTAATAAAGGTCAGGCATGGTGATGCACACCTTTAATCTCAGTATGCAGACTTGTGCAAGTTCAAGGCCAGCCTCTTCTACATGGTGAGTTCCAGGACAGCCAGAGGTACCTAATGAGACCATCTTCTCAAACCTTAACCCCTCTACCCCTCACTCACAATCCTCACTGTATCATAGTGTCAAGTAAAACCTAAAGGTCAAATCTACACATTTTGTCTTCATACAACTTGTATTCATCCAGTGTTCTTTGAGACAGCCTTAACAAAGGAAGGGCCAAGATAATTCTGCTGCCCATTCATATTATTAGCGCCTCACCTCTGGTTCCACTGACTGCTTTTTATTTAAACAAAATAACAAAATGACTATGCTCAATTCTGATTTTAATGGTGTGTGTCTAACACCAGTCATCAATTGTTCTTGTTAATCCACTGTTCAGTAGTGGACAATGACATATGTGTTGGCAAAAATAAACATGACTTCCTAAATACTGTAGTTGAACCATGACCTTGAAGGGTTTGAACTACATTGTTAATTTGTCATGTCTAAGTTGAGCAGCATCTAAATATAAGCAAGAATATCTGTAATTGGAAGATAGCTTTCCGTTCTCAAAATACATTATTTGATGCCAAAACTGGGTAATACATACCCATCCCAACATGACACTATTTATTTCTTTAAATATGAGAATGCCCCAGGCAGGAATAATTGTTACTATGAAATTAGTTTCTCAGAGTCGTTATTACTCACTTTTTAATTAGTAGCTGTCGTATTTATTTCAAGGCAAACTGTCATTTCAGAGATGACATGATATATCGGATCCATTAAAGCTGCTGTGTTGAAACTCTTGACTGCAGTCTCCATCCGTTCAGTCTTTATCCTTAATATCCCAGCTCCCCTGCTGACCGCAACAACAGAAATTTAGAATCATCCATGACTAATGTTCTTCATAGCATTATTCTCCAAATAGGACTCAATTCACATCAATTAGTTATTATTTAAGATTGACTTTGAATTCAGAACAATTTAAAGGAAGAAACCACTTGTCAGTTGTGATTTAAAATTTCATTAGATAAATTAAGTATACATATCATGTACACAAGACAATCTTGGAATTTTGCATATGAAAATGAATATTTATGTCATTTATATATGGAGAATGTCATGAAAATGTGAATGTACGTACATGCTGGACAGTTTTAGATGCTAATAAAGTGTTTTTTTTTCCAACATCAGTAGACAAATGTTTTGTTGACTTTTTTTAAATCTACTTTAGTAGGTACAATGAAAGGACACAGCAATATTCAGTGTGAATAGCCTTCAAAATTTATCTTTTAACTATCATCACAAAAATCATAAGTGAAATATTAATTAGACAAGATCCAATATGGGGTTAGGGGTGCAAGAAATCCAACAGCTAGCCGAAGATCTATTAGCAGCTAGTAGCTGTTAGAAGAATGAGTGTCAGTTGTCTTAAGGGTGTGAAGACACCTAAGAGTATTTGAATAACACAATTTGTACTTGCTGGGGTTTTAAAAAAGAGAACAAGCAGTTAAATGGGCCGAGAGGGGAAATGAAAATGATCAAAACACATTATATGTCATTCTCAAAAATTAATATATCATGTAAAATTTCAATAACAAAAGGGAAGCATATATTTCCTACTTTGATACCAGTGTTTCATATGCAAACTCTGATGGCTTATGACCAATTTATCAGTCTGCAGATTATAAATAAACTATTGCTTTTAATTTTTGTTAAGTAACTTAAGGCAGTACAAACTTCCATTGAGTTTTTCATGATCTTATATTATTAATTCCTAATATGCTTTTAACAACTATTTCATATGAATTTATAGTAAGTCCTAGCAAGGGTTGAGATAAAACCTGAACAAAGAAGAGATAACAAAGAATAAGGTAGAGTTTATTCTGGAGGAGAGGCTAAGGGCGCTCAGTACAAGAGAAAAACTGAAGAAGATACAAACTATAGAGGAAAAGAGACATGGCCAAAGGAGATAAGCTATTACTTGCCTGAAAAGAGTAATGTCAGGACACATGAGGTGACTGGACAGGTGTATAAATATTAAGGAATAAGTATAAGCACAAGACTCTTCTTTAAGGTTTGGGAATTTAAACCCATAAAAGGTAGAAATTCTAAGAGAAAATACACGTATGTGGTCTTCCACCCCCCTTTATTTATAGGTCAGAGGAGAGCTGGAACAAGTTTACAACTAAGGACAGGAGAGAGGGATTATTCAGTCTCCTGTTTATAGTTATAGTATTGTGAACTGAAATTCCGTGTCCCTGTTGTTAAGCATTTTGTGAATAGAACTGGCTCTCGTTTGCCTTCTGAGCACAGCATCAAGCTCAAAATAAATGCCAAGATTTTATTTGAAAAGTGTTGTTTCTCCCAGTGTACAAATTCTTAAAGGTAGCTGTTACCAACACCCACGACAGCAGCTTCATTTCCCTTTCCTGTGTGATTCTACTTTGTTCTAAATGTAAACATAAAACATAAAGTGAAAGAAAGAAAAGTTGTGGAAACGGCAGCAATTTTCTGCTGTTCAGTGCATAGGATAGGTCATTCGAGAAAGAATGTTCATAGATGGGAAGTAGGTACAGTCTTTAGAGCACTTTGCTATTAAGAGGTAAAATAAGAGGACACTAGATTGTTTTCCTTATTTGTAAACTAGCTTCAAAAACACATTACGAACAGCCCATAGACGATAAGCACTCTGTTAAGCCTTCAAAATACCACATGGAATAAGGAGATGTCTGAGGTTTGCCTTTTTGAATATTGAAACATATGGCAAAATGATCCCTTTGTTGTCTTTCCAAATGCCATTCCCATCTATTCTTTTTCTAAGGTTTCTGGATGGTTATAGGACATTATGGTAAGGCTATTTCTATATTCAGTAGCTGTTTAAGGAACTGGAATGATACTTAAAATCATCCTCATATTCCAGAGGAAGTATAAGGATGCAATTCTGAGAAGGATATCAACATTAATAAAATAGTTTCATGCAGTAACAGTGGTATTTCTATTTGTGAATGTTTGTCATCAAGGAAAACCCTTATATTATGAGCTGGTCATGGTTGGTAGAAGATGGATAGCAATGTGGATATTAGATTGGATTAGTCTTGAATACACATGAGCTAATATTCTCATGATCATGAAAGTAAATTTTAGATGGATATCACAGCCAAATGCATCCTGGAATCAATTTTATAGCATAATAAAGAAATTTTCTATTGGGCTATGCCTAGGAAAAATGTTGAGATAAAAGGGAAATAAATGAAGGGATTTGCATCAAAAACTGTTCAAAGGAAAACTGTGAAGACAGAGTTAAGTTTATTTGATATATTACTGAAAAGACACAGGAATCAAAACAAGGAAGAGTATTTCACCCAGCTTTGAAAGTAATTTGTGAGTACACATTTTTTAGGTCTGTGGATTTATATAATCAATCTGCTTGTCATCTTCTATGAAAACACAGCTCGCCCGTGGTAGCCTATGTTTGGAAACATGAAAGTTGGAATAGATTTTGTTAAGTAACAGAAACAATGTCTTCATAGAATAAGAACAACCAAATGTTCTTAGTCAAGAGTCAAGTCTTTTGGAGGATGTATAATTTAGTGAAACTGGTAAAGCTACTTTATTTTTTATTTATTTTATTTATTTAATTAAAAATTTTCACCTCCTCCCCTCCTCCTATTTGTCCTCCCACTCCCCCCATTCCTCTTCCCCTCCCTCTCCAGTCCAAAGAGTCGGGGTTCCCTGCCCTGTGGGAAATTCTGTTACTATCTTTAGCCTAGATAAATCAAAGTTTATGGGCAGGTTATTTATTCAAAATTAGTATCAGAAAAATACATTTGGGTCTACAAGACAAAGTGAGTATCTTTGTAAAGGATGGACACAAATGTAAATAATCATCATAATAGAAAATGACACACGGAGGAAGGAGAATTGGTAAGGGCACTTAACAAGTAACTAATCTTCAAAGGCTGTTTGATCTGGATATTAGAATACAGCTACAAACTGACTTACACTGAAGCTGCACTTATTTTTTTTCCCCTCTTTCTCTTTCCTCTCTCTGTCTCCTTCTGTCTCTTAAACACACACACACACACACACACACACACACACACACACACACAATCAAAGCCCCTTTTATGGATTAGGTTTCAATAGAAACTGATTTCACCTGTATGACATCACACCAATTTTAATATTTTTTCCATCCTAAGATACTTTCTTCTCAATTGAAAATCTGGTTATGGAGGGTTGCTACCTTGCCAACATCTGGTGATGTTTTGGATCATGTTATGGCAAATAAAAATATACTTTTGGATTTGGGTTTTTTATTTTTCCTTTGTGATTTAAAAATTAGTCATTTTAATCACTAGTGTTTCTAAATGGCTTGTAAAAAAGTAGCAAGTTAATAAGGGTGGCTTTCAGTGAGTAGCCACTGATAAGAAGGATTTCCATAATTAGGAGAGACAGAACATGAGAAGAAGGGGTCAATGATTCAGGGGCTGCATCTAAAAATGACAGAATTCTGCAGGAAAGAGAAAACAGTAAAGGTAATCTATAATTTAGCAAGGGCCCTTTAATACAGAGGAGCTGTTAACCTTCAGCTTTCTCCTTTAAAAAAAAAAACTTTAGGTCCCCATTTTCTTTATTGACAACAGAAGATTTTACAGAAATTTAGAGAAAGCAAGCAGAAACACTCTAGAACATATGCTACTTACATGACCCAAGCTCATTACATCCTGTTCCACAGATGACCTCTGCTTTCCTAACTTCTTTATTTGACAGAGCTCAGAGAAAACAGAGTGACATACAAGAAATAATACTGTCTACTTCTTCCTTTAGGACAAAATAAGTGACATTTCACATGTCATTAACTTGTTTCAAATCTCAAGGAATCATATGAAGTCACTCCAACTTTCAAAATTATATATTTTTGCCCTTTTATTTTTTTATTTCTTTATTAGTTAAAGATTTCTGTCTCTTCCCCACTGCCGCCTCCCCTTTCCCTCCTCCTCCCCTAATCAAGTCCACTTCCCCCCTCAGCCCAAAGAGCAATTAGGGTTCCCTGCCCTGTGGGAAGTCCAAGGACCACCCACCTCCATCCAGGTCTAGTAAGGTGAGCATCCAAACTGCCTTGGCTCCCACGAAACCAATAGGTCCAGTAGAATCAAAAACCCATTGCCATTGTTCTTGGGGTCTCAGTAGTTCTCATTGTCCGCTATGTTCAGCGAGACCGGTTTTAACCCAGGCTTTTTCAGACCCGGGCCAGCTGGCCTTGGTGAGTTCCCGATAGGACATCC
>NW_026067903.1:10108192-10115222 GCF_014885135.2 Alexandromys fortis | reverse complement strand
CCCCATTTTATGATTGGGTTGATCAGCAGCACAGACAGTATGGGCCTCATTGAATAAATGGGACCTCCTGAGACTGAGAAGCTTCTGTAAAGCAAAGGACACTGTTGCTAAGACAGAAAGGCAACCCACTGAATGGGAGAAGATCTTCACCAACCCCGCAACTGACAAAGGTCTGATCTCCAAAATATATAAAGAACTCAAGAAACTAGACCGTAAAAGGCCCTTTTAATTTTTTTGAGAATTTTATGTATGAATATACCGTATTTACATCACTTAAATATTGCCATCTCATTTTTCCATAGTCCCCACCCCTCTTTTATTCATGATGTCTTTTATAATCATTATTTTTTTTAAGAGCTACTGAGTCCCATGCATGCTGTCCATATATAAATATGTTTAGATGTGACCAGTTAGGAGTGGATCCTTCCTCTCTCAACAACAATAAGATGCCTATAGCTCATCCGGCAGTGAGGATTCGTGAAGATTTCCTCCATTCACAATGACATGTCAACTACTGTGTAGGTCTTATTCAGGAAACTGTATTGTTGAAGCCTTGTAGTGTAGTATCATTATTATATCTGGAAGGTGCTAACATGTTGTAGTCATCTAGGTAGTTTGGCTTACAATCTTTCTGTCCTGTCTCACTGAAATACATTCAGTTTAACTAAATCGAAGTATAGAAAATTTGCAGGCTTAACTAGAAAAAAATAAGTAATACCAGGTAGAGAGGAGATTCTCAAGTGAATATCATAAATAGTAATTTTGAGATCCTGAAATGGTGCTACAAATTTTTCTCCAGGAGAAAGTCTAGAATTGAAAGGCAATTAAAGGCTGGGAGCTTATTCACCCAAAGAACATTTTTGGTTCCCTTTTTTCAGTTTGGTTGGCAAGTAAAAGAATGAGTTCTTATTACTCAACACACTGATTACATCACCAGATTAGATTACATTCCAGTTTCCATCCATGTGAATTATTACTAGTATTCAATATCAAATGAACATTCATTAGCAACACTCAGAGTAATACCACTGTGCTTCCTTCAGTGCACCTGGCAAAAAAATCCTTGATCTACCTAATGGTGGCAAACAATCTCGGACTTAAAGGATGAATGTCAGATCTACGAATGATAAATTTATAAAGAGAACTAGAATCCTCGGTGCTTACTGATAATGAATACCAGCAATCTTTATTTTTAAAAGAAACACAAGACTCCAAGAAAGAGGATGCAACTGCCGGACCAACAACAAAACAACAGCATCGCTGTCTGCTCGCAAAAATTTAATAAGCGAAGCAGCTTCTGAACACAATGTCTTGCCCTCCTGCTGTTCCCTGGAATTTCTAAAGTGGAAACACAAAAGGCAACTGCATAATATGAATCTGTCTTAGTTGTGTTTCTATTGTTGTGATAAAGTACCATGACGAAAGGAGCTTGGGAAGATAGGGCATTTGGCTTAATATACTGCATAGCAGTCTACGGAAAAAAAGGCAAGGCAGAAACTCAAGTAGAAACCCAGAGGCAGGAGCTGTTGGAGAGGCTACAGAGGATTGTTGCTTACTGACTTAATCTTGATGACTTACCTAGTCAGCTTGCTTTCTTATAGAATCCAGGGCAATCAAGTCTGGAGTTGATACTACTCACTATGGGTTGAGCCTTCTTATAGTGTTACTAATTAAAAGACTCCCGGTAGGCTTGTCTATAACCCGATCTTATAGAAGAATTTCCCAGTTGATGTTTTCTCCTCTCAGATGACCCCAGCTTGTGTCAAGTTAATAGGAAATGTAACCAGCACGGAGTGCAAAGAGGGGACTGTATGTAACTCAATTTATCGAACAACCATGGTGTGGGTACCTAGAAGAGAGAGTAAAAATATGTAGTTAGTTGTTCAAGCAAAATAATTAGGAGTAAATAGTAAAACAGGAAAGTAATTCAGACAGGACAGATGACTTTGTCTTTTTATCTGTCAAATCTGTATCCATAGTCATTTTATTTATACTGTTATCAAATGCATTATTAGTTACATCAAAATAATAATTACAATGGAGACTGTATACATTCATACACACTTAGGCACACACACACATGTGTACACACATGCACATACATTCATTAAACTGGTAAAAATTTTGTGTTGACCGATAATTGGTTCTTCCCAAAATCTGCACTGAAGTCCCATCTTCACATGGGATGATACTTCACTTCAGGGCTTTCAACAAGCAGTCAGATGACATAAGGTTGTCATGTGAAAGCCCTAATGGGGCGATGTCCTGATGAGTGGAAGGCATCCTAGAAAGAAGTCATCAAATGACAGGAGTTTCTTAGCACTGTTCCTGTATGGTTCAGCATCCAGAACTGAGAGAAACATGCTCGTTGTCCAATCTTCTTAGCCTGTTGTTTTGCTGTAACATCCCAAGCTGAGAGAGTAGAACCTATAGAACTTATGAATCTCCTCTACTCCATTTATTTGGGTGGAGCTAAGAGTATTTTCAAAAGTAATAAAGGCAATTCCACAGATTAGTCATTGTTTTCAAAGTAACACTAATATATATTCATATATAAAAATTAAAAGATTATTTATTCCTTAGTTTCTATAATCTAAAAATTTCATGAAGTCAACAAAATTTAAAGTACCCTATTATTCTTATTTGTTTATTGAGTAATTTTCCTTTTAAAATTATTTGGTTTTACGAGAAACTGGCAGAGAATGATTTTAATATTTTGAAATTTTCTTAAAGTTCATCAGAATGTGAAGGTATAGATGTGAAGGAGCTAGTTTTGCAAAATTTGAACACTATCACTAAAAACCATTGAAAGCAATATAACTTGGGGTGGACAGATGGCTTAGTTGTTAAGAGAACTTGCTGTTGCTCTTTCAGATGACCTAGGTTTACTTCAAAAACCCACATCAGGCCCGGCGGTGGTGGCGCACGCCTTTAATCCCAGCACTCGGGAGGCAGAGGCAGGCGGATCTCTGTGAGTTCGAGGCCAGCCTGGTCTACAAGAGCTAGTTCCAGGACAGGAACCAAAAGCTATGGAGAAACCCTGTTTCGAATATCATAAAAAACAACAACAACAACAACAACAACAACAACAACAAAAAACCCACACCAGGCAGCTCACAGCCACCCGTAAATCCAGTTCCAGAGGATTAAAAACCTTTTATGGACTCCTGGCTTCTCAGCCACGCCCCCCCCATACCAGTCTAAAAATAGTTATAATTTGTTTCAGACAGATTTTATTCTTCAATACAGCTAAATACAGATATTAGAGTATCTATTAAGGTATTGGAGAGAGTTGATAAACAACATGTCTGTGTGTACCTCTCATATTGAGACTACATAAATTACTTTCATTAATAAATCTATGTAAGGGAAATAGCTGTACTCACTGGCTAATCTGGCTTCTATTGCATCCTGCATATGTCCATGCTCTCGACCTTGGAACCTCTGCTCACGTCACTCACTGGTGTAATATACCTGGGATTAATATGGATTTGCCAACCAACATTCTGGATCATTGTGTCACATTGGTTAGAAGTCAATAAAGAAAAGCAAATGTCCAATTCTTCAGACTTTTACTAGAAGGATATTGGCATGGAATGATCAATGTCATCAACTCCCTCTCCTCCCCCAGGAATCCTAAGTAAGGGAGTGAACCAAGCAGCAAGTAGAGTTTGCCCAGGACACTGTTTACCATGGAAGAATAGGACTGGACAGGAAGTATTCCATACCTCCTACGAAGCAGGGGGATTTTACATTCCAGCTTTGTTATGTCCATAAAGACCCTTATTATAATGGATGTGAATATTTCGTGCACAAGTAAGCATAAACAATCCAGAAATGAAGCCAGAGCTTGTGAGTGTGTATTTTTCTGAGAATGAACCTTGGTTTCAATCTCAAAGGAGTATATGATCCTAAAATATTGAGGATCTACAGATTGGACTGTTTACACTGCCATGCAGTGAAGTAAATGACAGATATTAATTGTTCCTCTCATTTGAATGAACAGATTGCCAAGCATTTGATGTGATGTGTAAAAGATAATGTATCTAACTAATTATCTGTGTTTAAAGTTCCATAGTTGGTTTAAGAGTGTGATTTTCTTAGGTAACATTTATTATTTTACTAATTTAGTAATTTCACTCCATATTACAAATACATATGGGAGAATATAATTATTGTTATAGAGATTAAATTAATTAGCTGAGTTCACCTACACATATTAAATGGACTCATGTCATTACAGTAATTTTAAACCTATGTTGGCTTGTTATTCCAAGTGATTGATGAATAACACATATAATCATGGTGGAAGGCTCTAAATAAAAATAGAAGTTGAAGTAGTGCCAGTAGTGAATATAATACTGAAAGCACCTCTCCCTGTCTCTGTCTCTCTGTCTCTCTCTCTGTCTCTCTCTCTGTCTCTCTCTCTGTCTGTCTCTCTCTCTCTCTCTGTTTATTGCTTTCCTCCAAGTTTCAGGTCTGTCTCTTGCCCTTTAGTATATCACTGTAAAGAAATAATGAAGATGTTTTGTTTATAATATGAAGAAAGGTTCCTTTAATTCACTGAAATATTTATTAAAGCCCTTTTCACAGGTGCTCAGTTGAGCTCAGGGAATACAGAGGCAAATAAAAATCAGAACTGTGAAAGAGTTTTCTGTGTGTTCATAATGTGTGTTTATTTACTACTATTTATAACGCAATATAAATTAAGTGAAGTAACTGTGACAATACAGTTGTAAATTACATATGACATATACAAAATAAGGTAAGAAAATTACAATAAAAGAAATATGATACATAAATATATGTAGTGTCATTTAAATATATTCAAGTGGATTTTAAACATTACAAGTTAAAATACCCACATATTACTTAAATTAAGAAGTTAGTCAAAGCGGGGCTGGAGAGATGGCTCAGAGGTTAAGAGCATTGCCTACTCTTCCAAAGCTCCTGAGTTCAATTTCCAGCAACCACATTGTGGCTCACAACCATCTGTAATGGGGTCTAGTGCCCTTTTCTGGCCTGCAAGCATACACACAAACAGAATATTGTATACATGATAAATAAATAAGTAATTTTTTTTAAAAAAAAGAAGTTAGTAAAAAGACTTTTCAAATGTAAGAAAATATCTTACTGATTTCAATCAGATGAATACTTAGAAAAGGAAACATGTCATTTTTAACAGCAAAAGGAACTTATGGATGCTTTTATGAGACAACTCATAAATTACAAAATCTAGCTTTCAGGAAAATTCTGTCCAACTAACATTTCAAAGTCAAATTCTGAATCAGTAGCTAGCCACGAAATGGAGAAGGAGAATATTTTGATTTGTAAAATTCATTACTCTAACCACTGACACCTCATGTAAGACCTCAGTCACTCAGTCATAGGCTTTTTGTATTTTGTAGCCAATTAAAGTTACAGAAATTGCTTAGTTTCTGTGAAACTCTGCAAATGATATTTCTTAGTGTCCCTTTCCATGTATAAATTTCAAATGGTGTTTGAATCTTTTAAATATGGTATTCAAACAGACAGAAACATAGTAATGACGGTTTGATACATCACAGTCCGACAGTCTGTGAAGGATACTGTGATTATATTGATATTCTCTGAATTACGTACATGTAATCAGAATTAAAATCAAAATATGACTATAATGAAAATATTTAAGCAAACAGTAATATTACCTAATTGAAAGAATCTGAAAAAATTTAAAGACTATATTTTATGTCCTTTACAAAATCCCAATAACCTCGACCGAGACTGTTTTCTTGTGCCAAATGTTTAGTAGAGCAGAGCAAACATGATGCCTTAGATTAGTGGTTCTCAACCTGTGAGTCATGACTCCCATGGGTCATATATCAGATATCCTGCATATCAGAAATTTACATTAACATTTATAATAGTAGCTAAACCACAGTTATGAAGTAATAACTAAAATAATTTTATGGCTGGGTTTCACCACAACATGAGGCATTTTATTAAAGGGTTGCAGGATTAAGAAGGCTGAGAACCTCTGATTTAGATGATTAGGGAAGGGAGGTGTTAAATGCCTGCTTTTGAATGTGATGGGGACTAGAAGAAGTAGTAACGTAAGGAATGTACTCTTGGGAGATGTGTTTTCACTGTGTAAAAAAATGAAAACCCACTTAGTTGGCTGCTATAAAGTATTAATGTTTCTAAAATACAGAAACACAACTCGGTCACATAAACAGAGGAAATTAGCCTTATCTGGGCAGTACGTTGGGTGCTGTGGCAGTGACCAGGACTTGCATACTCTTTCTTTTTAAAACATTCTGGTTTACATACAAAAGGTCCATTCGACCATTTAATCCGTCCACCCATGTATTTCCCCTTTGTGTCTCCAGTCTCTGTCCTCTATCGCCATTGTGTAAGTGCTATTTGTTCTTGTTATACCAGCTAAAACAGACACATGTCTTTATCATGGGGTGAAGTCTACACAGGAACAGTGGGCTAAGTGATGACGAGAGACCTGCATGCTTGAAGGACTTCGAATCACTTAGATAATAATCTATACTAGACTGACATTTCTAGTCATTCTGACTTAAAAAACATTAAGAGCATATTAAATCTTATCTGGATGGTGAAAGAGGCAGCCCAGAAGCAGGTTGAGAAATAAGGAAATACTGTGGGCCTTAAAAATAGATGAACCTTCATATACAAAATGTACCTTAGTCATAAAACTGACTATTGCTTAAATCCTAAAGACATTTTCTTCCTAGCATTGGATTCTACAGAAGAAGGAAGATTATGTACAAGTACAGATAATGGAATAAAGTGGTTTGGAACCTATTTTGTGTTCTTTATTGCTACAGAAAATTAGAATTATTTATTTTTCCATGTGAAAGAAGGAAAAAATAAGAAAAAATCTCTATATTTAGAAGTTTCTGTTTTTAATTGCCTGAAAATAAACAGTGATATTAAATATAACAACTTGGACTTAGGAATTATATTTAAAATTTTTATTTATTTATTTATTTATTTATTTATTAAAGATTTCTGTCTCTTC
>NW_026067903.1:10104229-10105625 GCF_014885135.2 Alexandromys fortis | reverse complement strand
AAAATAAATAAGAGTATTATTATCTTACTATAAAAAAGACAAATGTAATATATATATATATATATATATAAAATGACTCATAACATATTTTGGAGAAAAGCACGTTATTATTTCACTGGATGTTTAGTCTTCTCTGAGTAGGTATATGTGTGGACTTAGGTTTCACTTCATATAGACACAGATACACAGACACACAGGCATGCATGCACACTCAAATGCACAGCACATGATCGTGAGCACACACACACACAATTATCTATTACTCTTTTCAGAAGAAAACAGAACAGAAATACCTTTTCTTCTAAAAATTAAGCTTGTATTAAATATCTAGAGGATTGACTAGTATAAATTCAAATATTTTCCACGTCATAAAAAAGATACAACAAAATAATTACATGACTTCACTAATGGGATCGCTGTTAGGTCCTAGCCTGGTGAATGACAGCCCCGAGTGTTGACGCTGGCGATAACTTATAAGTGATTGCTTCAGGCTTCTGTGTAATTTCCCAGGGTCATCAATTTTATCTGGATTTTGTGTTCTTTGGTTCCCCTCTAGAAATTAGCACAGAGAGTTTCAGAAACCAATACTAATGGTTTTTATCGACTTGCTTATTTCCAATATTGGGATATTCAGAGGTATAGAAATTTAATACATAAAATTTGAGGTTAAATCATGTTTTGC
The DNA here is from genome assembly GCF_014885135.2 of Alexandromys fortis. Lineage (NCBI taxonomy): Eukaryota > Metazoa > Chordata > Mammalia > Rodentia > Cricetidae > Alexandromys > Alexandromys fortis. Next base: position 10,104,943 of record NW_026067903.1, on the reverse strand, counting down.
TAGTAGTTTTTAATTAATAAAAGCACATTTTGTCTTGGATTTTATGCCAGTCTTAATAAGCAAAGACTAATTAACTAGTACCAAAGCAAATGAGCCAATGCTAACCTGCTCTGTAGACTAGGATAGCCCTGAATGGATAGAGATCTGCCTGCCTCTGCTTGCCAAGTACTGGTCTAAAGATGTTCACCACCACCACCAAGACACAATAATTTTTTAAGAGCCCTCATTAAAACCTTATTTGAAATTACACAAGCAATATACCTTCATCTCAAATTCCAATTAGAAACTATTTTCAGTGTGTTGATAGAGTCTACAGTTTTATCATTGAATATTTTTGTGTCTGTGAGCCTTCTGTTATCCAACATATTATGCTCACTAGTATTACTTAGCTAAGCGTCAGTGGATATTTTAATTTTTAAATGCTAGTTTCTTTTAATCAGTATTTCTGAACTGGCTTCTTTCTTCTATCTGTAAAATATCAATTCATTTTTATTTAAATTTTTTGTTTTACCTCAACAAATTTTTGATGTTCAACCACTGTTGATGTTTGAGGACTCTGCATCTCTCTTTCAGTCTGTATATTAGAGCTGGAACATATCTATCTACATCTTTCATTTTTCTTTTCTTCTTTTTTATTTATCTTTCTGAAATCTCCTAAATTTTTTTTTTTATTGAGAATAGGAAAAAAAAGTTTCCGCCTCCTCCCAGCCTCCC
>NW_026067903.1:10067837-10103058 GCF_014885135.2 Alexandromys fortis | reverse complement strand
TCTCCAAAATATATAGAGAACTCAAGAAACTAGACTTTAAAATGCTAATTAACCCAATTAAAAAATGGGGCACTGAACTGAACAGAGAATTCTCAAAAGAAGAAGTTCAAATGGCCAAAAGATACCTAAGGTCATACTCAACCTCATTAGCAATCAGGGAAATGCAAATCAAAACAACTTTGAGATATCATCTTACACCTGTCAGAATGGCTAAAATCAAAAGCACAGATGATAGCCTTTGCTGGAGAGGCTGTGGAGGAAGGGGTACCCTCATCCATTGCTGGTGGGAATGCAATCTTGTGCAACCACTTTGGAAATCAGTGTTTCGGTTTCTCAGGAAATTCAGGATCAACCTACCCCTGGACACAGCAATACCACTTTTGAGAATATACCCAAGAGATGCCCTATCATATGACAAAAGCATTTGTTCAACTATGTTCATAGCAATATTATTTGTAATAGCCAGAACCTGGAAACAACCTAGATGCCCTTCAATGGAAGAATGGATGAAGAAAGTGTGGAATATATACACATTAGAGTTCTATGCTGCGGTAAAAAAACATCTTGCATTTTTCAATCAGAATATTCTGTATTCCCAAAATGGGATGATCCTCTAGTCCCTTCTCTTCTATTCCTGTTGGAACCAAAGTTATGCTGACCTTAAACCATGGTCTGGGGCCATTTCCACCTGTGTCTTGCTCTGAAGTAGTTCCTGTGAATGGGAAGGGTTGACTTCAAAGACTTGGCGTCAGAGACCTCAACAGGTGTTTCTATTTAAAGGATGGGCCGCACTACCTTCACTCTCTTTTGTGTACTCTCCCCAGGAACTGCTTTTTCTTGAGTAAGAACAAATAGTTTAATAGCACAATCTTTCTCCTTTAATTTTTAAAGTTTTCTGTTTTGAAATCTATCTTCCATGTTAAGGAAAATAAAACAAGATAGCATTATTGTGAAACACATTGGTATTTATTCCTTTTCCTTGGTTGGTTGTTTCAGTTAGTGTATTGATGTGTATTATTTAGAATGATTTATAATTCTTTATCAGTACTAGTAAATTGTTCTTCTTCCTTCACTAATTCTTGCCTTCATTTCCCTTTACTGTTTTTATTTCACAATCTGCATGCTTCTTATATTGACTTTTTTTTAGTTAATCTGGAGAGAAATTGTTCAAATATTATGACTCTTTTCTGCATTGTTATAAATACATTAGTGCTTTAGCTTCTACTGATTTCCCCCACCCCAGTGTTTATGGACTTTGATGTGTAGAGCTATAAATTGTTACTTTCAGGTATCTTAATGTCATCTACTCCAGAAACATATGTTAGTTTATATATAGCCATTTATACCAACTACAGTGATCCAAAGGGTTGAACTCAGGTGTTCAGGCTGGACAGCACCTGCCTGCACCTGTTGAGCCATCTTGGCAGCCTGTGTGCAATGTTTTTAATAACTTTTACAGCCAAAAGTAACACCTATAATCTCTCCTCAAATAAGAAATCAATTATTAGGTACATATTATAGGGGGTTTTAAAAGAGTTGGTTTACACACCCAAGAGAATTTAGATATGAGATGCTTTTCTGAGTTTAGATGTTGAAATTTTTTGCTATGGGAATTATTACAGAAAACATGTGACTGTACCTGTAGCACAGGGCCGCTCACTGTTGTTGTGACTGTGTGCTGTGTGGAGATGGCTCAGTTCTACTGTAAACAGGAAGGCTAGTGCCTTTCCCATTGAAGGCCATGAGCTGGTTGGGGTAACTGAGTGTCCATTGTTCTTCACTAGGTCACCAACAGCTTCCTGTGCAAAGGTTCCTCATTGCTGCTCCATCCCTGGTAAAGTTTAAGAGAGGGGAGAGTCTCCCCATTAGTAATGTTCCATTTAAAACTCCTGCCTACTCTTTTAACAGCATTCCCCAGAAGCTCTTCTTACTTTCTGTTATCAACAGAATGAATCACTTGCTTCTGCATGAAGTGACAATAGAACACCCTTCCAGAAGATCTTCTTGGCAGCCATCCCATCATCCTGCTGGCCATTTTGATCTCATTGCATATGTCCACAATTTAAATGGCAATACAATTCTATTTGAATTGGATCATAACAGCACTGCAGGGTACAATCTCATGTTACCTGCTTTAAGAAATTATCTTCTCAGCTATTTCAATTTTCACATTAAAGAACTGGCTGCCTTAAACCTGATGATTATAGGCTTGTAAGAACAGGATCAAAAGGAAGAAGATGTTAGCAGGAAGTCAAATGTGGGAGCATTATTCTCTGTGTATAACAGCCTTTCTTCTCCTTTAATGAAGCTGAACCATTGGGAGGATTATTGACTCAGATGTGGCCCTGCTGGTAGCTATTCTTCCAATCTTACTTTAATGAAATGCTTATGAATAATATCACATAAAACTTAAAGTATACCAACAGATACTTATCGATTGCTGGAGAGTTTGAATACTTAACACATAAAAGTGTTTTCATTTGATTTAGTGGATCATGAAGGAGAAAATGAGACAATCAATTATTTGTCTTCTTTTGAGTATTGATTTCTCCTAGGTAGAATTATATTTTCTTTAAAAAGAATTTGTGCTAGGGAACAGAAATTGTTATCTTTTTGCTAAGTTAATCAAATGTGTTCTTTTTTAATTAGAAATTTTCTATAATTAGTTTGTTAATTTAGTAATTATCTGACAATGCACCCATTTTTCTTGTCAGCATATGTATAAATGAGCATGAGAAGATTCATTGCTATTGCTATGGAATGATTTTACTGTGCTTAGAAAATCAATTTATTTGAAAGCAAGTTTATTCTTAGTCACTACTAGGTTAATAAAAATAAATTGTGACACTCAAAGTTGCCAAACTGAAAGTTTTTTTTTGTCTAACCATTAAATTAATGATTTTTCAGTGCATGACACTGTTTTTATTTCAAATATATTTTAGGGTGCTAGTCATTAAAGAGTAAAATTATTTAATAACAACTTAAAAAGTTATGATCACAATGGTAATTTCTTTTAAATTTAGTCACAAAGATACTTTACTTCATTAATTATTGTTAACTTACTCTTCCTAGTTTATATTAACTTCGTTGGAAATTTTGTTATGTTCAAACTTAATTATATTAGTATATGCCTCCATACAAACTTAAGTACCTTCTTTGGACTCATGAATATCTACAGGCATTACAAAACTGCCTATTTATGGGCAATAATTTAATTATGGTTTGTATATTTTATTTATCTTTGCAACTAATACCAGGTTGAATTTCATGAGTAGAGATCAATCAGTAACTTGTGTTATGTAACAAAACACAACAGTCAATGATATGTCAACAACCAAAATTTATTTCTCACATCCATGGGCTATAACGTTCAAGATCACAGAGCCAGCATCAACTGAGAACATTATTACTCAATACCATGTAGTAGGCAGTGGAGAGATGAGAGAGGACCCATATTCTCACCTGACAGAAGAACAAAAGAAGAAGGAGCATAAACATAGTATAAGATCTTTTATATCAATATTAATTCATTCCTGAAAACAGAGTCCTCATAATTAAAATACTTCAATAAGACCCTTCTCCCAGCCCTCTTACTCTGGTGATCTAGTTTCTGATGATTTATCATCATCGGGATTTATAATTCTTTCCACGAGTTTACATGAGCTGGGTGTTGTCATTCATACATGGCAAGACAGTTTTCTATTATTTCCTCCGCATCCCTAGGTTTAACTAGTTTTGGCCATATTGTAGACATTCAGTACATTCTGAGTAAGTAATTTGTTTGAATAGGTGGGGAAAAACTGCTAGAGAAGTGCCAATCATAAATTGGTTTAATAACTTGTTTAAAAAGTGATAACTAAGTCAGTATGTGCTGTTTTATTTTCAGCCTCAGTGAAATTGCACTCAATGATCTTACCTTTAAGTTGTCTTATTGTGTGATTATGATATCATGTAAGACATTGTGATATGAAAACTCTCCTTGAAGGCTTAATAACTCACCTGTCTAAATTTCATCATTATAACATCTTATTTTATAATATGTTATGATAAATATGATATAGATTCAGGTATTCAAATCTAAATTTTGACCACTCATTTGCTCAGTTTTTACTGTATCCTTACTATCAAGTGAGGCTGTGAATAAAACCACTTCCCCAACATCATTACTTGCTTTCTATCCATTTTGGTAAAAATGAATGTAAAAAGTAGTAAACAGAAAAGTTCATAATTTTTGAATGAACTATAGAAGGAAAACTAGGAACTAATATTTTGTCTTGTATTGATATACAAAATTATTATAGTAATCAATTAGGTATGTTAAGATACACTTTAATTCAAGTTTTCTATAAGCTGAGGCAGTAGGATGGCAATTAGAGGCCAGCTTAGGCTCTATGGTAAGCCTGAAATACCAGTTTAGTTTGAAGCCAATCTGGTAGGCATATTGAGGCCCCCTTACAAAAAGTTTACCTACATGCTAAAATTATAATATTTCTTTCTTTTTTTTAAAAAACAAGAATGGATCTTGTGATACTTTATTATGTTCTATTTTATAATTTGTCATTAACATTTATTTATATGAGTCTTCTTTTTTTTAATATAATTTTTTATTGAAAAAAAGATTTCCGCCTCCTCCCCGCCTCCCATTTCCCTCCCCGTCTCCCTTTTCCCCCCTCCTCCCTCTCCTCTCCCCCTCCCCCCCCTCCTCTCCCCCTCCCTCTCCAGTCTGAGGGGCAGTCAGGGTTCCCTGCCCTGTGGAAAGTCCAAAGTCCTCCCCGCTCCATCCTGGTCTAGGAAGGTGGACATCCAAACTGGCTAGGCTCCCACAAAGCCAGAACATGAAGTAGGATCAAAACCCAGTGGCATTGTCCTTGGCTTCTCAGCAGCCCTCATTGTCCGCCATATTCAGAGAGTCCGGTTTTATCCCATGGTTTTTCAGTCGTAGTCCAGCTGGCCTTGGTGAGCTCACAATAGATCAGCCCCACTGTCTCCGTGGGTGGGTGCACCCCTCGTGGTCCTGACTTCTTTGCTCATATTTTCCCTCCTTCTGCTCCTCCTTGGGACATTGGGAGCTCAGTCCAGTGCTCCAGTGTGGGTCTCTGTCTCTATCTCCATCCATCTCCAGATGAAGGTTCTATGGTGATATGCAAGATATTAATCAGTATGGCTATAGGATAGGGTCATTTCAGGTTCTCTGTCCTCAGCTGCCCCAGGAACTAACTGGGGACATCGCCCTGGGCACCTGGGAGCACCAAATCTCTTGCCAACCCTAAGATGGCTCCCTTAATTAAGATGTGTGCTTCCCTGCTCCCCTATCCGACCTTCCTTTATCCCAAACATCCCGTTTCCCAAGTTCCCCCCAACCTCCCCTTCTCACTTTTCTCTCCCCATCTCCCCTTACCTCCCTCCCCCCCCCCCCCCAAGATCCCATTTTTTGCCCGGCAATCTTGTCTACTTCCCATAATCAGGAGGATAGCTATATGTTTTTCTTTGGGATCACCTTCTTATTTAGCTTCTTTAGGAGATCAAATTATAGACTCACTGACCTTTATTTATCTCTAGAAACCAATTATGAGTGAGTACATCCCAAGTTCATCTTTTTGGGTCTGGGTTACCTCACTCAGGATAGTGTGTTCTATAATATTTCTTTTAATAATGACCATCATTTATTGACCATTAGAAAAACTACATAGCCTTATAATGTATTGTCATTTGATGGCTAGGAAGTCTGGGGTAGAAAGGATAACATACTTTAGACTATTGAGTTTTGTCTTAGTTACTGGTCTATTGGTGTATGGAAGAGACACCATGACTCAAGAAACTCTTACAAAAGAAAGAATATAATGGGGGACTTATAGTTTTAGAAGATTATCTTACAGTTTCCATGATTATCATGGTGGGAAGCAGACAGGCATGGTTTTGGAGCAACACAGGAGAGTTTCATATCATGACCTGCAGGCAACAGAGAGAAAGACCTTGGACCTGAGATAAGCTTTTGAAATCATAAAGCTCACTCCCAGTGACAGAATCTACTCCATCAAGGTCACACCTTCTAATCCAAATGAGCCTCAAAGGCATTCAAACCACCACATGTATTAAGAAATATATCAGTTTGATGAGGACAATAATGGTTATGTGTTCAGGTTTCACACCTTCCCAATCTCCTCCAGTCTTTGAAAACGTGTTCACTTGCTTTTTGGGCTTCATCAAGAGTAATTGTCACACTTCTTTAGCATGCTGGTATTGCCTGCTATTTTCCCCATGCCTTCTACCATATTCTGGTAGAAGGACTTGTCATGAATACCATAGGAATGTCTATGATTCTGGGTAGATTTAATCAAGGGAACCTGCTCTATAGTTTAAGAAACAATGACTCACTCTGTTTCCCAATTTGGATCTAAGCTCATGATTTTCCATCATTCAGCTCTAGGGTACTGAAATAACAATCTGTTCCCTTCTGTGGCCCTACAAGGTCTTAATGTAGAGAACACAAGCATTATTTACCGAGTTAACACAGTGATAACAGAGTTTTCCAACACAAAGATTTCCTTATTGAATAGAAAACCTGAAACACCTACTTTGAAACTACCACTAACCTTTGTTTCATTTTTATGTTTTGACCCCAACCTTTTCATTTACAAGGGCAAATCTTAAACTACAAAACTTGTGATTTTCTTCTATGTTTTCTTATGTCCTTCTTCCACCCAGGATTTAAGCATTAAAGCTGGAGAGATGGCTTAGCAGTTAGAACACTTGCTGCTCTGGCAAAACTTAAGCTTAGTTCCCAGCATCCATATAGCAGCTCACAATTGCCAATGACACCAGCGTCTGAGTATTTCACATCCTCTCTTGACTCTGTAGGTACCAGAGGTGCATTTATATACATGCAGTTAAAGCACTCATATATAAAATAAAAGTAAATAAATTCTAAAAAAAATAAACCCTAGAATTCTCTTATAGGGGAGAGCTTCCCTCCCAATTGTGTGTTTATTTGAAGGCTTATTCACATCACCGCAACTATGGCCTTGTGGATATTTATCTTATTTATGGTAATACAATACAGTTCTTTATATTGTGGCAGTATTTATTTCATATTTAGTAAACGTGGCTTTTTACGGAAGGGCCAGTAATGTTTGCATCTTTCCCTCCTTTGTTCCACCTGTGCTCATGTTTTGAAACCACAGATATGACAGGTTCATGTGGAATTATCCCTGCCCAGGTGCTGGGATCAAGCTCTTCACAACAAAGGCACCTCCATTGCAAAAGCCACAGCACCCATCTCCTATTTCTCTTCTCCCTTCTCTTCCTTCTTCTCTTCAGTATGTTTCAGTTCTTAGAACTAAATGCTAGATATCCGTGATGCTATCCAAGTGACATTCCTCCCAGACACTCTAAGTGAAAAACTAAGAAACAGAAGCCTATATACTAATATACACATACACACAGAGAGGGGGAAGTTACACGGGGTTGGGGGGGGAGGAGAGAGAGGGTCACATATATGCATAAGAGTGTATATGTCTGTCAAAGCACAAGTTGAATCTAATCCAGTAAATGAAGTTAAAGGGGCATTTGCTGTAGAGAACATGAAGTTAATGTTTGACAGACGTTCAGTCTATGAGTTTAGATCACTGACATTTAAGTGGGTCAGCAAGTACTTAGCTCCCCTCCAATACTTTGCTCTTTGTATTGTTTGTTCTGTCTTCTCTTTCTCTTTTTCTCCTTCATCTGTCTTTTCGAGATTTACTAGGGAATATAAATATTGAAACTTGAGTCAACTCAGCTTATTATTTTTGCCATGTTTTATATACACTCATTTATAACATGAATTCTTAATCAGAGATTGATTTCAAATACTGCTTTTCTTAAGATATTATGAGAAGATCTAGCATAATCATATTTCCAATGTAGTACAGCCTCCTTTCTGCTGTTATCAAAACCTTATTTTACATGTGCTATAAACATAGAGTATATTGTTTCTATTTCTGATTTTAAGCAGATCTTTAGAAGAATAATTAAAATAAGACATTGAACACTTTCCTTTTTCTTTATAACAATTCATAGCTCTCCCAGTGTCTCTGTGTGGATAACGTTTTTGCAATTGTTATATATTTTGCCTGAAGAACTCTATAAATTTCTGTCAATGCATGTCTCCTAGTAGTGAATTATTTGTTTTTGCTTGAGAATTCTTTATTTCAACTGTATAAACTGCTTTTTCTCAGAATAGAATTATGATTTGGTAGACTTTTAAAAACTATTTTAAGGAACTTACTCCATTGTCTTCTAGTCTAGAATTTTGCAGGGCAGTCATTCTTTCTCTGCCTTTGAGATTTAGATTTATTAGGACCACGAGGGGTGCACCCACCCACTGTGACAGTGGGGCTGATCTATTGGGAGCTCACCAAGCACAGCTGGACTGGGACTGAATAAGCATGGGATAAAACTGGACTCTGTGAACATGGCAGACAATGAGGGCTGTTGAGAAGCCAAGGACAATGGCACTGGGTTTTGATCCTACTGCAAGAACTGGCCTTGTGGGAGCCTAGCCTGTTTGGATGCTCACCTTCCTGGACCTGGATGGAGGGAGGAGGACCTTGGACTCTCCACAGGGCAGGGAACCCTGACTGCTCTTCAGACTGGAGAGGGAGGGGGAAAGGAGTGGAGGGGAGGGGAAGGGGAGTGGGGGGAGGGGGAGAGGAGTGGGGATAAAAAATAAAAAAATAAAAAAATAAAAAAAAAGGAATTGTCACAGTCAGCTTAAATATGACACACTTGCTGTGTGTCCATGTATATATGTGTGCTGTGTGTGCATGTGGGATGGGGTTTTGCATTTATTCTGAAGGATATTTTTGAGCAATTTAACAATTGTCATTATTTTGGGGAAAATTTGAACAGTATTAAACTGTATATTTATTTTTGTACACTCTGCTTCATTCTCCTTCTTTGAGGTTTCAGTGACACATTTGCCCAGGAGATCCTGGATGCTCTTTCTAGTCTATAATTTCTCATTTTTCAGAATTTGTCTTATTTGGTTAATTGCTACTGACCTCTCTTTTATTGATTTACTTCTAACCGCCATTGTCTGCTTATTGGATTTTCAACGGAATTTTTAGTTCCTCTTACCACTTTTACCCTATGGCTTTTATTTCACTATTTTTATATTTTTCTTTTTTCTAAAATTATTAACCAACTGCTGTGAAATATGTCCTTTCTATTATAAACATGAAGAGGGTAACCAATTCAATGGTAAAACTTTGTTTTAGATATCCTGTTAAATATTTCCTAATCTGTACCATATTTGAGTAGGTCTATGACAATTATATCTGGAGGGTATGCTTATTTTTTTCTGGTAATCAACTTTCAAGCTTTTGGAGAAGATATACACATAGTCAGAGATTACAGAGACTAAATGATCTTTTTCTGATTGCAAATGGGTATATCTTTAACTCTTCTGGGCATTTTTCTATGAATCTAGTCAGAAATTGAAATGGGTTTGAGGGTTTCTAAAAACTTTTGTTGCTATGGTTACCCAGTGTAAACTCTGGATTTAGTGTGAGGGCTGAGTATCAACAAGATTTTCTCAGGGTCTGAACAGCTCCTTTCTTGACACACTTCGGAGAGCATCTTCTTGGCATCTCCCTCATTATTTACACCATGACTGAGTGTGTGGGGACAGCAGAGAGCTGGGTTGTGAGGCTACCATGCAGTCTCAGGCTTTAGATCTGCACCTCACTGCCAGGCCTCTGATAGAGTGTTAGCACATATTCCTGCTCTTTCTCCTAGTTTGTCAGATGAGTTACGCATTAGCTTCTTTCCTTGTTTGGGTATTTTATTTCATTTCTTCTACATGCAATATTGCCTCCGCTACAATGACATTACACTAGTACCCCAAAGCTGGACGTCTCTGTTCCTCTTTCTCACCACAGATTAAACATTTTGCCATATAGAGCAGACAAGAGTAGAGTCTGAAAAGTTTTACAAGTCATCACAGGAGCTCGGATTCCTGTTTACCTGCCTTGCTTCCTGTTTATGAGCCCTGTTTTGTGTTCATCTACCGAATACCAACAGGCAGTCTCTCTAAGGATGGTTGCCAGGTTTCACTGTATTGGATACATGGTGGGGTTCTTGCAGAAAAGATGTGTTGCACACATCCATACTTAGATGTCAGGACCCTTATACTCATCCCATAGCCTTCATTCATTCTGTCTACCCCTGAACGTCATTGGGGGAAAACCTAGTTTGATTAAATTCAGTATTTGTGTGTGATGAAGCTTAGTTTTAATCATGTTTTCTGGAATGTCTGTCCATCCATACTTGTTTTTGTAGATGCTCCACTCCTGTCTGGATAGGTTCTTTATCTACCATTTCAAAAAAAAAATCCTCTTTAGCCCCCAATACTAAACTTTCTTCTTTATAGATCATTTAATCACTTCTCCTATCCTGAATTACTGATTTTTTTTGCAACTATAGCTACAATTTGATTGATACTAAATCCATGCAGTCTATGCTGCTTGGCTAAATGTTTTAAAACCTGTTTTTTTCCTTCTGGATTTCTAGACAAGGTAACCAAGACCCCAAGTCTTCTGTCTTTTTCCTCATTGTTCTTTCTTCTGCCTTATTTTTCTTCTGTCACATCCATCTATAGTTATCTACAATTTTCTTCTGTAAATTTATAACTCTAGAAATGAGTCTCATTATGACTTGTTGCATGTTGGACTCTGTGGAAACCCAGCTGTAATACTGAGCTGTGCTATATGGGTGTTTGTGACTGTGGGGCTGAAGGAACACCAGCAACTTCTGTAGGATGGGTAGGAAGTTTCTGGAGCATGAACAGAAATTTGGTCAGAGTGTAGATATGTGTCCATAGCTTATGCATATTTTAGCATTCTATGTGGAACTTGGGAGCTAGAATAGCTGCTTGACATAGTATTCTAGTGGGAACAAGAAGAGCTGGCCTTAAGAACCACCCGAACATTTCCAGCCATTAGCAGTACATAAACAAATAAACAAAATCCTCACCCTATTGACAAATCAATCATTGTACCCACTTGCTCCAGTGGAAAAGGTGTCATCTTGGAAATGACAATATTCTTTAGCCAAGAATAACTTCTAACTGTAGTCATATACTTGTAATATTTCAGTTACCATTTCATTTTGTTCTCAGAATGCTCAAATAAGGAATGCTTTGTTCTCAAAATGGAAGGGATCTGAATGACTACCACACAGATCTTTTAAATGTAACTTCAAATCTAAGCTCCTTTTGGATTCTGACTTTCAGAAACCTTCCCTCTAAGACACATGGGATAATTGCAAAATGTGTACATAAGCTACATGTAAGGTGAAGGAAGAAAGGAAGAAGAGAACTATTTCACTTATAAAGGTAAACCTATCTGACTTACACCTGACTTCTCTATGGAAACCATGAAAGCCAGAAGGTCCTGGATAGATGTACTGCAGAAACTAAGAGACCATGGATGCAAGCCCAGACTACTATACTACCAGCCAAGCTTTCATTCACTATAAATGGAGAAAACAAAATTTTCCAGGATAAAAACAAATTTAAAATATACATAGCCACAAATCCAGCCTTACAGAAAGAAATAGAAGAAAAATCACAAACCAAGGAGTCCAACAATGACCACAATAACTCAAACAATGATTACTTAAACTTTCCCCAAATTTCTGTCACAAAACTACAGATCAAGAAAACTCAGAGAGTGTGAAGCTGAATAAATGACAAAAAAAGTTATGAACATTGAGGTCTTTATTTTCAAATACAGAAAATGAGAAATGAAAGAAATCCTGAGAGCAGCCAAAAGTAACTTCTCTTCAGAGATTGCTAAAATGAGAAATATAAATAGTGCTGCAGGAAGAAATTATTGACCTAATGTGTATGTTACTAAGATATCATTCATTTTTAAACTTTGGAATGCTTCACAAATTTTTAGATCTTCTTTAAGCTGGGGCCACTCTGGTCTTTACTGTATTTTTATGATTTCAGGATGGATATGTGCTGAAGAAGTTAGCACCAAAGTTATCTCTCAAATATGAAGGATAAATAAATAATGACAGAATTTCTATTTTTATTCTGGAAAGAAATGGGAGAGAATAACTAGAAAGACAAACAATGAAAGTATATGCTAAAGGTTAGACATTTCCTCTTTACAATGGGTCACTTAAAATGACTCAGGGACAAGAAGATCAGATGTGAAAAAATAGAACATGACAGAAAGGAAAATCCAGATGGCCTTGGGTTTGGTGACAATTTTTTAGACACAACAATGGCATAATTTATTAAAAAATAAGTTTTTAGTCAATTTGATAAAAATTTAAAAAATTCTGTTTTATGAGACTGTCGAGAAAATATGGCACAAAATGAGGGGGAAATATTTGCAGGAAATTTATTTGAGAGAATTCTTATCTAAAAGCATCCAAAGAACCTTGAAACTCAAAAATAAGAAATCTCTATAAAAATGTTGCCTCCATAGTTTTAATTTCTCTTTTAATTGACTGTAACTTCAATTATTTTAGTAGACACTTGTGCCTCTTGTCATAGGCAGCTGTGTCTCAGCCAACTACAGCAGTGTAGCTCTAGTCAATCACGGGCTGCAGCCCTCACACAATGACAAAATGAAGGCAAATATCAAGTCATAACCCACCAAGATAGTTCTGTCTGTCTACTGAGATAATTCACATTACTAGGTGGATCTTTTTAAAACTCTCATGGTTCTACTTGCTGACAACCTAGTTCATAAATGTTCTCTGTTCAAATCAATTGCAGAATGTGATATGTTTGAAGTGTTTCCTGTAGTGACTGGGTTATCCAGTGGCTCTACTCAAGGCTATAGGCAAAATTCATAACTTTAACATCAGTTTGCTGTCAAAAACAAAATCTCCTAATAAAAATATTCAGATGCAAGAGTTTTTATGTTAATAGATTTTATGAGCTGTGCTACAATTAATTCTATGGTTCTCACCATTTTCACATTTAAAATATATTAATTTATATATAGAATTACACACACACAAGCAAAAGCATTGCGCGATCTGTCATTGAGAATAGCTGATAAAGGAATTCTAACACCCATATACTCATTTTTCTACTTTTCAAGAGATGCTTATCAGCCTTATTTTGTTGCAGATGGTGAATATTGTTCTTGGAATGCTAACATTTAAATAACTAAACACATTTGTTTCCAGGACCCAAATGAAAACCTTACTCTGGGGTACTAAACTCTAGATAATCATTCTCTTCGCTTCCGCTAATCAAAGCAGATTCTGGTGACCATCTTAATTTTAGGAATGTTAACAGGTTGATGTAGGGCTCCTGCAAAATTCCTATGTTGAAACTTTATTTCCTCTCAGTTTTGGGAACAGAGCCTTTGAAGGGATAACACAGCTGCAATACTGTTGTTACATCATTCCTGATCTGGAAGTCTAGTGTCTTTACCAGCAGAGAAGACAATTACATGAAGTCACAGAACAAGCAGAGGTCCTACAAGCAAACATCAAGAAGGAAGTTATTTTCAAGACAAGAAAGATAACATCTTGGGCTCGAACTTTGAACATTCAGGATTATAAAAGCATAAATTCATTTTCTATAAGCCTCTCAGCCTATGGTGTTTTTCCAGACACTTATTATAGAGGGTCTGGATGATACATTATGGACACACACACACACACACACACACACACACACACACACATCCTAAACCATCTAACATTGGCCAAGATGAGGCCAAACATGTAACATACTTATAAAGATGTCCAGCGACTTAAAAATCTTTCAGTACATTACCAAACTTGGATCAGTCTGTGCCCTAGAGGCCAATGAAAACAGTCAAATTGATAGTAAAGAGATGGAAAAGGAGATTTATTCAATGTGGTCACAATGGAAAGATGAACAAAATATCCAGTGACCCTGTCAATTCCATTTTCAGTCATGAAGTGAAATTAAAATTTAAGTAGATGTCAGAGCTATGCATAGCTGAGCAGTCCCAATCAAGGTGTGGTATGTCTCTCACTTTGCTCTTCCTTCTCAGGGGCTCCAGTCTCTCCCAGGTTGTGTGAAATCTCTCTGACTCTGACTCTGTCTCTGTCTCTGTCTCTCTTTCTCTCTCACTCTGTGTGTGTGTGTGTGTGTGTGTGTGATCCCGAAACATCTACCTTTTATTTGAGATAGTGTCTCTTACAGAAATCCAGGACTCTCTTTTTAGGCTAGGCTGGCTTCCCATTGATCTCTAAGAACCCACCCGTTTCTACATCTTGAGCTGGAATTACAGGTACTTGCTGGCATGCCTGGATGTTTTATGTGTAGGACCTGGGGATCAAACTCACATACTCAGGCTTACATGGAAAGTAATTTACCATCTGAATCATCTCCCAAGTTTCTGAGTTAATTTCTTCTTTCTTTTTTTCCTTCCTTCCTTCCTTCCTTCCTTCCTTCCTTCCTTCCTTCCTTCCTTCCTTCCTTCCTTCCTTCCTTCCTGTAGAATTCCTTGAGGAGCCACCAAGTGTTAAAAAGAAAAAATCTCTTACCCTATATTACAGACTGAAAGAATATTTAGTGAATATTTTATGTTACCTACTAAATTGTAGACTTCAAGCTTTAATTCTTCATAGCTGGTAGCTCTCTATGCTGATATCAGCAGGTTTCTTTCATACTACAAATTACAGAATTAAACATTGAAGGGGCATAGAAAAAGAAAACCTTCTTACCCAGAAACTTATTTGAAGTATTTTCTTATGAAATATCTCATGTTAAATGGATATTATTAAATTAATGCCATCTAATTTCATAAATTCAAGAATAACCTAATTTTCATTATTTCCCATGGCAGAAAGAGGCTAGACTTGCAGTATTTAATGCAGAATAATTGATTTACATTATTAATGGAGTTCAAACTTTAAAATTGTTTTATAAGGGGCTCAGATTCTTTTCAGAGAGCCACCCATAATGTCTGTCTCTGAACTTTCCTAGGAACCCCCACCTTGCTACTGATCCTCTATCTGTTTGTCCAAGGAGTTAATAACTATTCTGGTAAACCCTGTATCTTCCCAGTGTACAAAGACTATTATATGAGTTTAGAAGTAACATAGGTTTTAAGCATCATCTTAGGTAGACATTGGCTTCAGGGTCAATGCTTGTGTCTTCTTTATTATGACTTACTGAAGACTCATCATGTATGTTCATTTTTTTTATTCATCTAGTGAAACAGTCATAGCTAAAGAATGAAATTTATGTTATTATTTACTGGTACCGATTCAATCATTTTGGTTAAAGCATTGTTAATATTTTAGAAATATTCTATTGTCTTTTAACATATTGGACATAAATAACTGAGTAAAATAACTTAACTAAAGGAATTATCAGATTTCTCCCTTAATAGTTTCAGTCTTGTTTGTTGATTTGTTAGTGAAGCTCTGTTACAAATCTGCATATGTATTAACCAAAGGTTTGTAGTAAATGTGAGGATTAATATGTAAAATGAAAGAATGATTATGCATGGCATGTCGGTGGACTAGACAAACTGGCCAGTGACACTATGGGGGTTGTGTTGTCTCACTATCCTGAAGTGAGACTTCACAGAAAAGGGAGCCCGGATATAATACTGGAATGTAGCAGACACAGAATACCTTCTGAATAATAATCTTGACACTGAGTCAATATCAAGAATAACTGTCAGCTGTAAACATTGTTACTATTTTTAAAAATAAAGGTAATATGCAACATTATGAAAAAATAACATTTTGATTCTCATTTCCAAGCAGTAACATTTTATATAAATGTTAGCTAAATNTCCTCTTGCAAAATTCCCTCGTTCTGTTTCCTGGCTCCTGCCAGGGGCCAAGATCCCTCTCACCCCTCAGACGGGTCTTCAGGAACAGAACCAGGTTCCCTGTTTGCCCAGGACCTCGCCAACCAAAGGCCTACCTCTTTGATTTAATTGTCCTTGGGCGATCTGCTCTTGGTGTTGCCCTGGTCCCTGTTGCCTGCGTTGTCTGCCACTGTGTCAGTACCCGCCAGTCCCGGCCGCTGCGGCAGCTACGTCGCCCGCCGTGCGCGTCCGGTTCCGGCCGCCGCTGCCCCAAGCAGTAACATTTTATATAAATGTTAGCTAAATGCCTATGCCTCAGCAACAGGCAATACATGTCTACAAAGCAGACTTGGTGCATGTCTCTAATTACAGTTGACAACATGAACTAAAGCTTTTATTTTAAAGACTTTTGGGAACTTCATACCTGTACACTACATTTTTATTATTCCTTTCCCTCTCTCCCACTTCTACTTCTGTGTTCCTCTCCCCAGATCTGTGACCCCTTCTTATTTATTGTTTTTGTTATGAATACACATGTATGCATCAAACATAAACATGCAGACATACACACTATGTACAACCTATTGAGTATATTTAACACACATATGTATACATTATATATGTGTGTTATTGTGTGTTATATTTATACACACACACATGTCCAGGACTAACCACCTAGGATTGTACAGTCTATGTGGGTACTTGGTTCTGGAGGAAGCTTCTTTTTGTCAGAGTATAAACATTTTACACACACTCAGTAAGCAGTTTGAAATAGAAGATAGAGAACTTTAGCTTTCTATTTTGTACCACTTACCTTGTTTATGTTTGTGTTGATCACCGTTATCCTGCCCTTGGTGTAAACAAAGCATGGAGCATTCCACTTAGCATCTTTTATATATATACACATGGAATGGCATTTAATGTAATAATTATATTTCTTTGTGAAATAAACCTGAAAATGCATAGCCTCAGGATTTGTGTAGCTTCTTTCTGAAAATCACAGCTACCCAAAGATTGTTCAGTTCATAAAATGAGGCCAGAAGGGCTCCTTGTTTCCAAGTGTGATGGCACTGTCAAATTTCCTGTAATAAAACAAGCCATTTGCTTCCAGGAACACGTTAAATCAGATTAGTGTAGATTTTTCCACTTGATATAAAAAGATTTAAGAGCAAATTATTCTATGTCAAAATAGAATTGTAACATGCCTTCCTAATAATGAATTACTTGCATATACCAAATAATAAGTAAATTTGGATAGTATCACAAAGAAGATAATTTATTACTTGGAAAAATTCATGTCAGTAAGGAAACACCATGAGTTAAAGCCTTGTGTGTCTAAGTTTTCTTTCTGCAGTTATTCTAATAAACTTTGGTTTATCCTCTCACTAATCTCATTTAAGAAAACACTTAAAGGTCTAATAATTAATGTAGGATTTCGGGGAAAGTCATATAAAGCTATAGTGTTGAATATTGCTGCTGGTAGCTGCATTATTATCTCCAAACACAACAGCCTAAGAGATTTATGTTGCCTCGTCAGATTTGCTGGGCAGGAATCCATGCCTGGCTTCACTGAGTGCTTTTTCTCAATTCTGTCATAGAGGTGGATACAACTCTTTATTTACTTATTTTCTGAAGCTCCAGCCTTAGGGAAGACCCCTTTATAGGCTTATCCTCTGGATAGTGTCAGGTGTTACTTTTCCTTAGCACTGCCTCTTGACAGAGATTTCCCCAGGGCAAGCTACTCAATGGAGAGTAAGACAGTGGAGGAGTGTTCAAAATGCAAGACATTTTTATTGAAAAAATATATAATATACTTCAATCATGATTTTCTTCCCCCAGCTTTTCCTTGATTCGCCTTACCAATTACCCTTCCAACTCCATATTAATTCTTTCTCTCTTTAGAACAAAAACAGGCGAATATAAAATTTAAAAGGGAAAAAAAAACAAATAACAATAAGCACACACATATTTTGTTATCTACTCTGTTTAGTGGCATACAGTAACTTCTGTGGCACTTTATCAATTTAAGGCAAGTAATGAAAGCAAGCACACTATAAGGGCGAGGAGCTACACAGCTATGTGAATACCAGAATTGAGGATTGTTCTGAGCCGTTTTAGATGGTCTCTAACTTTAATGAACTTGTACAAGATATAATGTCAATTTTAGTTAGGTGGGTACTTAACCTATTTATAACAGAGCATTTGCTTGAGGATAAATGCACAAACTGATATGTAATGATACAGTATTTTCATGGTAAGCATCACATATACTTTACAAGAAACAGAACCTGAAATATCATAGAAGAGTTCCTGATAATATTTCCTAGTTTTGTCTGAGCTATCAAGGGGTACATCACTAGCTGCATAGGTTAAGAACAGCAGTGGTACAACAGCAATGCAGAATTGTTTCCTTTACCCTATAGCCTCTCCAGCATAAGTTGTCATCAGTGTTTTTGATCTTGGCCATTCTTATAGGTATGAGATGAAATTTCAGAGTTGTTTTGATTTGCATTTTTCTGATGGCTAAGGATATTGAGGATTTCCTTAAGTGTTTTTCAGACATTTTAGATTTCTCTGTGGAGAGTTCTCTGTTTAGGTCTGTTAACTGGTACAGCCCCTTTGGATATCAGTATGACTATTTCTCAGAAAATTAGAAAACAACCTTCCTCAAGACCCCGCAATACCACTTTGGGTATACACCCAAAGGATGCTCAATTGTACAAGGACTTGTGCTCAAATATGTTGATAGCAGCATTGTTTTTCCTAGCCAGGATCTGGAAACAAAATAGATGTGAATTGACCAAAGAATGGAAAAGGAAAATGTGGTACATTTAAACAATGGATTACTACACAGCACAAATAATGACATCTTGAAATTTGTGGTCAAATGGATGGACCTAGAAAACATCATATTGGGTGAGGTAACCCAGACCCAAAAAGATAAATATCATAATGTACTGGTTCATAAGTGAATTTTAAACATAAAGCTAAGGAAAATCAGCCTACAATTCACAAGCCCAGAGAACATAGACAACAAATAGGACCCTAAGAAAGACATACATGGATCTAATCTACATGGAAAGTAGAGAAAGACAAGATCTCCTGAGTAAACTGAGATCATGGGGACCATGAGAGGGGGTAGAAGGAGAGGGGAGTGGAGAAAAATACATAGCTCAATAAAAAAAATTTAAAAAATTAGAACAGCAGTGCTGTGCTCTCTCGTGAGTTTGGGCCTCACTTCAAACTCATCTGGGCTTGTATAATTGGGGAATTGTTAACTTACCCACTTTCACCTGCTGCTTTTCCTTTTCTTACTGAAGGTAGAAATCATTCTTGTTTTAATTTGTAATATTGAAGTATTGAGGCCAGTAGAAACGTAAATGGAAGGAAACTGGGCAGATATTTTGAGTAGAAACTTGAACCATAACAGTTGTTAATTTATTTCAATTCTGTGGAAGGCTAGTGACTTGAAATATGAAATAGCATACTTAGTAAACTTCTTGTCATACAACAATGAAGAACTTAGTTTACTCTCAGCATTCACATAAATAAAAAGTTAGGGGGTGTGGCATGTCCTTGTAATCCCAGGGCTCAGGAGTCACAGATCACAGTTTGATACCATCTCTAAGATGGAAAACTCCTGGGGAGCAACACCAAATATATACACATATATGATACATATAAACATATATGTATATGTTATTTTCATCAAATATACATATTTGATTAAAATTAAAGAACAGTAGTAATATTTCCCTCAATTCTGGATTTGAGGGATGTTCACACCACCACATAGCCTCACTTGGAGCTATCTCCATTTTAGAGAACAGAACAATAAGCTTAAAGGAGAAAAGCCCATTTCTCCTCCTTCATATTCCCTCTCCCCACACACTCAACACAGACATCCGTAGTCCAGGCTGACTAAATCTCCAGATCCCCTCCCTCTTCCAAGTCTTGTGCTTGCATGTGTGCACCGTCATCTCCAGGTCTATTTATTTCCTTTGTAGAATGCTCTTTCTTCCTAATCATCTTTCTTTCTTTCTTTCTTTCTTTCTTTCTTTCTTTCTTTCTTTCTTTCTTTCAAGATTTCTGCCTCCTCCCCACCACTGCCTCCCATTTCCCTCCCCTTCCCCCAAACAACTCCCCCTCCCTCATCAGCCCGAAGAGCAGATAGGGTTCCCTGCCCTGTGGGGAGTCCAAGGACCTCCCACCTCCTTCCAGGTCTAGTGAGGTGAACATCCAAACAGCCTAGGCTCCCAGAAAGCCAGTACGTGCAGTAGGATCAAAAACCCAGTGCCATTGTTCTTGACTTCTCAGCAGTCCTCATTGTCCGCTATGTTCAGCGAGTCCTGTTTTATCCCATGCTTTTTCAGACCTAGTCCAGCTGGTGTTGGTGAGTTCCCGATAGAACATCCCCATTGGCTCAGTGTGTGGGTGCACCCCTCTCGGTCCTGAGTTCCTTGCTCGTGCTCTCTCTCCCTCTGCTCCTGATTTCTTTCTTTTCCCCACCCATTCATCTAGATGATCCAACATCCTTAGTAATCAGTGAAACAAAACTCATAACTACATTGAGATCCAATCTCACCCCCAATCAAATAGCCTACTGTAGAGAAAACAAACATCAAATACTTGTGGGTATGCAAAGATGTGGAGTGAGGAAAGGCATCCTCAGACTGTTGGTAAGAATGTGATTAGTATACCACTATGGAAATAGGTGTGGATGAGTGGATAGGAGAATTTGGTATGTAGGCAGTGGGATTTCATTGAGAAGTGAAAAATGAAGTCAGATCCTTTTCAGGGAGACAGAAGGGCTGAAGATGATCTCGTTAAGCAGAGAACCCAGACTCAGAATGACAAGTGATGCATATTTTCTCTCATATGTGGAAACTAGATTTAAATGTATGAGATAATAAAATGTACAGGTTAATATTAGGAAAGAAGATGGTACCTGGTGTGAATATGGAGGAAGAAGAGAGGAAATTGGGGTGAATGTGGTCAAATATATTTTATACATGTAATGGAATGGAATAGAATTCATTATTTTGCACAATGAATATATGTTAATAATAAAATAACTTGATTTAAAAAGTCATTTTTAACTATGTGACTTATGGATCTTTTATCCTAGGATATATATTTCTTCCTGTCAGAATTAATGTGACATAAAAATCTTAAGTCTTACCTGAGAAAAACAGTGGATATTGCTAGGTAAAAATGTGCTGAAAGGTTTTTGCTAAAAATTATATGTTGATGTAATCCAATTTCATTTTTTTATTATATAGGTTATTATTTTGATGCTGAGTCTACTAATTAAAAATATTCTCTACTGCTAATCATTTTTGGCTATACACACACGCACCTTGAGTATATGTGTATATCTGTATGTGAGAGAAAGAGAGAGGCAGAGAGAGACTATCAATCATCTTAAGTGTTATTTCCTATTTTTTCTTTAAAATGAAAATTTTTTACATGAGTACAGTATTTACATTATTTCCACTCCTTCTCCCCAAACTCAATTCTTCCTCTGTCCCCTCCACTGCTTTTCAAATTCAAATATCTTATTTCAATCAGGAGATGTCTGCCTTGTGTTTTGAGACAGAATCCCACTGCAAAGTGTGACTTATGACTTGGATAGGGTGGGTGGCTACAGATCTCCAAGGGTCCACTTGTCTCCACCTCCTCAGCACTGGGAGTACAAGCATACACTACCACAAAAGCTTTTTATTTCCAAGGGTGCATTCATATGCACTTATAACTTGCTGAATCCATTTAATGTTGCTCAAAGTTATATGTCTGTAGTGCCGACCTATTTGGCTTAGATAACTTGATGGGGATATTTTCCCTGGAGAAGACTGAATCCTTCTCTCTTAATGGCCCATAATTACATACAGGCTTTTCCTCATGGTTTGGGAACTTGTGAGATTCTCATTCACTGACATTGTCTTATCGACTGTTGGGTAGCACCCCAAGGTGCACTTACTAGGAATATTCTAGCCTATGTCCATCCTGGGTCAGAGCTTATTGCATCTGCCCCAGAGAGTAGAGCTATCGAGTCTGAGCTCTCTTCCTCTTCCTCCCAGCATTCTGTTCTGGTTACTCTGCCTACCTAATTTTCTGTCCTATCAGGGCCAAGGCAGTTACTTTAACTAACCAATGACCTTCCTCCATCATTTTGGTGTAAGATGAAGTCTGTTGAGTACAAGGACTAGGACAGTTCAGTCACAGGATAGATCTATGCCTTGCTTTCTAAGAATTCTCCACTATAGTTTTTACTGCACCTGTTTGCAGTCCCACCAACAACAAATGCGGAATCTCTTTCCCCATATCTTCACCAGCATTATTTGTCAATGATTTTCTTGATACCAGAAACCACTGAGAAAAAAGTCCACTTAATCACAGTAGCTGATCTTTGTGACACATGCCTACATTCAGTTTGCAAGTATTTTCTGAGAAATTTGCCCCTTTGTTTATTAGGTATATTGGCCTGTATTTCTTTTTGTTGTTCTTTGTGTCTTTACCTGGTTTGGGTAGTAAAGTGTGACTGATATTGAAGGGTAACATTTGAAGAGCTCACTTTCTCTCTTTTTCTCTACTTTTAAATATTTTTTTAAGTATTGGTTGTACAGTGTCTTTATAAATCTTATAGATTCTACTCTGAATCCATCTTTGCCAGGGCTATTTTTATTCTGATGGCTTTTTCTTACCATTTTGTTCTTATTTGTTATAGGTCCATTAAATTGTTTATCTCTTCTTGTTCCAACTTTGGCAGTTTGTTTAAACTCAGAAACTTGTTCACATCTTTTAGACATTCTAAGTAAAGCAAGTGTAGGCTTTTGAAGTATCCCCTAAAAATATTTTATGGGGGGTGGGTTTCATTGTAATGTTTCTCTGGTCATCTCTGATTCTCTTAGTTTGAGTCATCTCAGCCTTTCCCTTGGTTAGTGGGACCAAGCGCCTGGCGATTTCAGTTATCATGTCGAAGAACAAGGTTTTAGATTTGTTTATTGGTTTTATTATCTCTGTTCTGATTTTTTGAAAATATTTTTCCTTTCTACTGGATTAGAATTAATCTGTCATTGTTTTCCCAAATTCCCAAGTCATTTTCTTGTGCTCCTTCTTCTCTGGTTGTTGTTTCTAAACGTAGGTTTAAATGACCCTCTTAGGACTGCTTTTAATGTGTTTTCTGGTGTTTATGTTTTCATTTTCACCTAAGTCCAGGACTGTTATTTTTATTTATTTATTTTAGTTTCTCCTTTGATCCATTAATTGTATGGTAATGTTCTTTTTAATCAGCATGGTTTTATGTAAGTTTGAGAGATTTATTTGTTGTTGACTTTAAGCTTCACGGCTTTGTGGACATAAAGTACACATGAACTTGTTTCAGTTTTTCTGAATTTCTTTTTAAGATTTGTTTTCTTGCCCCAACATGTAGTCTGTTTGAGAAATACTTCAATGTGGAATATTCTTTAGATATATTAGGTTGATTTGACTTATGATATCATTGTAACTGTAATTCTTGCTTATAACTGTTTTGTTATATGCAATTTTACTATGCTAAAGTTAAAGCGTTCCTTTTTATTTAAACAGAAAAGGGAGGCAATGTGGGAGCCCCCTCTATGTGCTGTGATTTGCATTAATGAATAAAGAAACTGCCTTGTTCTCTTTGTAGAACAGAACTTAGATAGACAAAAAAGACAGAACTGAATGTTGGGAGGAAGAAAGCAAAGTCGGAGAGAGAAAAACGCCATAGAGTCACTAGATTCAGACATGTTGAATCTTTGCAGGTAAGCCACTGCCACATGGCAATATACAGATTAATAGAAATGGCTTAAATTAATATAAGAGTTAGCAAACAAGAAGCTAGAGCTAATGGGCCAAGCAGTGTTTTAATTAATATAATTTCTGTGTGTTTATTTTAGTGCTAAGCAGCTGGGAACTAACTAGTGGCCCCTCATGTAACAAGTTCTGATGTTGCTCTGTGTATTTTCTGGCTAATATGTCCTGTCTATTGGAATAAATAATGCTATGACTCTCCACTGTCAATGGACTAATGATAATTTGTATATTCAAATCCAAGAGTGCATTTTTAATGAAACTGGATGAACAAGAATTTGTTGAAAATAAATTTAGGATTTTAGTATCTTCTTGGTTAATTTACTTGATTTAAATGAAATGTTACTTATGTCTACTGATTAGTTTTAGTTTGGAACTTATTTTAGCAGATGTTGGACAGGGATATTTGCTTTGCTACTGTTCCAGTTCTTAGAAAGTGTTTCTCTGTTCTTTCACTTTAAAGTGGTGTCTATTTTAAAAGGTAAGGTGAGATTTTTGTAGAGAACCGAAAGATAGATTTTTGCTTCTTTTTTCTCTCTTTTTTATATTTTTGATCTTCTGCTCTTTTCTAAATTGAAAATAAGTTATTCTCTCATGCAATATATCCTGACCTTAGAATCCCCCTTTTCCTCTTCTCTTAGTTTCCCCCTACTTTCCCTCCCCCTAGATCCACTCTTCTTTGTTTCCTCTTCAGAAAAGAGCCATCATCCAAGAGACCATAGCCAAATGGGACAAAAGAAGATACAATATGACATGGGTAAAGCTGCCAAATCAATGATTGACAATACACCCAATAGGAGGCAAAGAGTCTCAAGAGCAGGCAAAAGAGTCAGACACACCAACTCCCATACTTAGAAGTCCCACAAAAACATCAAGCTAACAGCCTTAACATATTAGCAAAGGACTTTTTTTTGTTTGTTTTGAGACAGGGTTTCTCTGTAGCTTTGGTGCCTGTCCTGGAACTAGCTCTTATAGACCAGGCTGGCCTCGAACTCCCAGAGATCTGCCTGCCTCTGCCTCCCAAGTGCTAGCAAAGGACCTTGTTAAGACCCATACAGGCCCCTTGCTTGCAAAGACTGTGTCTGTGAGCCAATATGAGCTCTGATTTGTAGATCCAGTGGCCTATGTTCTCCTGGTATCCTCCATGACAATTGCACTTGTGTACATCAAACAGATACAGTTGTATTGATAGGTGCATCCTTTCCTGAAAATTTGTGGAAAAGAGTTCAAAGTGATGATCAGCTTAAGAAACTATAGCTTTCTTCATTGCCTCATATTTAGCATAAATACTTTTGTAAGTTACTGTGCTCTTTCAACTGCCTGTGGGTGGCTTAATGAAGCAGGTTTCTATTAGGAAGCATTTACTTTGAACATCATTAAGCCCACCTCTTGATTATTTCCTTGGATCATAAAATAGATTATTTTCTTAATCATTGTTTTCTAAGTGTATATCATCTAAATTTAAAATCTCAACAGAGAGTCCAGATAAGATTACCCTGCACCAGGTTTCCTGTTTTGCTACCATACTTATTGTTTTATTATTTCCACAATAATGGTAGGGACGACAAGGAAAAAGAGACGGTTTATGTTGCCTGAAAATGCACATTCAAGAAACAGTATATGGATTGAGCAGGTTATATATACATATGCATACATATATATGTATTGATATGCATGTAATAGCAATTAATAAAAAAGAGTCATGGACTTGAATGAGTGCAAAGAATGGTATATAGAAGATTTGAAAGCATAAAAAGGAAGGGATAAATGTAGTAATTGTATTACAATATCAAAAAACAAGGTGGAGAGAGATTAATGAAAGATATCTGATGTCAGTCTGAGAACTCCACATGCAGTAGTAAAGCACATACGTATTTATACACACAAACGTGCACATACATCACACACATGTATGTTTATACACATATGACACATAAAATGCTCACATACATTTTCATAATCCACTATGTAGTTTCCATTTACTGCAGAAAAATACCATTTCTCAAATCCCAGAAGCCATGGATCAAGGGTGCCTTACTAGGTATAACTCGAGTGTCAAAGTCAGGGCAGATGTTCTTAAAACTTTGTTACTACTCTAACTCATCACTCACTCTGGGAGTGTCTTTGAAGTGAGAATTATTCTGCATTTGCTGTAAAACTGAATGCAGCTTCATTGTTTCTTTACTTCTATTATATATCACCTTCAAGAATGGACATAGAAGTTATTCAAAGAACTCCTCTATGGAGTAGGAAATGCTTCTGAGGACCTTCAAATGTCATTACCTTAAACTTATATTTTATTCCAGTTGCATCTACATTAAACCAATATTTTAGGTAAAAATAATTATAAATTATTAATAATAATTAAAACTGTGAGTTGATAATCTGCTCACTGAGAAGTAATGTTTGTGCATTAATCCACTGTTGTGGGCTGGTTATAGACTTTTTCTCATTATGCCCCAGCGCTGCCATTTCTTAGGTTCTATGACCTTAATTACACATTGCCCTACTTTACTCAATTTCTGATATAAATATTTCACAAAGTTTTCCACATTTCAGGTTATTATTCTAAGGGCTTTATTTAAATTGGTTCAGTCACAAAACAGTAACAACATGCAGACAATACGCTAAACTTTCTTTACAGACCAGGAATTTGATATGCTGCAGTCTCCTGTATGTAATTAGTCTCATAGCTACTAAGAAGAACTGTTGTGACCTCATTGCAACCTGTGTGGCCAGGGGCCAGTCTATGATTTCAAACTCTTCAAAACTGGTTCCTAGCTTGGATCTGGCATAGAGTGAATGAACAGTGAATCTTTTAAAAAGCCAATCTTTAGTTGTCTCTTTCTGTATTTTATATTATTACATAAGGGATAGTTGGAAAGAGCATTGGTGATTCTAGTTTATATTTTGTTACAAGATGAAACTGTTTATAAATGAGTATAATAAGAAGTAAAAGCTCTGCCCAATGAACCACTTTCTGGCTGAATTACAAAACCTGATCTTAACAGAGGTGTTGGTGATAATGCCCTTAGCAACCATATCACGTCTGGTACACCATGCATAGAGATATTTGAGGAACTGAATTTGAGAGGGCTGCACCGTGGAAACAACGACGACCTTGAAAAACACACAATAATTTATTTCCCAATATTATATCAAAATTGTTTTGGAACGTAAAATGATTTAAACTCTATGAGATTTGGTTTTCTCCAATGGGCAAAATTTGAATTAACAGTTTTGATTGATAAATTAAAGAATATATGAAAGTTAATAATCCTTAGTACAGAATATTAAAGCAGAGACTGATATGAAATATGTCTTAAAATAGTTTTTTATAGACATATGAAGAACAAAAAGGAGAAATTATTACACATCAGTCCCAAACGTCATTTCTTAAATGATTTTATAAGTTCCTTTGCCTTTCCATAGTTTACCACTTTTTCAATAACCACCAGTTGGAATGTGGTAAGACATCACAGAGTGTGAATTTTCTGTGAGTCACACCGACTCACACACATGGCACCAGTTGGTAACAACATGAGCAATGACAATAGGATCTTCTTTAGTGGTTTCTGAACCAGCAGAAACCTTACTGGAAAGCAGCCCTGGTTAATCTATCTCTAAACTGTTATCCAGACACTTTTCTCCGTATCTGATATCTTGCTTACATATCTTTAACTATATTAATATGACTTCAATTGTTAAAGTCAAAACAGAGTATCAAAAACTCTAACCGTCTATTTCTGATTATAATGGTAATGATGGAGAAGATAAAATCAAATGTTTTTTTCCTTGTACCCACGATCAAAAATCAAGACACTGCTATATTTTATAATCTTAAATGCACACAAAACTGGAAAATACTGTTTTACTGTTCCTTTTTCTCCATTGCATCTAAAAATGAATACCTTAAAGTACCAATTTGTGCTAACATAAATGAAATATTTCCAGAAAGAAGCATGATACATAAACTATTACTTCCAATTCCTATTATCAGTGAACAATTTTCACCTTTAAGAGATGAAACTGTATTGAAAGTGATCCTAGAATAACTGTTCCAGGAAGTTGGGTATTTGTGTATGCTTTGTTACACAAAGTCATTTCTGCAGCGCTACAAAAGAAGAAAGAACACGTTTCACTGCTGTTATTTACAGCATCCATGGCAGTTAGGAAAGTGGGTGGATGGGTGCTTGGGGACACACTCAGGGTTTTCATGTGAGGAAAGGGAATAGGCCTTTGCCTCTGACCCCATGTGCCGCGCACACCGCGCCCCTGTGTCTGTGTTCTGTGCACTGGCACCCACAGTGAGTACACAAACACACACAGACAGAGAGACAGCGACATGGGTCATCCTTGAATTCCTCAAGAATGCCCCCTTTATTGTGTTCAGGGGCAGATTATATAGAGATAGTAGCCACGCCCCAGCCAAACCCACCAGAAACCACTCTCCTGCCATCAGGAACTCCTGAAGGTCTCGTGCTCAGAGCAGCTGAAGGCACTCAGATCAGGGGATTACAAGAAATTCAGGATCTGGGGTCTCACTGCTTTCAACACCCATGCTTGCCTCACCCAACCATTCTCAATCCCTCAAGCCTCAACCTCAACTTGCAAAGAACCTCATCATGGATGCCAATGATATCCTTTCCACTCGTAAACAGCACACAATAGTGTGAACAGAGTGCCACTTTCATGCAGATTGGTCTTCTGCTACACTCAGCAAACCCCTGTCACCATACTAAGCTGAGGGGACGTTCAGGGAAACCTGTGGTGTGGAGCTCTGATTTCAGTCACCCTAGCTCCTGCAGCTGTGCTCAAGGGCTACTGTGGCAATAGTAGTTAGCATAGGGAAATCTGTATTTTCCTCTCCACTTGGTTCCTAGCATCAACAAGAACTGGGAAAAAATCCAGAATAATTTTACACATGAATATAAATCTTCATTTTTTATTAAAAATGAAATACTTGATGTAGGGATAAGTCCCGCCCCTTAGGGGGCGTGTTTGCCTCCGGCTAATGTTTACCTATAAATCTGGCGAGCATGCTCCCAGCCGTTGCTTCTGCTTTCCTGGTCTCCATGGGAATGGTGGTTCTGTAAGTCTATTTCCCCATTAAAGCTGTATATATTTTTACAATCTGTCTGCATTCGTTTACGTCTTTACAACTTTAAACACAAATGTTTTAAAAAGTCTTAAGATTGGATTCTCTTGAATTCCATTATTATTATTGTTGCTGTTGTTATTAGTTATTTTCATTGTTAAAAGAAAATCCAAGATAGTCCAGTCAAGCTTTAACTCACTAAAACGAGATATGTGTGTGCATGTGTAATTTAAATAACTAATTTTTAAAAGGGTAAAATATTAACAGAGAAGGGTGTTTGGAATTATATCTTCAAGGTTGGCAGAGGAGTGGAGCACTGTTGATTCTCAGTATCTCCTCCTATGTTAAATGTACAGTTTAATTACTTATTAGATTTACAAGCCGTTCTGATTACATAAGTCTCTGGGTACATGTGAATCACATTATTATTTCTTATAAATCCTCCCAAGCAGAGAATCCTTCAGTCTAATTTGTGAATAATTAGCTGAAATGATTTAGTAAAATCAAAAGCTACTCAACATTCATAAGGAAGCCAGTTGCTATTTTGTGAAACACACAGAAAAGCAAGTATATCCTTTTTCATGCAAACTGAGAATTGAAGTACTTAAATAAGTAAATGTGGATTAAATTGAATTATAGTGAAGCTCTTTCAAATTAATTAGTAGACTTCTGTAATTCTCATTAGCCATGATTATTAAGTAATAATGTTATACTATGTGTTATTGTGTATGTTAAATTTTAGAAGACAGCTTTTTTTCTTCTTCACTGTTCAGGTCTATTTAAAAGCAGTATTTAAATTCAAACTTACTAAATTTTATTTTCTTGTAAAATCTTAGTTTTGTGGGGTTTTTTTAGATCAACAGTATTGTTTGGTTTTACCCTAAGTCTCTGTGGTATATAGTCTCTGGTTCCTGATTGCCCATTCAGTATCAGGTATGAGTTTCTCCTAGTGGAGTGGACAAGGTCAAATCAGATGTTGGTTGCTTACTTCCAGGAGTTCTGTGCCACCATTGCCCTGGTATAATTTGCACGTATGACAGACAGATTGTAGGCATAAGGTTTTGTGACTGGGTTAGTGTCTATGTTTTTCTTTCAGTAGTCTAGAGAATAGCTTCTGGAACAGAAGACACTAGAACATAGTTTGCAAAGTGTTTTTAAAATTATCATCTTCAAAACTGTTTGGTATCATTTCTGTTACCTCTAAATTTAAAAAAAATAATTAAATTGAGACTGTGTTTTACTAGTATCAGTTTCCTAATGCTGACATATTGTTTTGAATGTGACAATAATAAATAAACACAAACATTTGATATAAGTTTTATTCTTCTTAGTTCAAACAAATTTTGTAAATCATTATATTTTTAACATAATATGTGTAATTGTGTTCCATTTATTTTCATGTTATATTAATTTTGAATGAGAACACCTACAATTATTTCTCTGTCACATTCTCTGACATAGTCTTCTATTTATTATATAGGTAATTATTCATAGAGATTGTTCTGAGGAGTTATGGATTCCAGAGGTAACCAATATAGGCTCTTGGACAAGAGAGCCTACAGATTTTTTTGAAACTCATTACAATTTTATAAACTCAACTAACAAAAGCTGTGGAGAATCAACTCAAATTGCATTTTTCAAAACTTGAAGCCACCTTTTTCTTATATTTTTGGTGTAGTTTGAGTGTAAACAGCTAAAATCCTGGTTATGAAGAGTGTGCATCTTTTATGGTTGCTTGCACAAAGACAAACAATTTCCATGGGAAACCAGAGGTCTGTGAAAACTATCATTGGATAAACATACTCTTTTATTGGGATGTCTGTCATTTTTAATTAGTTCACAGCTTGTAAATTCAATAGTTGGGGCTGGGCAGTGGTGGCACACACCTTTAATCCCATCACTCTGGAGGAAGAAGCAGGCAAATCTCTGTGTTCGAGGCCAGCCTGGTCTACAAGAGGTAGTTCCAGGACAAGCTCCAAAGGTACAGAGAAACCCTGTCTTGAAAAAAAAAAACACTAAATAAATAAATAAAATATATTCAGTAGTTGGAACTAAAGTAGATGTTTCCATATACATTCAACAAAAGTATCAATGTTAAAATCAAGTAGGGTAAAGATTTATTATTTAAGAAATTCATAATATATTTACATATTCAGAAAAATCCTATCAGTGTGCTAACATGACAGCCATAGCCCTACTTCATTATATTAAATCTGTAATTTCAACTTTAATATTTTAGTTACATTTCTCTATAGGGATACATATTTTAGTAACTTGTCTTCTTTGATGATTCCTCTTCAAAATGAACTTTGGCATGGTTTTATCAAATTTTCAAAAAATTGGAAAGAAACTTGACATAAAGAGAAAAAACTGAAATAAAATAATAAGAAAGATATCTCTTTTGTAGTTTTATAAATAAATTATTGTGGACCTTTTCACCATCCTAATTGGAAAAAAGTTCTTTTCCGTGGTAATTAACCATATTGAAGAAATGGTTATCTTTTAAAATTTATTTTAGTCAGAGCAGTATATTATATTAAATTAACATAAATTCATCACAATAATGAGTGCTTTAAAATAGTGCTAATTTAACAATAAATAAAACAATTATCTGTGATTTGTAAGACAAAACACTGATTTCTGATTTTAACATGCTTTTTTTATTGCTTAACTTTAAGATGCTAAAACTTAGGAGAACGGAAGTGTCCTCAGAAAAGCATTCTAAATGCTATATTATTGATTCAGTTCATAGACACACTTGTGTCTAACTGACTTTCATCCCCTATAATAACCCTGCAGAATCCTGGTCACGTTCTCTGATCCTGTGCTGAAGGAATGCTAACATACCCATTAAGGTAAAAGGTCTCCAATGTCATTTCTAACACAAAAGGATTGAGGTCTTCCTACGTAGCACCACAGGCTCTCTAGGCTAAGCCAGGATGCCACAGTGGAGATAGATGACTGTGGGGTCCATAGTGCACAGCAGTACAGTCTAGAGCCTCGTGTCTTAGCTACTAATAACTTTGAAGAGCACATTTGGATTTTCTTAATGAGGTACTTTCTCAGTGTAGGGGTGCAAAGAAAAAAATTCACACTCTTCTTTATGCATCTCTGAGGTATATCTGTATGCACCAATGTCTTTATCATTAATAATATTTTAAGTTAACTTATAAGCAATAAATTTGGTTGTGACATTTTTGTACAAGGATCACTGTACTTTGACCTACTTCATCCTGTTACTTACTGCCTTCTCCACACTCCCACTTAGTGTTTATGTACAGTGTGGCATTTTCGTTTTATTAATTAGGAAATTCATATTAAAAAGTGGGAGATTAATCAAAAAGTGGGTCTGAAAATTAAAGGCTTCTTGCGAACAAATAGTCTGAAGTGTTTTTGTTTTGCTTATTTATCATATTCCTGGCTTTAATAGCTTAATCTCAATTATTCTCACCCCCAAACAAAAATAAACCACATTTTCAGCTTGATTTCCAGATGTGGGATTTATTTTGCTAGGACTAAAAGTCATATTTAAGCTATCAACTAAAAATATCTCTTTGTATGTATGAATGTGATATATGCGCCTTGTGTATAAGTGTGTGTAGGTACACACATCCGTTCATGCAGAGAACGAAGGAGGACATTGGGGCTTCTGCTTTGTCATGTTGTGACTTGTATCTTTAAGACAGAGCCTCTCACTAAACTTGAAGCTCACTGATTGGCTAGACCAGCTGTCTAGTTCTAGTAATCTGTCCTGTATGCTACCTACATCCGATGCTGGAACTACAGGAGCATGAGACCACACTGAACTTTTCCATGTTGCTATTATCTGAACTCAGGTGCTTGTTCAGCAATCACTCTTACCTACTAAGTCATCTGCACAGCCTGCAAAATACCTTTAAGGCTACACTTTACCCAATCAAATTAATTTCTTAATTTACCATCTACATTGGTATTAATATTTAAAATACTGTAGCAACACACAGTAAAATATTTTTGTTACTACACCTTAGGAAGTGACTCTCACCCAGCAAGACAGAATGCTCAACGGAATGTCTCACTCAGCTGCTAGTATCTGTATTCCTAGATGCTGTCTTGGAGTTCTTTGGGATGAAGAATTATAACATTTTCATGCAAGTGTCTATTTAATGGTTATACCAACATTTAAATTTTTACTTGTCACTGTATTTTCTTTGAGAAATCATAGATACTGATATTAAAAATGAATGTCATCAGGAATTAATTAGTTATTTGACTGAGCCTCTGCAATATTTTGCATTGGGAGAATTAATGTCCTATTCCTTTGCCACAGACAGGATTACTCTCCAGTACAGGACAAGTAGCCCTTCTCAGATCTGAGACGAAAGTGAGACCAGGATTGTATATAACTTGTAAATCAAAAGTGCAAATAAAAGCTTTCATATTATTAATAATTCATAAATACAGCTGCCTGAGATGTAGAATCTTATTTAAGAAATACTCAAAATCACAAAAATCTTCAATTGAAAAATTTATAATGTAGTCATGAATGCTAATTGATGCTAACTACTCTGTTGTTATGCTAAACCTCACACTTCCAAAATTATTTGAAGCAAGAATGGGAAAAAAAATTAATAGAAAGCTGTTGTTTAATGCAGATTATTCCATAAAAGACACAGTTCAGGCCTTTTTATTGAAATGGTTGGTTTGGGTCCACAGTAGGCATTCTGACTCAGAATATCTGAACAGACTAGCCAAGAAAACTGCAGGTAGAATAAATTTCCTTTGTGATTATTTTGCAATGTCATCTAGTGTTTTAAGGTAATGAGAACACAGTTAGGTATGTCTCCATTGCTTTAATACATTCAGATGAAGCTGTCAGCTACCCAAACCACAGAACTCAGTATCTTGCACTGCAAAGAGAGGGAAAGGAAAGTCTCACCTGCCGCTGATGTACTGTTTGACCTTGCATAAATCACCTGGGTTCCCCAGGCTGTAGTTCTTTCATGGGCAGAATGAAGAATTTAGCTGGATGACTTCTGGTGGGCCTCTCCATTTTATCATTTAGTGTAAAGAATCATGGAGATCTGGAAATCAGTCTGAGGTACCCAGTCTCAGGAAGGTAAGTGCTGTCCCGTGCTTAACTTAAGTAAATGCCTAACTTAAGTAAGTGTTTGTTACTGTGGATGTGAGTCTGGATGCAGGCCATGAAGCAGAAAGACCGTTAGAAGGGGAAATAAGGTAAACGGGCAGGTAACAGCGCTATAGGAAATAGAAGGCTATGGAAGGGACAATAGAATAGGAAATGGAGAGGGGGATCAAACAAAACCAATTAGATATGCGAATATCGAAATGAAATAATTACTTTGTATGCTAATTTAAATATAAATTTAGAAAATGATCTGAGCCTCTCTTTGATTATGCAGGCTTGCAAAATTTCTACTCACGATGTTCAAATTTAATTCATATTTGTCTTTCAAATGAAAACATACTATGCCTTTAAGTTTATGGAAAATGGAAAGATGACATCTCTGCATATAAACTAAGAGTGATAGCACTGATGCTTACCAGTGCAGGGTCTCACTTCTGTGCCTCCTAAAAGAAATTTGAAATAGGTTTCAGAGTCTGCTTGCCTTCCTCGGAATGAGACTTGGACTTGTAAACAGTCAGTATAAAATGGTGAAGAGTTTTGGCTAAGGAACACAGATCACCATGGGCTTTTTCCGGAATCGGTGATTTGAAAACACTCAATTAAATTTTTTCTCTCTGAACTTTTGGAAGAAGACAGTTAAGTTAAGGTACCTGTTTAAGAAATAGTGCATTCTATGAGCAGGAGGCTTTGAAATGAAATGATCTGACAACGTTTTAGAAGTCCTGTAGTCCATCATTTCTCTCTAGCACTGTGTCAGTAAAATTGCACCCGAGTCACAGAGGAGAAAAGTGACATTCTATCAAGTGGCCACAGGAAATTGCTCAGAAATACAAAGCAAGTGCTTTGGCCTAGATGTTAAGTGTTCAGAATTCACCTCCGCTGTCATGCAGGTCACACTTGGGTGTTCTGTGTCTACTGAAAAACAATTCTCTCCCTGGTTAATATCTGTAACGATTCAAAGTTCTCTTGCGCTTTCAGAAGTTTGTTGAAGTTCATGCACACACATGGGATCAAAGGTCCACTGAAAGCCTATGTTAGCCCCTCTAAGGAGTTCCCACTGTGAGCTAGTTTGTGGCTCCAGGAGGAGGCTTTGAAATCTGGAAATCAACAGTATTTCTCATTATTTTTGTTTTCTTTTAAGAGGCCATATTAAATTCTTAATCCTAGCAAGAATATCTGAATTTTAACATTTAATTCAAGTACATAATTTTCAGTCTAAAAATGAAAATCTTCCTCTCACAGCTCCAAGCCTTAAATTTCTACATTTGTATGCTTTCCTTCTTAAAAATATTTATTTTACCCGTGTGTGTGTGTGTATGAGAGAGAGACAGAGACAGAGAGAGACAGAGA
>NW_026067903.1:10010550-10066319 GCF_014885135.2 Alexandromys fortis | reverse complement strand
ATATGTTTTTCTTTGGGATCACCTTCTTATTTAGCTTCTTTAGGAGATCAAATTATAGACTCACTGACCTTTATTTATCTCTAGAAACCAATTATGAGTGAGTACATCCCAAGTTCATCTTTTTGGGTCTGGGTTACCTCACTCAGGATAGTGTGTTCTATTTCCATCTGTTCTTTAAAATTTCCATCATTTCTTTTATGATTTGTTCTGTGCTTGTTGTTACTGTTTTGTGTTTTCATTTGCTTATTTGATATTGTTTGTATGTGTGTGTGTTGATTTGGCTTTGTTGCTATTCTCCAATCTTCTTTCTTCTCTGGTGAAATCTTCTGGTACTCGTACAATGAAGTCTAAGGAAGAATCAACAAAAATGAAATGAGGTCACATACATATTGAAGGTCTAAGATAATAATGAGGCTTTAGTGGAAGCAGTTTGTTCTGGGTAAGTCCATAATATTTCTTATAACTAACTTACCTTAAAATGTTAGTTTCTGTCCACAACAAAAACAAAATTTCCTCTTTTTTTTTTGACACAACTTAGAAAGATGTTTGACCTAGGGCACAAACCAGGAGACTGACACATTCTTCCAATTAACAGAAAGGTAAGTGATAGAGAAGGCAACATGTGTGCCTTCACATTCTTCCAATTAACAGAAAGGTAAGTGATAGAGAAGGCAACATGTGTGCCTTTTGCTCATTTTACAGATAAGGTAATATGTAACTTTTGTTCTTATACTGATGAAAACCAGTTATATGACTCTATCTAGCTGCAAGAGAATCTAGGAATGACCATGACATACTAGGCAAATGACTCAGAAGCAATAGACAACAGTAAATAAACAGGAATTTTTTGATATAGAAAAGTTATTTTTCAGAGTTAGCAAAACGAAATGGGAGCTTTGTTATTAGATGTAATATTTTACATATAATTTCCATTATGCCTAACTATAAGGATAGCTATAATCTTAACCTCAAATTTAAAACTATAATCTTAATCTCCAATCTTAAACAATTATGTTGAAGTCAAATTCTTCTTCAATATGAATAAGAATGTACTTTTCAGACTGTTTAGAAAATTGTGCTATAATTCCACTAAGATTAGAACACTATGTAGACATTTAAGAGATACTAAGAAGTATGACGCTTCTATATTAAGTACAAAAGAATCAAATAGTTACCTATTATTTTCTATTATATAGAGTGGTTCTTTTGTAAAAATATAGATTGTATTTACACATTTGTGTACACACACATACACATATGAACATGTAACAATATATTTTGTTTATTTATTTGTGCACACACAGACACAAACATGAAGATATAATAGATTGTGTTTATATATTTGTGCACACACAGAGAGAAAAACATATTTCTATAAATACATGAATATATGTAACAATAATAAAGAAAATTAGACAATCAACCTCAGAGTGAGCAGAAATGTTGGATGGTTTGGAGAGAGGGCTTCTGGGAAGGTTTGGAAAGAGGAATGGAAGGGAAAGATAATGCAATTTTTCCAATTAAAACATATTTTAAAATGTAAATAAGTCAAAAATTCTATTACCAGAAATAAAACAGCCTCACTGATTATATTCAACTTAAACTTTATATATGGAAAGACATAAGAATGGGAGAAAGGGAAAGAAAACAAACAGGTTGACACAATTTGGATCATTATGCAAATAGTTGCCTTGGAAACCAAGAGTGCTGTCATTTGCACCCTGGCTTTCTCTGCACTACCTAAATTGTACTTTCCATTTAATTAGTTATTACCAGTTTTTTAATTGAATAATATGTGTAATATTTAAAGGGAAATATGCGAGAGTCGTGGTCACGTGTGCATTTAAAATGGATGTTATACACATGACATTGTTTACTTATCAAAGAAGATTCTGAGAAGATAAACATAACATTGGGACATGTGTTAACATATATGAATAATTCTTCACATTTACATTCTAATCACATAGTGAACATTGTGTGAATATAATACAGAAGATCAAGGAAGACACAAATCATAAGTGAGGAATTTCATACTCTGAGTGCCCTTAAGGTGAAAAGCTTTGAATATAAAACTTTTTATTAAGAAGAAAAATCCAATTATCATGGGCCATTTATGCTATGTAAATAGATGCAATATCTTATAAATGGCTGGAACCTTAAATGACGCAGCACGGATAGTGGCTGCAATGTAAATTTAATGGCATAGACGCTCTTCCAAAATCACAGGAAAAACGAACTTTTAGTTAAAAAACACTGCTCTAGTCTTAGAGAAGTTGGTGGAAATTTGAGCATAATATTATGCATCAAGATGATTTCTGAGGAATATATTTAAAGGCACGAATACATTTTCTTCAACTTTAATGTGTTTTTTATAATATGAAGAACTTTATTTTATGGGTACCATCACTGTTCATACAAAGTCGCCTATTGAATATTTCCAATAGATTGTAACGAGAGGCAAATGTTTTCTATGTTTCAAAGATAACTTCTTTGTCATTCTCAAAGAAAATCTACATAAACACATTTTTCAAGTTAATTTAAAATATTTCTTTCAACCTTGTGCTTTTCCTAACAAATATGTGCAAAAACACTGTTATAATTTTTATAAATATTTGCATTATCAAATTAGTTAAAGTTAACACTCTTTTCCACACAAATTTGTTCTTACATAAACACATTAGCAAAACAATGATTAGTCCTCATGTCTATGTCTGAGGATTTGTAATTTGCTAGCTGTATGTCTATGACTAATTATTTTATTACTTTAAATATTTTCTGGGAAATACAATTGGTGTTCAAGTCTTAAAACAGTCATTCAATGCACAAAGTTTTACTCCATAAAAAGAAATATTTTTATCTTTATTATATGACTCTATTACTTACTCTATATTCAATGTAGATTTTTTAAGTAATTTAGTTTTCAGAAAATAATAAGAAAATTACTTTTCTACCATTAATTTAGTTGTAGCTCCATATATCAATTTAAATGTCCGTTACTAATATGTCATTTAAAATTGACAGTGTAGTCAGTGTTGCTCAATTATTATGTGATTAATGTATCCCAAGGTCCCAATAGTGGGAGAGAAATATAGCTGAAGACATTTTATTCATAGTTAAAAGCAAATTATGTAAAAATTTTGATAGACAATTAGTATCTCATTCTAAGTTAGGAATGTCACATCGCCAAATATATGGCTGTGAGATAAATTCATAAAAAAATTCTTTTACATTTCTGGGAAAGACAAACAGTCCAAAATAGATCAAACTCTAGAACTGAAGTTGATAGTTGAAATAAAAAAGACCACAATTTAAAAAATAAATAGTTTGAAGTCAGGGATTGTGATGCTTCCAGAGATTCTTTTATTGTACAGGATTGTTTTGGCTATTCTGTTTTTTTTTTTTTTTTTTTCCATGTGACGTTGAGTGCCGTTCTTTTGAGGTCTGTGGAGAATTTAGCTGGGATTTTGATGGGCAGTGCATTGAATCTGTAGATTGCTTTTGGTAAAATTGCCATTTTTACTATGTTAATTCTACCTACCCAAGAGCATGGAAGATCTTTCCACTTTCTAGTGTCTTCTTCAATTTCTTTCTTCAAAGATTTAAAGTTCTTGTCTTACAGGTCTTCCAATTGTTTGGTTAGAGTTACTCCAAGATATATTATGCTATTTGTGGCTATTGTGAAGGGTGATGTGTCACTGATTTCTTTCCCAGTCTTTTTATCACCTATGTAGAGGGGAGGGAGGGGCCAACTGGTGGGAGTGCAAGCTAGTACAGCCTCTTTGGATGTCAGTGTGGCAATTTCTCAGAAATTTAGGAAACTACCTTCCTCAAGACCTAGTAATATCACTTTTGGGTATATATCCAAAGGATGTTCATTCTTGCCACAATGACATGTGCTCAACTATGTTCATAGCAGCTTTGTTTGTCATAGCCAGAACCTGGAAACAACCTAAATGCCCCTCGACTGAAGAATGGATAAGGAAAATGTGGTACATTTACACAATGGAGTGCTACACAGTAGAAAAACATAATGACATCTTGAATTTTGCAGGCAAATGGATTGAGCTAGAAAGCATCATGTTGAGTGAGATAACCCAGACTCAAAAAAGATATATTATCACATGTACTCACTCATAAGTGGTTTTTAAAAATAAAGCAAAGAAAACGAGCCCACAAATCACAATCCCAGAGAACCTAGACAACAATGAGGATCCTAAGAGAGACATACATAGATCTAATCTACAGGGGAAGTAGAAAAATACAAGATCTCCTGAGTAAATTGGGAACATGGGGAACTTGAGGGAGGCTTGAAGGGGAGGGTAGGGGAGAGACAGGGAAGGGAGTAGAGAAAAATGTAGAGCTCAATAAAAATCAATAAAGAATAGTT
Source organism: Alexandromys fortis (assembly GCF_014885135.2). NCBI lineage: Eukaryota > Metazoa > Chordata > Mammalia > Rodentia > Cricetidae > Alexandromys > Alexandromys fortis. The sequence goes on along the minus strand of NW_026067903.1, from coordinate 10,061,929 downwards.
ATAAAATTATGTTATAATGTTTTTATTTTGTTGCTAACATAAGAAAAACTAGTATAAATATCTAATGTCCTGGATATTAAGTGCTGGAGTTATTTTTTCATTATTTTATTTTTATTTTTCCAAGAAAGATAACAAACTATCTTCAGTATCCAGCAATACCACTCTTGGGCATATACCCAAAATATGCTCAATCCTACCATGAAAACATTTGTTCAACTATATTCATAGTAGCATTATTTGTAATAGCCAGAACCTGGAAACAACCTAGATGCCCCTCAACTGAAGAATGGATAAAGAAAATGTAGCACATTCTCACATTAGAGTACTACTCAGTGGTAAAAAAAACAATGACAACTTGCAATTTGCAGGCAAATGGATGGAACTAGAAAACACCATTCTGAATGAGGTAACCTAGACCCATGAAGAATACTCCCAGCCATGATGGCGCTGAAGGGGAGTAAGGTGTGTGTGTGGGGAATCTGACTTATTTACAAGATGATTGGAGTTAGAGAAGAGGAAAGGTGACATAAAATGCCTGATGCCCTCGTGATCCCCATTAGAAGTTATGGGAGCTGCGGCTCATGCAGATGTGACTGCTGATGTGATTGGCAAATTCCCCTTCCGCTTCCACTGGGATTGGTGGGTTTTTGCTTTATAAATTTCATGTGTCTCCAGACCCGGGGACTTGGTGACTAGTTGTACACCCACTTCCTCTCCTCAGCCAGGGCCAGTCACAGGCAGCTGGCTCAGTTCTCCACTGGTGTCTACAGATGGACGCCACATTATATTATTAATCATTATTAATAATTATATGTTATATCTTATTATATACATGAGTACATAGATACAACCGGATACTTGTATGTATATACTTTCAGGATTGACCATTTCCTATTAGATAAATAACTTGTATATTCCTTCTGGGGAAGACCATTTCTCCAACTGACAATATTCTGTAGTTGCCTATTGTTCTTTGTGTACAATTAAAGTGTCATGGGCTTTACCCCATTCACATTAGAATGCCTACTGTTGTTGTCTTTGTTAATCTCAAGTTTAGGTATGGCAGAGCAAGGCAGTGTAAAGCTTCCTTTGTCTTGTATTCTTGTTGAAGTCCTTTCATGTTTAACTAGGATTTAATCTCTTGATGGAGAATCCAGCTCTATTTTAGGAATCTAAAGTCAGGATGGCCCAGCTAATTTAGCTTCTCTTAAACTGTCTGTTAGTGAGGCATCCCTCCAGCTAACTGCTTCTCTTAGTTGCTGTCAAAGGACTTGCTTCTGGGCAGTTCCTTGCAGTTGCTGAGCAAGTTGTCAGGATTTTTTTTTTCAAACACCCTGTATTCTGGGCATTTGGAGCTAGCTCCCTAAATACTAGGGGATAGTCCAACCAGCTAAAATGTAGTCTTTCAAATTGCTGTAGACGATGTCTGACTGGTGGTCTCTGGTGTGCTACCCATATCATAGGCATGACGGACATAAATTTTAATAGCATTTTAACAATATACTTTTTAAGTAATCAGTGTAACTCACATATAGTTAATGTTAAAGCATCGTGGAGAGAAAATTTAAAGTAGTAAAGTAAGGAGGGGTAAATTGGATTGCTTGTTCAAGGACATTGTCAAACAGAATAAGATTATTTGGTCACCTCTGAATGTGACAAAGAAAATGACTGTATGTACAACGTTTTAGAGAACAGCTTGCCCCAGGCATTCTTTCACTTTGCCATCGCAAGGAACTTTGTGTCACCAGATCCACAGGAGCCAATGTAGGATGAAATGCGACATGGATAGGTAGCGTGAACAGTAAATATCACACGCTGAGTTATAGAACTTCAGAGTTCAGAAAATTCTGCCTGCTTTTCCACTATAGTAGGGACAGAAATGAATAGCGAAGTTAAAAATGATAACTTAAAATATAACTCCAAGATGGCTTTAAATTCTTACAGTAATGACAATAACATAGCTAACTGCATTTCTTGGTGGTTGATCTGTCTCCTCAGATCCCAGGAGCAAAAGAGTAAGTGTGAATTGGCAAAGTGCCCAGGAGAGCAGAGGAGACTGATATTTAATACGGACACCATAAAGAGCTGAAATCCTTGCTGAGGAAGTTCTTTTCTTTTCGAGATTCCTAAAGTGCATTCTCCTGCCAGTAGGTATTGCCAGCCCACAGAATTGTCTAGAAAGCAGGGTTTGTACTCTACTATATATGTTTATGGATGTTTAACTTTATATTTTTCAAAAATGGCATAGCCCATTTTTAGACTATATATCTAGGAAGTGTTTTGGTTTTGTTTATTGCTAAATGAAATCATTGTTGGAATAATTGCAAAAATAGGGGAATTTGTCCCAAGTGAGTAATCATAAAGCATGGTAGGCCTGAGCAGGCACCAGGAAAGAATTTGCTGCATGGGAAGAAATACACAGTGTAAGGGTGTGAAAACAAACTTCTTCCTTCAAATCAGATCCAACGTCTTACAGAGCTAGTGTTGGTGAATCTTCACAGAGTTGGGCATCATAAAGGTTCCTTTCTTAACCACTCCTTTTGAAATCTGTAGAGAATTAGACAGCCTGTATTTGTCTCTTCTTTCTAAACCACTGCTTTCATCATTACTCAGAGAGATTTTTGCTTTCATTTTTTCTTTCATTGAAAATAGTTATTTTATACAATATATATTGATAATGTTCCCCCTTCCCTCATTGCTCCTAATCCCTCCATGCTTCTCCTCTAATACAGATCCATACCCTCTCTATCTCTCCTTAAAAAACAAACAGGCACCTAATGATAATCAAATAAAATTATAGACAAATTAAAAAATTCTGCCATAAATCACACATTGGGGTGATATCTTCTGGGGCCCATGCTTGACAGAGTTTGCATATTCCAGGTTAGGAGCATGAGGATTCTAATTGTTAAGCAAATGAAACAGAGACATGAGAGAAATAAAAGGCAGAAACAAGAACAGCATTGGGAAGGAAATTCAGTGAATACTGAATTAGCCTGCGTTTATTTTCCACATGCTTATATACTTCACTCCAAAAGGGGATGGGGGAGGCAACTGACTTCATTACTTTGATATAAGGAATAGACCAAGTCTCTGCAGGCAGCTAGCTATCCCCTGGAACCTCTTGCCAATCTTGAAGGAACAGAAATAGACTTGAATTCTCATACCCTTGTTCAAGGTGGAGAGGATCCACATCTATTCTCAAAAATCTTAGACTACACCCTAGGTCAGGATCTCTTATTTGTAGCCATACCTGTTGTCAATGACTTTTAGAGAATAAGAATATGTTCAATCTCTCTGACCTTTAGTCAAGGGGGAACAAGACTCACACCTTTGGACCCTGGCAATTCAAATATACATAATAACAAAACAGGAAAAAATGCAAAAAAAACCCCCCACAGGAACACTCACATTCACACACATAGTAATTTCATACAAATACAAAGCTAGAAGCCATAATGTTTATTCAAAGGCTATATAAGGTCAAAATAAAATAAAATCCCTGAGTTAAAAGTGACAAAGAAACTCCACTAATGATTTTTGGTTGACCATCCTCTCTTGGAGATGCAATCTATCCTAAGGAGTGGTGTGTTTCCTTGGTGTATAAGTCCTTTGAAAAAAGACTAACTTTTCATTTGTAATTGGCCATTAATAGGATCTAGCTTCTACTTAGAGAATTTTAAGTGTTTGTATCATTCTAGGTTTCAAATTCCTTGAAGAGGTAAATTGATTAACTCACATTTGATTAATCTGAGAAGGTCAAGGTGGGAAAAGGTATCACAGAACAGATAAAGTCCCTATAGCTACTCTCAAGCAAGAGATTGCCCTGAAGATAGGAGTTGTGGGTACCCTACACTGACAAACATTGGGAAAGAAAGAAGATGTGTTGCTTAATGAATGCTTTCTCAAAAGAGAAACCAAAGTCAAAAGTAAGTAATTTTTTTCAGTAAATATTTGTTGAAGCTTGATATCGTTATCTTGCAAAATTATTTAGTGAAGAAAGACTTAAAGATATGGGGAAACTGAAATACTGACATTTTTAGTATTCGTGTCCCTTTGTTTCTTCTATACATTGACAGATAGTATTAATTATATGGAAAAAGCTTTGTGATAGTTAAAGAAAACAATGCTTTCCTGATGTTTAGAAAAGCATATAGAGAAAATACTCCATACGATAGCATCATTAGTATAAATAGTAATGGTAGTCATAGAAATATATTACTATGCTTTTGATCTAAATCTTATTTTAACATTCACTTTTCACTCAGAAAAACAAAGAGACGAAAATGAATGCCAGTTGTATGCCAGACACCGAATTACATTACATACCAAACAAAACGCAAGCAAGTAATGTTGGCTGATGACCTGACTGCCAGCTATATTTTCCTGTCCTCCTTGATCATTTTCCAGTTTGGAAATTAAGTAGACCTACTCAAGCTATAACTTCGTAAGAGAGTGCCTGCCTTGCATGTGTGATACCCACGCTTAATACCAACACATAGGAAGATGAGGAAATTTAAACGCCTCATTCGTCCAATTTCTTAACAATTGTAGGCAGCTGTGAAACCTGGTGTTGGCAGTAGGACCTAACAAGAAATATCTACAGATGTCTTTGAAGGGATTTTAGTTTTTAGCCTACTTATGTCTGTTTAGCAATAAAAAGAGAATTATGTTTCTGTGTCAGGTATGGTGTAAGGAGGAAAGCTTAAGAATTAAGATTTGAAATATCAAGAAAGGTAAAAACTTGGAGCTTTAATGATATTTGTCAGCTAATGAACTGGTATCAATAGATTTTTGTCTTTGGTCTGTGGCATATTCATCCCCACAGTAATTCCCTTACTGAAAGCAGTCTATATTGAGTGATCACATGAAACCAGAGGCTCTCTTACTGAAAAATGGCACAACTGGAATTTTCCTGTTGCCAATAGAATATCATGAAACTTCACAATCTCGTACCTTTTTGTGTTTTGTTCTATGTGGAAGCTAATAATTCAGAAAATAAGTTTATGAATCAGTGACATCAAGAAACTACCATTAACCATATTGATTCCAAACAATATCTTGAAAATTAGCACAATTCCACCAACAATGGTTCATTTTTATTTCACATCTATTACCTTACCCAGGAACAAATGTTGCTTAATATTGCATATCCTCAGGTTTCATTAATTTGAAACACTTTTAAGCAATAAATCATAGAGAAATTTATTTTAAAACAACTTTGAAACACATAATTTTACCATTTATAAAAGATGAAAGCAAATTTACATAATAGGAAGATGGATGTACTTATTTACTTTTATCCAAAAGTATTGGACGAATATTTAATGAAGAACACCTACAGAATTTTTGAAGTTAATTAGTGTTTAATTTCATAAACACCAGTATTGAGAAAGCTGCTTTATATAAATTAAATATGCAGTAGAAAATGGTAGAATTATGCTTATGACAATTTCTGAAACTGGGGAAATTTTGTCCTAATCTCATCTAGAAATATTTGACATTTTAAAAAAAATTCAAATTAGGAACTCAAGAGAAATTCTTAAAATCAAATGTTATAATAACTCAATTCAATTCAATTATATGACCATTTAAAATTTCCATACTAAGAAATGAAAGTAGGAAAACATTAAGCGATTGTTTTCTGTCAAAAAATTACTATATGCTTTCATGTGTGCAATCTATTTTTCTATGAACAGTAAGAGCAATGCAGTTCATAACACAAGACTCTAACCTGAGGGGAAAGGTTTCTGCCAGCCTCTCTTCATGGAGGACTGTGCCACAGCTTGTGCAGTGCAACACACACAGGTGTGCTCAGAATGAGGTTTGCACATTGCTTATACTCCAGATAGTTTTGAATTATGTTTGCTTGTTGTGTGTTTAGAAACCTTTGATCACGGCCAATCCATTTGCAACTCCACGTTTGATTATCTGAACCCTTATAAGACCATAGCTCATGGCTTAAGAAGTTGTAGGCTGTATGACTTTAGCTTGTAACCGTGTGTCATTGCCTCAAACAAGACTCATTTCATAAATTCTCGACAAAGTGATGACGTAAAATTCTCCCTGTACCATGCGATGGACTTTATCCTCTATCCTTTTTATTCTTCTTTGTCTGTTAGACTGACATCATGCATGGTGGTTGGTCAACTTACACTCTATTCTCTGATTACTAATTCGCTTTCCCTCTCTCCTTTCTGATATCAGTTGTTAAATATCATCGGACTCTTATTGGATTCCTGTCTTTGTTAGGGTTTTTATGACTGTAAAAAGAGGTCATGATCAGGGCAACTCTTATAAAGGAACAGGTTCAGTTAGGGTTAGCTCACAGTTTCAGAAGCTTAATCTGTTATCTTCATGACGGGACATGGCAGTATGCAGGCAGATATGGTGCTGGAGAAGGAGCTGAGAGGTACACATCTTGATCCTCAGGCAGAAGGACAGACTGTGTGCCATGTTGGGCATAACTTAAGCATACAAGACTTCAAAGAACACCTCCAGATTGACACACTTCCTCCAATGAGGCCACGTCTACTCCAACAAGGCCATACCTCCTAATTGTGCCCCTATTGGCTAAGCATTAACATATATGAGTCTATGGGGGCCATACTGATTCAAACAACCACAATTACTGAACGGTACTGGGAGAAAAGGAAGAGACAGTTCTGAGCACCCACGTGCTAACTCATAACACCTGTAACTCTCGTTCCAGGGTATTTCATTCCTCCTTCTGGCCCCATGGATACTAGATCTGCAAATGGTATACATGCATACAGGCAAAACACCCAAGGGTATAAAATAAAAATAAACAAACCTTTAAAAATGTTATGTAAGCAATTTCTATGCAGATTTAGAAATAAAGTCCAAGATGATCGTCCGCTAGTTATCTTCCTGGAAACTTCTGGAATGTAGAGAAGCTGGAACATTCAAGGACCCTTTTGACATGCTATTTGTGCTAATTCTATGTGAATTTCCAGCAAGCATAAAAAAAACCCTGAAGTTTCAGAATTGGGGTTTAGGTCATAAATATTAGACACTATAGGCAAAGTCAGTTAGCTACATGGTCTGTTTGAGTTGAAGCTGGGAAAGAGAATGATAATGAAGATTTTTCCATTTTGTCCTTCCACAGTGATTTGCTTCAAGTCTAACTTTTGAGGCCTGCTAATGGGACATCTGACCCCTGTTGAAATCTTGTCTTAGTTTCTGTGAGTGTAGCTCTTGTCTGCCTTACTTGACTTTAATTATCCTGTACCAAGCACAATGTATGGACCCAAACAAGAATTTAATATATAATTATTGAAAAGATGAAAGAATGACATAAACTCAGTGATTATTTGTATGCTGATCTAGAACTGAGGCCAAATAGTAATTATAGTGAGTCCTTGTATCTTTGATTATGACAGATAGGAAAGGATCCTGGCCATATTAACAGCTGCCAAAGTAGTATTGCTACTTTGAACAATGTGATTCGTATGCTTGCTCAACAGATATGGATAAAATATTTAGGATATCTTACTATTTAAAAGTTTTAACACATACATACTTAACTTTACAAACTGTCCACAGATCTCCATGAATATTTTTCAGTGTATCCATGAAACAGTCAGCCTGCTCTCTTAGCACCAGAGTCTGAGACTACTGTTTACATGTTCATGACCCAGAGTCAGGAAAAGCAGTGAGTATCCATAACCCTGAAGAATGCATGCTATGCCCTTCACTACAGAACAGTAAAGTTGATAATAGCTTGAATCCAGATGGTCTCAGCAAAATGTCTTCTAGTTTAGCCTAGTTTTTGTTCTTTGGTCTTTTAGCGATATGCAGTCATTTTGGACAATTACACAATTTTCTTTGCTCGGCTTGGTGAAGTGATGCTGGAGGGAAAATGTTGGGGAGAGAATAGAATCACTCTACCTTGTCTTAGAGGAAGCACAGCTGTCACTGGCTAAGAAATGATCTCAGTGTTGTAGGATGCACCAGCAATGAACACGTCTCTCGTTTGTTATGAGTACATCAGGATCACATGATGACCAGCATTCAGTGAAACACCAAAGCCTACAGAAAACCACTCCATTTGTTAAAGGTCAAACATCTGTAACCTGAAGCATTTGAAATGAAGCAGAGAAAACAATCTCAAAGCCATTTACGACCGTGTTCTCTGACAGCTTTTGTCCTGGCTTCCAGTAAGTGAAGCGTGCCTTTATAGTCACAATTCTTTAACTAAATATGATGCTTGTGGCAACAAAATGTATTTGATTGCTTTCTTTGAGTCATAATGCTTTTATCTTGTTTCCAGATTCATAAAGCCCACGGGATATTGCCTTTTTCCAGGAGTACTGACTTATATTCCTGCTATACATTTAGGCAGTCGGGTCAGGTATACATGATGATAAAGTAGCTCTGTTAACACAGGGAGGAATGGCTTTCAAACAATGGAAGGAATATGCCTTTTGGAGAGTAGAAGAATTTTGTTATTATTGTTTGGAATATGTTGCATTGCAACATACCTCCTGGCTATTTTGTGTAATAATTGGAATGGATTTGGAGATGCTTCAGCAGTGTTTACTAAATGAAGTACACATAAGAAATATTAAACTCATGGTCATAGCTCTTGAACACATAGCAAATAGGAGCAGTAATACAAAATACACAGAATTTTGTCAAAAATCAAACAAAATCCCATTGGAAATTGATGGTTAAAATGTCTTGTATGAAAAGAAAGCCACAGTGAAAGTAAACATTTAGGAAAATAATATATCTTCAATTTTAAAATTATTCATGTGTAAAATTAATACATTTCACTATGATGTTTTATAAATTTAAACAATCCATAAAACTGTGAATAAACTTCATTTTTCACTCTCATTTTAATTTTGTCATAAACATAAAGGAGTACGTGATTTTACTAAACTCACTATAAGGAAAACGATTTGATGCCAAATGTCATGAACAGGAAGAGAAGGGACACAGGGATGTGTCTTGGGAATATAGATTAATGATTGATATCATACACAAAGTCCTATGTTCAATCTTTAGCACCACATAAATAAGTATATTGGTACATACTACTAATGAGTCAGGCAAGCATATGAAACCTGAGACTATTTTATTTGAGCTCGTACATACAGCCTCCTTCTAATAATACTTGTCTTCCTGGTCATCTCACCTGTATGTTCTATACACACACTACTTATCCAAGACAATGGAGTACATGTGCCCTTAGCTGTCACCAAACTTGAAAAGTTTCAATTCAAAGATATTCCCAATGTCTTCTGGTCCCAGTTAAGTGGGATGAATCTAACCTGAACTGACTTGGGGTACCTGTGCAATAAGGCACACTGTGCCCTTAAGTAAATGCTTAAGGAGAATTCTTCATTTACTATCTCAGGACTATGCATAGTGGGTATGCATATGATTAATATCAGATATGTTGAAAGAATGGATTCCATTAGGAAAGGGATTACAAGATCTAATATATCAATCAAAAATGAGAACCACCCTTGTTACATCCTAGGAACCATACTTCTCCTGTTGAATCTCATAAAAGAAAACTTCAAATAGTGACTTGGTCCCTTGAGTACTTTCTCATTTTTTTATAGTGTATTTTCTGACTTATTCTATATCTTTGTTTTGAATTAAATCTTCAGGCTTCATTGCAATCTATATGGATTTTTGTTTTTGATTTTCTGTATGTAAGCATATACCTTGGAACTGATTCCATGCACTAGCAATAGTAACAGAACATGGGTGGGAAAGCGGGGGGCGGGGGTTAGAAATTCAAGATCAGCCTTGATTGCAAAGAAATCTGAGGCCTGTGGAGGCTAGAAGTCGCTTTTTGTCTCTGTCTCTGTGCTTGTCTGTCTCTGTTTCTTCCTCTGCCTCTTTCTCTCTTTATGTATGCCTCTATTGCTTTCTCTCTCTGTCTCTCTGTTGCTCTCTCCACCTTCAGGAGAAAAGAAGATGTTGTATTTTCAAATTTCTTTTCTAGGGTGACTGTCACTGCTCTAAACATGATGGGGAGCCTTCTAAGATTCATTCAGCTGTTATGAGATTTTGTTTTCAAGCAACAATTATGTTTCAAGCAATAATATGTTTCACATTATAAGTTCTCTTCAACATATATTTTTCAACCTGTTGCTTACGCAGTTGTGCTAAGCTATGGGACAGGATGGGAATATAGCCAGACAAGATTCTCTTTGTCCTGGCTTCAAGTTTTAAAAATAATTCAACTAGTCAGTATGGGACTAGCTAAGAGTGCTATAACTTAAAAAAAAAAACATGTCATAGAGTCCTCATGAAGGAAATGATGCTAAACTTGTAATAAGAATAAACTGGAGACTAACTGAGAAGGTCTGTTAGCCAAAGAGAACAAGAGAGCTGGGGGGATGGAGGAGAGGGAATGGATTGTCCCAAACATCAGGCAGAAGCAGACTAAAACTACAGTGTACTCATAGCCAAAGAAGGTCAACCAGACTGCAGGACATGATTTATGGCGGAAAATAAAACAAACAAACAAACAAACATGATGTCCAAGAATTTAAAATAGATCAAGCTATGTTAATACTTTACTAGGCATGATGGTTGGTACTTGTTAATTTGACACAAACTAAAGTCACCTGGGAAGAAAGGACCTCAAATGATGAATTGCTTCCACCAAACTGACCTTTGGGGATGTCTGTGAGGGCATTTTCTTGCTTAAGGATTGACATGGAAAGGCCTGGCTCACTGAGAGTGGTATCAGTCATAGACAGGTGGTCCAGAGTTGGATATGAACATGTTCTAGAAGAAATCAAATTGCCCGTAAGTGAAGCTGCATTCCTCCACAGTGGATGCTTCAGTTTCTACTTCCCGATTCCTGCTTGTATCCTTGTCCTGACTGGTCTCAATAGACAGTCATTTGGAAGTACAAGATGATATACCCAGTCCTCTCCTAAACAGGTTCTGCTCAATTTGTTTTCACAACAACTAAAACACTTGGTAAGCGCAGTGTCATATTGCCTAATGCAACGCAAGAATCAACAGACTGACACATTAACAAAGCTCACAGTAATATTAAGTATGCAAATAATCTCAATGCCTCTGCAAGACAAACAAAAGTTTGTGAAAATTGGTACAACTCCCCTGGTCCTCCTTAATACCTTAGCATGTATTCTTTAGTTCACATTTAAAGGAGAAGTAGCTAGATGATATATGGGTACATTCATCACTTTTCTGGTGACATACTTGTCAATTATACAAGAATCACATAGATTATATAACATCTTTAGCTAAAACTTTGTCTCATACTTTAGAGTCCATATTTTATATGGAAAACTTTACATTAAACAAAACTCAATCTACTGTGATCTTCTAGAAACTGTATAGCTCATTCACTAGAATATATCCATAATGTGTTTAACATCAAGTCTGTCATTAATGTGTTTACAAGGTAATCTCGGCACATCATTTTTGTTGATTCAGAACATTCCTTGGTAATGAAAATGAGTTTCATGCATGCAGTGAGTTCTTTCCTTCACATTTTATGCCACAAATTTTGAATATCTCAAATATAATTATCATATCTGAAAGACTTTAATCCTGATATGTAGGTCATAGCAAACTGTAGGGATGAGATCAATGTCAGACAAGTTTCTAAGCAGGAAAGCCAGTGGCAAGCTTTACAAGACTGAACATTACACATAGTGGGTCAAGAGAAAGGGTGTACAAAAGAAGATGACAGACACAGAAGCTATTTAGGGGTTGAAGGCTATGAGAACTGGTGGTTAATTAAGTAAAGGGTATGAGAATCATAGCTATTTGAACAATGGGATGAAGGAATCTATCAGCCAACATAAGGAAGTATTAGATGATAATACTTGGTGAGTTTGATTTTAGCTTAGAAATGTTGAATTTGAGGTGAATAACACATTGGTAAAAGAGAAGATCCCAAAGCAGGTTGATAAATGGGTCCGCAACTTAAGGGGAATCCTTGGCTGGCGATTTGAAAGGTACTGGATAAATATGTTTATTTAGGATACAGAAATAGATTCCTTTCCCCCTAAAGATAGGAATAAGGTTCCATAATGAACTAGCACATATTTAAAGAATACTGTATTGAAAACCAAAAGAGCTGATTTTCAAACCCAACAGCCCAAGGCCTGACCTTTAAATAATTAAAGAGAATATTTGTGTCAAAAGCTCCTCTGAGTGTCTAAGCAAGTGAAAATGAAACTTTATAATAGAAATAGGAATAAGACTCAGATATGAAGACAGAGGCAGAGTTGCCAAACAGCTTTCTCAAAGGTCAGTCATCATCAACTCAAAGCAAGGCAGGACAATAGACAGAGGGGGATGCAGGCTCACTGAAAAATTATGGTGGGTCAACAGTGAATATGTATGTGAATGTGGGTAAGAAGGCCGGAGCAATGAGAGCTTCTTTGTCTGGGCCATTCAGCTCTGAGCTTTGTCTTTCTCTAGTCTAGAAAGTAAACAGATGGATGTCATAAAAGAACTTGAAGTAATTTTAAAAAAAATATTAATCAAGTGTTTCTGATGAGTCAGTATTTATTTTTCATGATATCCAAGGTACAACTTCCAACCTGAGCTGGAGAATCACAATTTAGTAGGCGTTTACTAATGTTTCATTTTCTAAATTTTGCTCTTAATCTTCTGAGGCTCGTGTGTCTCTGTGTCCACAGGGAATAATATAATCTGTTTCTCTTACCTTAATCAAATGATTTAGAAAAAGAAAACCTGCCGTCCCTGTCTTTAAATAATGTAATATTTATATTGAAAGAATTTATTGACTGCTGTTGACTTTTCCTTCTCTTCTACTTCTACGAATAATGGAAGTCAGTGTTTTGAATGAAAAAAGAACAAGTGTGTACTGGTACATAAACGTGTTCTGATAGCTTTATATGGTTGAATTGTGAAGAGAAAATACTTCAGATTTCTTTTTTAAGTAGACAGTGTTGTGCCTGCATGTATGCCTGAATACCAGAAGAGGGCACCAGATATCATTGTAGATGGTTGTGAGCCACCCTATGGTTTTTAGGAATTGAACTCAGGACTTCTGGAAGAACAGCCAGGTTCTCAGCATTTGAGCCATCACGCTTGCCTGGAGAAAACACCTTTTATTGAAAGAATAATAGTGCTAGTGGTAATAAAACAACAATAATCACTTAGTGTTTTCAGAGATTGCATCACTGACTCACCATCCTTGAGATGTTGGTCCTTAAGGGGCAAATGCTTTTATACTCATTTTCTCCTTGGTACCCAGTGGAACTCAGTTGAAAGATACTTATTGAATTAGCAATTAACAATTAAACAGGAAGAGAGAAAAGATATTTGAATGTGGAACATATTTCTACTTACGTTTTATAATATGTTTAATCAAATGAGCTTTCTAACTCCATGTAGGACTTTCAAGAATCACTTGTAAATGGAAAGAAATTGTTACTTTCTGAATGAGTCTGTCAGCTCAGTACTTTTGAGCTCATCTGATAATTAAGATTCCTTAGAATGCAGAATACTACAAGAACCCCACCACCTATAAATTCACTAAGAACTGGGGAAACCTAAATAGTATGAAAGCATGCTGATGCCCAGACAAGATGGCATCACTGTTTATTGCAATTGCCCCGATGTCCCTTATTGTTCTATATTGTGAATATCTCTAAAACACAGGTTTATGTTTCCACAAATCTAGACAATGTCTCTCAGTGAAACAATGGTTTCTAAATTAAAAATGATCCTTGAGGCAGATATTCATCAAAAGCTATCTCATAAATTAAAGCACCGAGCCGGGCAGTGGTGGTACATGCCTTTAATCCCAGCACTCCGGAGGCAGAGGCAGGTGGATCTCTATGAGTTCGAGGCCAACCTGGTCTACCAGAGCTAGTTCCAAGACAGGTGCCAAAGCTACATAGGAACCTTGTCTCAAAAAAAAAAAGCCACTAAAACACTGAACAAAGGGGGGAATGCCTCTCATGTTTGGTATTTCAAAAACAGGCAGTCACTTAGAGAATGTAAAGAGACACTGAGAGTCTCTTTTCTTTCACAATGGAAAATAAATTAAGATGGAAAGAAATCCTTCTGTACTAGTTAGGCAGAAACAACTTCGACTGAATAATTGCCTCTGTCAGGTTGGTCTGTGGCATGGCTGTTAATCACTTTCTCAATAGCAAAGTGATGCAGGACAGACAGCCTAGTCCACCATTGGTTTATCCTACCCAGGCAGATCATCTGCACTGTATAGGAAAAGTATCTGAGCAAGTCCAGAAAAGCAGGTGGTAAGCAGCCATCCACCATGCTCTCCTCTTTAGCTCCTGCCTCCATTTTTCTCTTTTGAGTTTTTGTCATGACTTCTTTCTGGGGTGGACTGTTATTTGGAAGTGTAGGATGAAATAAACTTTTTTTGCTCCAAGTTCCTTTTGGCGAGTGTTTTACCACAGCAACAAAACCAAACTAGAAAAAAAAAATAGCACAAACACAGTGAGATGTTGCTGTGATGAACCTGACAATGTGGGAGTTTTGATGATGGAAGGATTTTTTTTAACTTTGGGTTAGAAAAGCAACTGAAGAGCTTAATAGGCTATTTTTATGGGAACTTGGAAGGTAAGAAAGTTGAAAGGAACACTTGCAATAGAGGGAGGCCTAACTTAGGAAGTTTCAGAGTGACATTTAATAATCCATCAAAGACTCTCTAAGTGCCTTTAGTGATGATATATGTAAGAAACTGTAGACATGACACCTATGTTTTTGTGGACAATAGATGCTAGTTAGATGCAGCTGTGTGTTGACGATGCCTGTACCAAGAATGGTATAGCAAGTCAACTCCATAAGATCATGAGTGAGTTGCAGAAATATGTGTATAAGCTTTTTGTACTGATGCATTCTGGTTTTGATTTGATCTAATTATTATTATGTACCAATTATTCCATTTTGGAATAATAAATTGTTTAATTTTGGATTTTACATAAGTCCACAGTTCAGAGATCTTGGATGTTTAAAGATAACTTAGATTTTAAAGTGTTGTAAGTAAAAAAAAAACACAAATAAAGTGTTGTAAGTTTTAAAGTTTGAGAGCATTTTAAAGTTACTATGTTTTAAAATTACTATGTTTTATGATGTCTTATTAACATGAGATCTCAGATACAGAAAGAAAGGAAAGGTTATAATTTAACATAAAGCTATGTTTATGTGTCAAGTTAGCAAAGTGTCTATTGTGCTGGTTAGTGTTTGGTCAATTTGACACAAACTTTCCTCACCTGAGGAGAAAGAACAGCCGTTGAGGAATTTAGCCCATTAATTGGACTATGGCTGTGTCTGTGTGGGCATTTTCTGGATAAATGAATGTTATAGAAGGGGTCCATTTTCTACTGTCATGAGAATTATAATTTTAAATATTCTGTGCTTAATAAGAGCAGAAATATGTCAGCAAGAATAATTTATGGATTAACTCCTCACTATTCAAAATGGCAAAAGATAACTATCATAGATAGGTAGGCCTGAGCTGTATAAAACGTAGCTCAGCAGGTTCTTTATTGTGGCCTTGTGAACTGTGAAAAAATTTAAATCGTCACAGACTTAAGCATTTCATCTAGTTCCCAAGAATTAGGAAAGGTTGCCTGACATCAGTACCATGGTAAGTTTAGTATCCTGTGATATTCCAGTGATGAAATATGCCAATGACAAGTCATTTATTGATTTATTCCTAACCAGACAAAGTGGGTGAGAGGGCATAGACAGGGCATCTGGCTTCGTCTGATTCCTCTTCCTCTCCAGCAACCGTGTATCCACAGCCACTGCACTCTGTCCTGGCTAGAGAAGCTCTTTTCTGATTTTTATTTTGTTAAAAAACTTGACTGAAAAGATCCTCACTGAGACTCTTGACCCCATGTTTTGTATTGAATTCTTTTGCTTCTTAAAATAACACAGCATGTTTTTTTTTTATCTTTCTCTAATTAACTAGAATCGAAAAGAATTTTAATGGTCATCAATGGTATAGAGTTAGGGGTACCATTATTATTTTAGCAGACTCATTTCTCTTGAACGTTTTAAAATCTAATGTGGTTACAGCTCACCTTTGGTAGGTTGATGCAGAATGATCACAGGGATTTTCAGAACAGCCTGGGCTACAGAGGGAGGTCCTGACTGGATAACCTATGGAAGGAGATCCTTGCTATCCCAGGCTACAAAGAGAGACCCTGTCTCAAAAATCATAAAATAAGAAAAATACTTGGGTTGCATTCTCAGATTTGACAGTCTACACCATGGAATGCTATCTTGTAGAACAAATCATGTAAGCTTCACGGTTCTCTGAAAATTGTTTAAAATACCCCTGATACTTATTTCTGTTAGCCTATTCTTAGCCAAAATTTTATTATGATTTTTAAATGGAACTCTAAAATTCTAAAGTATATAAAAATATTTTTTCAGATAGGACTCATTACTGATCATGAAACTTCAAAGAACCTTATGTGTATGATCTCTTAGGCAATAATTTTATATTTATCATTTTGTAAAGATTAACACTGTAAATTCATGTGAATTCATTTTTCATTTCAATATCGACTGCAATCGATGCATTGAAAACATCACCTTAAGGAAAACTAAAAGCACATTAAAGATTCCTCCATGAAACTGGTTTGCAAAAGTACAGTTCTGAGAGCATATCCCCAACTGAGACTCGAACTCTGACATTCCCTTTTTAAAAATTATTCTTGAATTCTTTTTTAAATCAGAATTCCAAATGGTTGAAAAATGTCCCTACAAGTCAGCATTGCCACAATGCCACTTGAAAGATGCTTTTCAAATCATAATCAAAAGCAAAGGCACACTAACAGGATTAGAGAGGTCAGCATGGGAACCGTATATTCTGGAAAAGGCAGGATTTTATTTTGGTAGAAAGAATTCATATCCATTTTTGCACTTTATGATAGTGTCTTATATGAAATGATAGCACCTGAATTTATGTGCAAATACTTCATTTATCACTTTCCTCTGATTACTATCTTTACATGAATAAATATTTACAATTTCATTATACACTGAGGATTTTATTAGTATTCTATTATTTTAAAATTTTCTTTTGGGAGTTTTCTGTCTATTGTTAGTGGCTTTTTTAAATCAACAGTTTAGTTATGGATATGATTCATCCCTTTTCATCAACTGGATTTGTGTTTTACTTCTCTTACATTTTATAGAAGATGTAACAAAACTTGCTAGCTAGTGCTCTGCTATATTACTTAGAGTTGTCAATAAGACTTTAAAAATATTTGTTAGTCAGGATATTGGATTATGTTCCGCAGAAAATGCATTGTACTTATCTTAATTAAATCTATTGTTGATGATTAAAGGGCCTGTCCAGTCTCTGGACCATTCTAATGAATTTTAGTGAACACTTGCAATGTTTTATATTAAGATGTGGGGCATTGGATGAATCTATTCTAATTACAGAACAAAAACGTAGAAATGTGTTTGGTGTAGGTTTTGTGTATGAATTCTTTGTTGTTGTTTTTGAAACCAGAACATTTATTTTAGGACTGCTGGAAATCCTCAAGATGAACTAGATGCTACAACAGTTGCCCTGTTGGGTTTAGGTGTTGTCTCTTGCCAGAATCTATGTCTGAATGTTCGATAGACAAGTTTTAGGTGCCTAATCTGCCCAGCTCCAGTAGTGTTTCGTCTCTTAGCCTTGACACTCCAGCTATCCTTTCTCTCGCCCTTGGCAGGGTAGCTACATTTGCCATAGATCGAATTCTGAAGGTGGTAGGCATCATAGCCTCAGCAGTGGCACAAACTGTGCATCTTATTGTGACTCTTTCTAAAGGATGACGTTTCTTTCGTCTTCTTGCTTTTACTGTCAAGGCCAAAGAAACCAGAAGAGCTCGTGTATGAATTCTTAACTCCAAATTTATGAATAGAAAAATATAATGATTTAGTTCTGCAACTATGTTCACAAAATTGTCATTAACTTTTTTATATAAAGGTGTATTTTTAAAGAAAAATGAATGATGTTCAATAATGTAGTATATGCATGTGATAACTTTCTAACGGTTAGGAAGGACCATGGGATGATTTCCTTGTAATGAATCTGATGGAGTTTGAACTGGAGGGATGTAGGGACATCTGTACTGTATAGACTCTTAGGGAGAGGGTCTCTTCAAAAACTGATATGTGAACCCAGAGGCCATTTTTCATTTTTGCTACTTTAAAGCTTTAACTGTTTGCTTTTAGGATAAATGCTCATATAAATGTGGAAAATAACAAGCCATGAAGAAATGGATGAAGTGTTGTATGACTCGTTAATGCTCATTGCTTAACAACCTTTAAAAATCTTCCTTGATGAAGAAAAATATTGGTTACTTATTTGCATAGATTTCAATTGCAATTGTGAAATATTAATCAACATCAAATCAGTATTTATTTCCTATATATTTTAAAAGTTATTCATGGAATTTTAGAACTTTTTAGACATATTTTGTTATATCTTTCTTGAGAGCCAGCAACATAGTAAGAATGATTAACTTCTAACTTTTCAACAGTTTGTTATATAAAATTCCCACAAATAAAGTTAGTTACTCTGTTTTCTTATTCACTGTGGTCTCATAAACCAAAATGTCAGCAAACCAAAACTCCTTTACTTATGCACAAAACACTTGCAGTCAATTTCACCCACAGGTGAGCAAATACCATATCTATATTTGTGCATTTCATAAATACTTTAAGATGTTACTAACTTAATACTCATCATTGTACACACTCATAAACTTTGTTGGTATTAAAATACTTCAATCTTTGAAAGATGACTGCATATAGTTATTAACAAATATCTAATCAGTATTTGATATTTTTGTAGACAAATTTTGTAAAATGTGAGGAGACTAATTTATTTCTTTTAAGCATATTATTTCTTGTTGTGTCCAATTTCTGACTCTGACCCTATAGACTTCATCTTGTAATGTCATATTTATAAACCCGCCAACACAATCTTATTATCTCAAGTTATTTGAGTAAACACAACTAAAAATTAACTTTTCAAGAAAATGCAAAATGTTCCCATGGGAAGATTTAGAGAGTTTAGAGGGTATTGTGCCTGTCATTGCTTTCTCTTTATCAACCATATCCAGGATGCCAGCTCCATCTTAGAAATGCGTGCAGGAACATGGAGAGTCTGCTTGCCTCTCAATTCCTGCACTATTACTGTTGTTCTTGTCTATTGTTCTAGTTCCCATAAAACTGTGTAATGAGACCCCAGGGTTCTCTGGGAGAAACCACAGGGATTTTATAAAAACAAACAAATAACCCAAACCAGAACAACCACAAAAATAAACCTCAGACTGTTTCACTTCTGTTCTAGAAGCTCTCTGGCAGCTTTCCATCTAGCTTCCATTGAATTCCATTTACCTGCCAGTTTTGACAATGTCCTGCTCCTTGGAGTTATTATTTTTCTTCTCAATTGATTTTGTCCACACTAATCTTCTTGCTATTTCTATAACATTTCAAGCATCCTCTCAATTCTAAGGGCCATTTCCTCTCAAAGTATTCATAAATGTCTATGTCATATGCAAGACAAATGTAAAATTGAATAGCGTTTCTTAAAGTCTTGAAATTAAACAATTTAAAGGTTTTAATGGTTGCTGGGCTCAACTGGCACATCTTCAAGAAGCTAATAACACATTGGCAACAACTCACTGGGTGAGTTTGACCTGTTGCTACAGATGCACTATTTGCCACCTTGGTGCCACTTCTAGGAAACTCTCTACTTTTTTATTTTAGGTAGAAAATCTTTTGCCCTGCAGAGATGGCTCCTGAGGTTTTCCGCAAAAATGAGAACATGACACTCCAAAGTCAATGTACAAAGATTCAGTATGGCCTCATACTGAACATGTAACTCAGCACTGTGAAGGCAGAGGCAGATGTATACAGTGCTGTTCCTGCATGTATATCTGCACAAGAGAAGGGGGCACCAGATCTCATTACAGATGGTTGTGAGAGAATTGAACTCAGGACCTCTGGAAGAGCAGCCACTGTTCTTAATGTCTGAGCCATCTCTACAGCCCTTATTTTCTGAATTTTTAATGAGGTTTTACTAGTTTTTTTATATAATTTATTTTACTTATCTGTGTGGTCAGTTCAATCATATCTAGGCAATGTTAATTCTTTTGGCAAGTATATACAATTTCTTTATATAGTCTCTACATATTTTTTATCATTTTAGGTTTTTTTATTATTATCATCTCAAAATCATGGTTTTCATTATGATACTTTTAAATTAATGTGCGATTATGCTGTTTTCTTTGAATAGCACTAGTTCTTAAAAATCCATTTGATGTGGATGGAACTAGAAAAAGCCATCCTGAGTAAGGCAACCCAGCCGCTGAAAGACAAACACAGTATGTATTCATTCATAAATGTATATTTGACATAAAGCAAAGGATAACCAACCTACAGTCCACAATCCTAGAGAAAACAGGAAACAAGAACCCTAAGAGTGACATACATAAATTCCCCCAGGATGGGAAGTAGAGAACATCTCCTCAATAAATTGACATCATGGAGTAGGGGCAGGGTAATAGAGGAGTGGGGCCAGGAGAACATGAGAAATCTGCAGGGTTGAGTTTGGTGAGGGACAGATAGGGAGAGCAAGGATTGAGATAACTTGATGGTGGCAGCCATTATGGGGCTTAGTGAGAGACGCAGTACTAGGGAGATTCCCAAGAATCCATAAGGATGCCCCCAGCTAAGAATCTAAGTAAAAGAGAACATGGTACCTTAACTGCATGTCCCCTGTAATCAGATTGATGGCTATCTTAATTGTCTCCATGGAGCCTTCAGCCACTAACTGATAGAAACAGATGCAGGGATCCACAGCTAAGCACTGGACTGAACTCCTGAAATCCAATCAGAGATAGAGGAGAGATGTTATGCACAAAGGGGCCAAGAACATAATGGGGGAACCCACAGAAACAGTCGACCAGAGCAAGTGGAAGCTAACTGACTCCGGACTGACAGCTAGGGAACCTGAATAAGATGGAATTAGGCCCTCTGAATTAGGGTAACAGTTGTGTGGTTTGGGCAGTTTGTGGGGCCACTAGCAGTGAAACCAGTATTTATCTCTGGTGCATGAACTGGCTCTTTGGAGTCCATTCCCCATGGAGGGATACATTGTTCTGCCTAAATACAGGTGTCAAGGCCTTGGCTCTGCTTCAAAGGATGTGTAAGACTTTGCTGATTCTCTGTGGGAAGCCTCACCCCTTCTGAGGAGTGAGAGGGAACTGAGATTGGTATGAAAATAAGATTGTTTTAAAAGTAATAATAATAAAGTTCACTTAATGAAGATATTAGTAGCACTGAAACTTTGTATAATCATTTCTCAATAGTACCTTTAGAAGCATGCAGGACAGGATAGAGTAGTAATTTAACAGCAACATAAAATAAGTAAATCCCTTATATTACAAATGAAGAATGTAACTCTCATAAAACATGAATGATTAGTATGCTATATGTAGCCCAAAGAAATTCTAACTCACTGCTGAAATTTGGTTATGATAGACACAGGGGTGTCTTTGATCAGGCCTAGGGTATCGCAAAGTAGGAGAACACTTGACTAGCATGAATGAAGTCCTGGATTTTATCTGCAGATCTACGAATCATAGAACAAAACAACAACGGCATACATATATATGTATATATAGCTTTCATAATAGCTAACATATTAGGAAATTAAAATATAAGACATGGTTCTGAGTGCACTTAAATATTTAAAAGTGTCTCCATGACAATAGAAACGTCACTTGAAACTTTAAAGTGCATTAGTAGTATAATTAACATGATTCTCAGGTGAGACAAATGAAATGTGAAAATAGCTTTGAGTATGTTTCCAAATTCCTCAAACACATTGCTGCTTCCTTTCCAAATCTTAATTCTTTTTTTTTTCTATACCGCCTACCAAACACTCTTGTATTCTGTAATAATTGAACGTCAGGAGGCACTGAACAGCTCTGCTTGGGGCTGATGGAGATTCTAGTTCGCAGAGGATTCGGCAAGTCTTTTCAGGTGATGGGTGGGGAATAAATTAGAGGGTTCTAATTAGGTTATTTTTGAAAACATCTTTTTTCTTTAGTCACATCCACCTTCTAGTAAAATTCCGTTTTGACTATAGCTCATCATTCATGATTCTACCTTTCTGTCATCTGTTCTGCAAAGCTGCTGCTCACAACCACCAGAGAAACAGAATAAAATACCCTATTCATGGCTTCCTATTTAAAAAAAGGAGAGGCATATAACTACATCATGATTAAATATAAGGCTCCCGGGTTTTTGTCAAAATATGTACCACCAAGATTGTACACTTTACGGTATTGCCTATAAAATAAAACAGAGTTCCACATTAACAAGGAAAGTTACTACCTCATTCCTCAGGTGGTTCTGATTCTTGTAACAGGAAACTTCTCTCTTAAAGTTTCTATTGTTGTGAAAGGCACCATGGCTATGGTATAAAGACAAACATTTAAATTGGGATGCCTCCCTTACAGTCCAGGGGTTCAGTTCATTATCATCATTGTGAGAGCATGTTGGCATGCAGGCAGACATGGTACTGAAGAAGTAGCTGAGAGTCTCATATCTTACTGGTAACAGGAAATGTTTTTAATTTCACACTGACCAAAGTTTGACCTTAAATCACGCCTCCAAGACCACATCTGCTTCACAAAGACCACACTTCCTTAAGAACCACTCCCTTTGGGGCCATTCCTAAAGATAAAGGGTTATTCTGCCTTTTTTGCTTCTTCATTATCCATTTTCCAATGATTCACACTAAAACTTGTGATTATAATCTTTTCTGAAATGCATCTATGCACCGAAATATATATAATATATATATATATTATTTATATATGTAAATAATTTTCTGGAAGAAAGTCAAAGAAATAATGATGAAGAAAGATAAGAAATCAGTAGTTAATGTAGGAACATAGAGTATCATTGAGACAAAGAAGGAAACAAAGAACAGTCAGTTTCTTGATGATGTAAAATCAGGTATAATGATGACTAAGAAACAGATTTTTATGTTGGGCAATGATAATGAGGATGAGTGAAACAGTAGAGTGTATAGATTAGTGGTTCTCAACCTCACAAATGCTGTGATCCTTTAGTACGGTGAACTTACCAAGATGGCAACTTCTCTGTGAAATTTTCTTTTATATCATATTTGATTCTCCTTTCTTTCTTAACTTCTGTTTCAAAGGATCCTGTTGAGGAACCCTGCTGTAATTTTGAATGTGTACATTTGCAAAAATGATCACAAAGCTTCAGGCTTTGTAATAAAGTTTGCCCATTTTCTTATGTAACTTCTCTCGTTTCAAGTGTGATTTCTCCTACTCTTATAAACAATTTCTTTAATAAAACTTAAGCCCATGTTATACACTTTAATAAAACCAGAGCTCTCCCGTTTTATTTTGATTTCGTTAGAGTTGTATTAGATTATAATGGCATACGCAAACTATATATTTTTTGTTCATTTACTCTTGAAAATTCTTAGGTTTATCCATAATAGCAATGATTCAGTAAAAGGAACTGAAGAACCACCAGAGGTGATTCATATGAAATGCTCATCAAGGCATATGGGGAAATCTGTAGGTAGTAATTATATCTCTTCTCTCATTGGGACACTTCCTCATTTTGTCACTTCTTTCACTGAAGATTACTCATGTGTTTACCCAGAAGGTGTCCCACTTATATGATATATTCTCAAATCAACATTTTAATCAATATAGAATTTTTATTTCTAAATTTTTGTTAACCAATAACTTGCAAAGGTTATTTACTTTGTTCTATTATATGTGTGTATGTGTGTGTGTGTTTAATGGTTCTAAACACTTATACACCAGCTTAATTGATTAAATTTTCATGTAGTTAAATCTTGTGTGAGTTTTAGTGTTATGAACAGTAGGAACTGCTAAAGTCTAAGGGACTTAAGAATTGAAGAGAATCATATTGTCAAGCACTAGTGCTTGAACTGGCATCTTAGATCACATTCTCTTTGAAGGGATATCTTGCTCAGCCTAGATATAGGGGGAAGGCCCTTGGTCTTGCCTGGAAGTGAAGTGTCAGATTTTGTTGATTCCCCATGGGAAACTTTACCCTTTCTGAGGAGTGGATGAGGGTGGGTTGGGGGAAAGGGTTGAGCAGAGGGGAGGAGGGAGTGGAAATGGGGATAACTATGTTAAATGAGGTAAGACTGTACTAAAAATTTCCTAATAAAAAATAAAAAAAAGGAAAACCATATTGTCTCCTTTCACTGCTTAGGGTGAGGGTGCAGCCTCCAGCAGTGCAGTGCTAAAAGGAAATCCACAGAATCCTTGTACTGTGACAATTTTTTTATCTGAGTTGGGTAAGGGAAAAGACACTCACCCTCTCTCTTGATTGTTTCCTTCTTTACTCCTCCACATTCTCTATTCTTTATTTTCCTGGTGATTTTCTTCTCTCATTCTTGAAGTTTTCCTTCCAACTCTATCTTTTTTCTGGATATTTTCCTTCTAACTCCTTCCAACTCTATCTTTATTCTTTCCCTTGCAGCCTTAAGCATGTCTGGATTTTCTGATTATGGACTGCAATTCATCTGATCCTTGAAACGTCTCATTTTGTATACTCCACTTAAAAACATATGTTTCAGTTTTTAACTTACATATTATTTGAATGCAGTAGCATTCTGTCATTGGATTTAGTTTTGTGATTTCTCATACTGCCGTGGTCTCGGTCTGTAGTCTGGATGTCTGACTCTCATTAAAGTCTGCATGTTAAAACCTGGTACTCAATGGCATAATATTTAGAGTCTTATTAGAAGTTTGTAAATCCTGCTGCCCATCATGAATAAGTTAGGGCTTTTATAAAAAAGGTCTGAAAGAGTTTATTTATCCCTTCTATCATGTGACCATGAGGCTAGAGAAGTGGCCATCCGTGAGCCTTCACCAGACATTGAATATGCTGGTTTCTTGATGCCAGATTTCTCTGAGCGCAGGATTATGAACAAACTTTGTATGAAGGTAAGTGAACCTGTTTGGGGATTGGGTTGTAGCATTTTTGAAGGCTGATGACTCCTGCACAAGGATGTTTATTTCTTTGTATTCTTTTGTTTAGCGGAGCTATGATTTCTGGATTTCTCAGAAATAGTAGTATACAAATTCAATTAATTATTGCATTCATTTAAAAAATTTTCTGGGTTGGAAAGATGGCTCAGGGGTTAAGAGCACTTCCTGCTTTTCCAGAGAGCCTGCATTGGATTCCCAGCACCTACAAGATGGCGCAGAGCCATCTGTAATTCCTCTTTCCAATGGTCTGATGCCCCGTTCTGGCCTCCATGCATAGGCAGACATGCAAGCAAAATATCCATGCACATAAAATAAATAATAAATAAGTAATTCTTTAAAACTGATCTTCTAAACTTAAACTCTGGTAAGCAATAACTTAAACATGGTAAAATTAAAAACACACTATCCTCAATGCAATTTATTTTGATTATTAATTGTTTTTATATTACAAGAAATTATTTCATCTTTTGAGAGTAAAGATACACACAGTATTCACATGGAGTTTCTTTCCTCTTTGTATATTACACAGTTGTGATTAAAAATAAGAGAATTTGATCACTAATAAAATATAGAGTTCACATGGTAAAAGAAAAAAAAAGTCCATGAAATCACCAGAAGTGAGATTATGGATTAAATAGATCTTGTTAAGTTCTGGTTTAGCTGAAGTCGTGGTTGATAGTAGGTTTACTGACTGCTGACTCAGCCTTCCCTCTCTCCATTCAGAGAACAGCAGAACAGAAGGCAGGATGCCTAACATGCATTAGTCCTGAAGCATGTGGCTCGCCTGAGACATGTAAATTTCTGAAGGTTTTCCAGCACAGACACTCTAAGCGTAAATTAAGTTTTAAAGGAAGTGGTTAATATGACAGCATAAAGGAGCTTCAGACACACACACACACACACACACACACACACACACACACACACACCTATTTTCCTTGACATGAACAAGCAAAATTATTATGTATAAAGCAGCCTTTACTTATGACAATCACAGTTGATTCAAAAGGTATTCTCCTGAGGCTTTTCATGTTTTACATGAATTTTAAAAAGTATTCCTAAAAAAGTTCGAGGTGATTGTAATGGTTTTGTTGAAGACCAACATTGTTAAAGAGATTGGCAGTCTTCTACTTTAATGTCCTTGATTTATTACCTCTACGCACAGAAGTCTATCAAGGAACAACTGAAAACCTTAGGATGCAATTCAACACAGAAGGAGCAGTCGGCAGTGTCTGGGGAACTCAGAATCCACTTTTGCTAATGCTTTCCTTTCTTCGTGTAAGACACATGGGTATTAGTAGCTTAAAATTAGCCACATTGAAAATATTCTACCATAGAAGTCAGCAACATGACAAATAAACTCACTGTATTTTCATTTTTCTGTGTTCCTCCAGAGAGCTAGCTCTTAAAGATTTATGAGCATACCAGTAGATACAAATTATGACTAAGAAGTTTCTAATAAATGTTCAAGTATGTTTTATTTAGATCTACACAATATTGCACTGACATTCTCACTTAGAATTGTGATAAATTGCATGAATAGGGATGTAAGAATGAGACACAATCAATAGCAATAACCACTGCCTTTGCTTTATACAGTAGACTATAGATTATTTATTAATTTAACCACTGAATGTGTTTTCAGCTTTTCTCTGTATATAATGTGTGCCTGATCATAAAACTAGGCACAGAAATTCTGAAGGTGAATAAAGAGGTTTTCCATTTAATAGAGCTTGTATATAAAAGGAAACTGGGGTGTTAGTAAGGTAAAGAAACATACTGTGAAGGCAAGAAGGCCTGAGCTACCCCCCCCAAACACTCACATAAAAGCAAGCTATTAATGTGTGTGCCTGTACCTCAAACACTGTGCCCAAGAGGAAAATGAGTACTGGATTTTGCTGTCTAGCCAGCTCAGCAGAAATGTCACTTCATGTCTGTGGAGAGACACTGTTTTAAGACATCAAATAGAGAGTCAAAAATTAAGATACTGATATTACTCTGACTTTCACATGTGTGTGCATGGGTACACATACCTGCATATATACACACACACTCTATACACTAACTGGCTAGCCAGCTAAAAAGGTAAGTAAGGTAAGTAAACAAGTACTAAATGAATAAATAAATAAGAGAAAATACCAAATTCAGAATATTTATAAGGTACATATACAGAGAATTGCCTAGGATATCTTAGGCATGTTGGAGAAGAGGCCTATTCCAGGAAATGAGTGGTTCTTAGGATCCTTGATGGAGTAAGTCCTTATTGCTGAATACCTTTTTGGAAATTAACTACTAAAAATATTGTTTATCAAGTCATCATCAACAATAGGAAGAATACTATCACCTAGACCCCTAAATTTAATGATGGCAGCTTAATTTTCTTAAATGTATATAAACATCTTTATTTCTAATTCAGAACAGACAACTACCTTGATGTAATATCATAATCAGAGATTTTCTACAAAGAAGTCATTGACAATGGAAAAAAAAATACCTCCATTTGAGACCATTAGATCATAGAAACCATTTAAAATGTTCTTAATTATAATGAATAAAACATTACTTGTCCTAAACTAAGACCACATAATTTAGCTAAACATAAATATAGTGTGTGATAGTTCTCAGAGGTATTGCGAGAAGGCAAAGGCCTCAGATTGCATTACATCACCAACTTAATTTCTTCTCCTGGTGCGTATTAAGCATCAGTTGTTGAGGTTTTATAAGTTAATTCGTAAGAATGTTTGTTGGTCGCATGGAGATGTCAGTCAGCTTACCTGCTGCTCTTTCAGGATGGAGTTTCATTCCCTGCTCTCAGTTGAAGCTCAAGGGGATCTAAAGCCCTCTTCTGGCTTCCTTGGGTGCTGTACTCATGTGTTGCACAGACATGCACCACCCCACATATAAAAAGAAAATAAAAAAAATCAAAGGAATGTTTTTCAACCTAATTTTCCAACAGTGAGGTAGAAAGCATACAAACAGCATGAAGAATAAATCTGTCAGATGAGCACCGTAGTGCATTTAAACAGGAAAGGTTAGGGGCCACTGAGCTGTTCCTAAGGACACATATCAGACATGATACATACGATATTAGCACCATCATACTGATTACTGAGCATTGGATTTTAAAGGCATCTAAGTGACTTGCAAAGTGTAATTTTGAGGGTTAAATGGAAAGGTTACCCAAAGAAATATATTCTAAATTACAAATACTGAACACTGCATTTTCAAATACTTCACAGAACTTCATTTTATTTAATCCTAACAAATACCCCCTTAGGAAGGAAATGGTTTTATTATCCTAATACACATAGATCTCAGGCCTATTATTTAGCTAGCAATAGTTTGAAGACAGGCTAAAGAAAGGCAGATGAAATTTGATCACAATTAATCCAGCTCAATGTTACAAATGCTTCCTGTTGGGAGATATCCGTTTTTAAGAATTTCTTCAGGGCTGGAGAGATGGCTCAGCGGTTAAGAGCATTGCCTGCTCTTCCAAAGGTCCTGAGTTCAATTCCCAGCAACCACATGATGGCTCACAACCATCTGTAATGAGATCTGGTATCCTCTTCTGGCCTTCAGGCATACACACACACAGACAGAATCTTGTATACATAATAAAGAAATAAATATTTAAAAAAAGAATTTCTTCAGTCAGAACTGAAATGCATTCTTTTCCTGACTACAGGTATATACACAGTGAAGTGTACCATTATCCTGAGTGAAGTGTGGTGGCTATAGAGTTCTCTGACTATTTGGTGTGTCCTGCAGGGAGAAAACTGTGGATATATTCATATTTTTTGACATTTTATCTCAAGTTTACATGGCAACTTGTGAGAAGTTTCTAAGTGCTTTATATAGAAATAGGTTTCTAAATGCTTGCAGTTTGTAAAACAATTTCTTTTAAAAATAAGTGATTTCATAGTTCTATAATTCCAGTGAGTATATGCATGAAATTTTTGAGTGTAGAGGAAAATGATTTTCTGCAAGAAATAAATTTTACTACCAGATAACTTTGAAACATCCTTGAGCATGTCTAAAAATAGCAATGAAATGGGATGTGAGCACTATTTCTGATGATTTTAAGCATATTGAAAACTGTAGCCGAAGTCCACAAGACTATATGTAATGTCCATTAAAGTTATTTATTAAGTACTGCTTCTAATCAAGGAGTTACAAAGTAAATGGTGATAAATACCGTCAGACATTTGACATTAATTAAAAGGATTATAATTTTTCTAAGAAAGATAGTTATAAATTCTTGATGTAATAATTTAGCAAATGCCACACCAGATTAGACAATTGACTGAGAGTGACAGTATGGTGGAACAGTTTTCATTAAGAAACTGACTGGTGGGGGAAAGGCAAAGTACTTCATGATTAGTGAAGCATTCTTCACTGAGGAAGGCAGAGCTGCAAGAGAAGCAAAGCTGCAAGAGAAGCAGAGTTGCAAGAGAAGCAAAGCTGCAAGAGAGGCAGAGCATTGGGGGTATGGGTGAGATCAGCATGAATGGTTCTTGTTGGTGACACAAACTGGAATTCACAAAAGAGAGTAGGTCACATGAGCCAAGGAAAATGCTTGAACAAGTCTGAATGATTTCCCGTTTTGAAAATAGATTTCAGGATTATCTAGAATAAATTGCCAGAGAGTGAAAACTGGAAAAGGCAAAAGTAGTTTCAATGCACTAAAGAATCAAGAGAAGAGAAAAAATGTCAGGGGTCAATAGGGAATAGTTGTTTACAAAACAGAGCTATGCCATGGAGATGCTTAGATGCTTAGGAATAGTGAGGAGTCTGAAAAGAACAAGTTTCTAGAACGGGAGAGGTTAGGGAAATATGGAATAAGGGGATATTGTCTTGAAGGAGAATGAATCTTTGATTCAGTGAAGATGGAACAACTGCCATTGAATAACATTAGAATTAAAAATGAATGTTTAGGAGCTAAAGACAGGGATATGCAAATAAGACCAGAAAGTTGAGCATACCCACTCCTGATTACTTACGGTTTTTACTTGAAATAGATCTAAATTCCCAGGACTAAGGGCACAAGAAGGCTATAAGAATTCCCATCACTGTAATGAATAGTCAGTGATTGGAATGGACACAAGAACTGAAGACAAATGAGTCTATAATTTAGTAAATGTGAAACACTATCTGGGGATGACAGTAATTATTTTTTATGCCATGCATCTACCTGGTTGCTTTTTTATTTTTAGCAGAGCCTCCCACACATGTAAAGAAAAGGGCTGTGGGGTTGATTCACATCTGTGTCACTGGCAGTCAGGTGCCATAAAAATGACAAGAGTATAAGATTGCAAAAGTTACTGAGGGTTATTTCAGGAAAGTGAGCCAAGAAGGAAGAAAGTAATTCTGAGACATGGGTAACAATAAATTGATGGGGAATTGGAGTGAGGAAATTGGAAAGGAATCAGACAAGAAATAATGTCTTAAAGGCAGAAGGTATGAAGATTGTGATCACACAGAGGAGTTTGAGTTTATCCACTTGGATACAATTCAACATGATAAGAGGGCAGTTGACTCTGGGCACAAGAGCAAACATGCATGTGTGCATGTATGTAAGTGTGCATGTGTGTGTGTGTGTGTGAGAGAGAGAGAGAGAGAGAGAGAGAGAGAGAGAGAGAGAGAGAGAGCTTGTACATGCTTAAACTTCTTTTTATAGAACCTTTCTGTGTTGTATGAGACCACTTGCTTGTTCCTGGTTGCTCAGCCCTGAAATAATCACACAGAAACCCTATTTTTTTGCAATACTGTTTGTCCAATAGCTTAGGCATATTTCTGACTCACTCTTATCTTAAATTAACCTGTCTTCATTAATCTGTGTATAGCCAATAGGCTGTGGCTTACCCGGTAAAGTTCCGGCATCTGTTTCTGGTGTGGAATTGGCTTCTTCTTCTTCCAATTCATGGCTTCTCCTCGACTCTGCCTTCTTCCTTCCAGCATTCAGTTTAGTTTTCACTGCCTACCATAACTCTGTCATATCAGGCCAAGCCAATTTCTTTCTTCATTAACCAGTAAAAGCAACACATAGACAGAGGAACTCCCACATCATTTCTCTAAGTTCTTAAGTCCATTTCTTTTCCTAGGAATGATAATGGTTAACAAAAATTCCTGTGCTGTTTTATTTAATGTATAGTCTGAGAATTTGTGTCCTTAACAGAAAAAAAAGCATCACAGGAGCATTGTCCCTTCCTCAGACCTCAGAATTGACTGTGTGAGAGGTCAGCTTGGAAAACAGCCTAGTTTCCTCTGTTAGCTGATTCAGCTGAGGTAGTAGAGATGGGCTCTCATACACACAACAAGTATCTGAGGAAAAAATGATCTTGACAGTGAAACTGTAAATAATCCAGCATTCTCAGCAGGAGTCTGGCAAGTGTATAACCACATATTTATAATTTCTGGAGGCAGTGACCTAATTGCTATTGCAGAAAATTAAATTGATTTATTATTATACCATATATAAGCCATAGTTGTTTCTAACTGTTTAATCAATGTAACTTTGAACAATATGAGATTTTTTGACAAAAACAAAATACAATTTGTGTAGAATAATAGTTTAAGCAGTATTTTTTTTTTTCGAGACAGGGTTTCTCTGTGGCTTTGGAGCCTGTCCTGGAACTAGCTCTGTAGACCAGTCTGGTCTCGAACTCACAGAGATCTGCCTGCCTCTGCCTCCGAGTGCTGGGATTAAAGGCGTGCGCCACCATTGCCCGGCCTAAGCAGTATTTTCTGAAAGTGATAAAAGACTGTCTTATTTAAAATTGCATTTTGCTATTTTAATTCTTAATAAATTAATAACATTGATAGATCGATCGATTGATTGATTGATTGATTGACTTCTGTAATATAAAGATGTGGGAGCTCTCCCAGATCATCCCTCAGTTTCCTCTTGACTTGCTTACCTTGTTGACATCTTCGTTAAGGTTTCAGTAAGTTCTGTTGCGATGGTTAGTCTTAATTGCCAACTGGGTACGATTTAGAACCACCTTGGAGATACACCTGGTTTGTTTGGGACAGCATCTCCAGAGAAGCTTAACTGATAAGGGAAAACATGCCCATGTGGACAGCCCAATTCTCTGGACTGAATAAAAGGACACAATGAGTAAAACCGGGTGTGCGTTGTTCTATGCTTCCTGAGGTGAATGCAATGAGGCCAGTTGCCTTTTGCTACTATCTCTATGTTCCCCCCATGATGGACTGCACTCTCAACTGTGAGTCAAATAAACCCTTCCTTAAGTTGCTTTTGTAAAGAATTTCTTCAAAGCAATTTTAAAAACAGCTAATGTACTTGACTACCCTAGTAAGTGTTAAATAAGGACACTGTATTAGCAAAAGAGATAGTAGTAAGAAAATCCTTTTTTAAAAAATTACTATGACAACCCTGCAAACTAGAGATTTCCAAAAATTTGCTTAGATAAACAATGATATTAATGTATATTTGGTAAATTTGAAATTTTCTTACATCGGTGTGTTAAAAACAACAAATGTCTACATATATTGGCCTATTTATATGAGCTCAGTACCTTTCCAGAAGTTCAGGAAACAGATAGAATGTGAAAGCTAGGTTGTCTCCTAACAGTCTAATAGGGTCAGGCTAGTATCACGGAGAGGATGACAAGGTTCAGAGAAATAGGGTGAAACTGCATTCTAAATACTTCTTATACTCACAGGTAAATATAGTTGTCACCCCTCAACAAAGAAACTTTTTTTTTGTAGTAAAGATGACAGAAATACCCATATGGTCAAAGTTCAGGAAACCAATCATGGGTGCCCAGTCCCCAATGATACACATGTTCCATAGCTAAGGTTCTGTAAGGCAAAAAGAGTAACAGGCTTTCTGCTGAGAGATCATGTTTCCTATGTATGACAGGAGACTGTGCCTGTGAAATCTCAATAGGACTAGAAAGACAACATCAGCAATTTCCATGTCAGTGTGTAGGGATAAATCTCACAGGCTCCCACCCATAGATGAAGAACTTATGCAACTAATGGCTTCTGAGAATTGGAAAATCAGTCACCTCCAGGGTCTAGTCATGATACCTTAACCAATGCATGCGGTCAGTCCTAAACATGTATACAGAAGCAACACTAAGCGAACTCAGCAGGTGGTATTTTAAAGTGTGCAAGTATATATACCTATATCTATGTACATATACATGTTCATATATAAAACAATAACACCTAAAGATAAGAGGCCACAAATTTGAGGAGTCAGAGACACACAAGAGGAGTTCAAGGGAGGAAAAGGAGGAGGAAATGACATATAGTATTGATGTAGGAAGTTTTCAAAATTTAAATAATTAAAAAAAGAATAACCAATAAATGTTCATATCTATTGTCCTGTACTAAACTGTGCCATAGGTCACCTTTTACTGCTTTTCCCACCATCAACATTATGAGGTGACTGTGCTTGGACAAAGTCTGT
Organism: Alexandromys fortis; assembly: GCF_014885135.2. Lineage (NCBI taxonomy): Eukaryota > Metazoa > Chordata > Mammalia > Rodentia > Cricetidae > Alexandromys > Alexandromys fortis. The sequence continues at coordinate 10,028,419 of NW_026067903.1, read as the reverse complement.
TTTTCCAAGAGGGGAGGAAAATCACCTTCATATTTGCCTCCTACTGCCTCAATGACACGGGACAATTTTCACACAGGTTGACAGAAGAAATAAAAATAAAAATTGCAGTAGTGAGCCACTGGACTGTGAAATGCAGTAGATTTGTAAATGGCATCGCTAGACCAGTGCTTATGGCAGCTGGGAGTGCTTCCTACAGAATGTACTATAAAGTATATGAGATCTGGGAAATTCGCTCTTCTGTGGATGACCTTTAGCAAGTACAGAAGATGGGAGAAAGATTCTTTCCAACCCTGACCCACTTACAGAGTACTCTCTATTATCTGGGTATAGTTCTCAGTACAGGGTTAAACTCACAAATCCTCAATTTGTAAACACCAAAGTTTCCTGTTTCTGATTCAGAATTTTGAAGGAGCATGAGAAAATCTTGTGAATAATTAACCATAGAATTTCAGATATATTTAACAAATACTCAGTGATTAAGGTTCTTTAATATAATTAATAACATCTAAGTGAGACCACCTGCATGAAAACAACAACAATTTCATTTTGTCACATATGTAAGTACTTAGGAGTAGAAAATGGGGAGTAGTTTATCAAGCTAGGCTCCTCACATGTGGCACATGGACCAAATTCATAATTTCAGGCTGCTTTCAGTCAATGAAGTTTTGTGAACTGTATTTTAAAGTGTAGCAGTACACATGTGTCTCTCTGTGTGTGTGGGGGGGTGTATTATCTGTGGCTTTTACTACGATCAGTTAAAAAACTTATGTTACAGAGAATGCTCGTTCTACAGAGCCACCTGTATTTAATCAGTAGTCTTGCTTTTTCTTTTAATTTTTAAAAAGTTTCTATTATATTTTGATTGTGTTCTCATTCTCCAACTCCTCCCATATCCTCTCCATTCCCTACCTACCCAAAATCTCTCTCTCTCTCTCTCTCTCTCTCTCTCTCTCTCTCTCTCTCTCTCTCTCTCTCNTTCTCTCTCTCTCTCTCTCTCTCTCTCTCTCTCTCTCTCTCTCTCTGTCTGTCTGTCTCTGTCTCTCCTCCTCTCTCTCTTTTCTTCTCTCCTCTTACTCTCACTCTTGTTCTTCCACTCTCCAAAAACAAAGAAGCAATCAAAAGTTTAAAAAAACAAAATACAATAAAACCAAGAAAGTATCAAAACAAACAAAATTAATAAAAAGAAAAGTCCATAGCAACCAACTATCCTAAGAGTTTGCTTTATGATATCCAACTACTCTGCACAAGAGTGTGGTTGATATGCCCAGTGACAATTCCTCTTGTAAGAAAAGCCAAGGATAGTGTGACATTCTTATGACAAAGAACAAAAGAAAGAAGTAGTCACTGTTGGTAGCATCCCTATGTCACCAGAAAGACCGGAGACTTTGTTGTCTCAGATCTCACACTTCTGAAACCTGGCATCAAGCAGCATTGGCCAAAATCTGAGGACAGAGGCCTTGCCCACCGTCCAAGATTTTATCCTACCCTAGGAACACCAGACATGGGTGCTGCCTCCTTTGTTTTTAAGGGACATCCTTTCCCCTACAGTTCTGCAAGGTGAAATATGATGAAGTTAGGATACTTTCAGGTGTTAACATGACCCCAAATAGGGCAGGATCATGCCCAAAGACTTTCTCTGGAAAGGGCAAACCAGTGGGATGGGGGCAAAGACTGACCAGGTGCTTTGAAAACAAATGGGCAGTGGACCAATGTGCATACTGAAATCAGCCCCCAAATGCCAGAGTCCCTGCTTCTGTCTCAGGGAGGGGCAGGCAGTGGACTCTGGGATTATGAATTCCCGTTCTGTTCCTTTTTCATGTTTGACTTTGTACAGCTCCCTCACTGTTGGAACTTCACTTTTGGGGCATGACATTCTCTGAATGCTGCTGCCTACTTTAGATTTGACCTGCCCCCGACATTACCCATGCTTTATTTATATTTTAAAATATAAGTAAAGAGATTTCCCTGTTTCCTGCAGCAGTTACTCTTTTGGGTTGCCTTAAGGAAAGGCAGTTATTTTCCCATGGCAAACTAATACAAACACATGGAGCATGCAATATGACACAGAATTGGTAACAATCATGTTTCCTTACCACCGCAGTGAGCAATCGGCTGTCCTTATTTTCTCATTCTCGGTTTTTTTTTATTATAATAGCAGCAGCGCTGTTTTGCAGCTATAGGAAAGAAAATTGCCACTTCTCAGGATTGCAGTGTAAAGGTAAAACAGAGGAGAAATTCGTGTCTATTACAAAACACATACATTCTCATTCTCTTAAAGACAGATTTGTTGTGTTTATGGAGGTGAACATCTTCTCTAAGAAGCATCTTCCATTTCTTCAATCTCTTTAAAAAATTCAGTAGACAAAGCCCTAGCTTAGTATGCCAAAACAAAAGCAAAAGAACAGCTTTTATTTTGAAATGGACATTCTAATCTACCTTGATAAAAGTCTCAGTTATTTCTTATTTAAATAACCTTTTTCATTTATTTTGCATACTAACCAGTTTCTCCCAGCTTCTCTCCTGTCATCCCCTCCTTTTTTCCCATCTACCCCTCCCAACCCATCCACTCTTTCTCCATCTGCATTCAGTAAGGGATGGGCCTCCTATGGTCTTGTGCAAACTATGGTACATCAAGTTAAGGCAGAACCTAGCTCCTTCCCTTACATCAAGGTGGGGCCGGGTAATATAGCATAGGGAAAAGATTACCAAAAGTAAACTAAGCACCAGGAAGAGGTCTTGCTCTCACTGTTAGAAGCCTAATGAAGAGACCAAGCTACACAATTGTCACTCACATGCAGAGGGCCTAGCTTGGTCTCATCCAAGCTCCTTGTGAGTTCAAGTCAGCTATCTCAGTGGGTTTTGCATTTAGAGCCCCCTGGCTGGTATAATCTCTCCTCACTTTCTTCCTCAATACCCTCAGATTTTAGCAGGAACTTAGGGCAGTTCTTGTCGGTAGATCTCTGCCTCTGTTTCCATCAGTCATTGAACAAAGTATCGCTGATGGCAATTAGGGAAGTCACCAATGTGCTTACAGCATATGACCAGTTCAGGCACCTGCTCCACAATTGCTGGGAGTCTTAGTTGGAGACATCCAGGTTGGTTCCTGGTTCTTTCCCTGGCATCAAGTTTCTTCCTAACCTAAAATGCCCCCCCATCAAGATATCTCTTTTGTTACTCTCCCCCTAGATCCTACCTCCAACCCATCTCCCACACCCATCCTGCCCATCCAGCTCCCACTTGTTCCCATTCCTTCAAACCCACAACCACTGCCCTCATTTACCTAGGAGATCTTTTCTACTACCCCTTCCAAGGGAAATATGTGCATCCCTCTTTGGACCCTCCTTGTTAAATAGGATTTATGGGGCTATGGTTTGTAGGTTGGTTATCCTAAAATGTACTCCTAAAATCCACCTATGAGTGAGTACATACCATGTTTGTCTTTCTGTTTATGGATTACCTTACTCAGAACGCTTTTTTTTAGTTCCATTGATTTGCCTGCAAATTTCATGAAGTCATTATTTTATACAGCTGAGTACTACTCCATTGTGTAAATGTACCATATTTTCTTTATCTATTCTTTTTCTTTTAAAAAAGTATTTTGTATTGATTTTATTGAGCTATACATTTTTCTTTGCTCCCCTCTCTTTCTCTTTTCTTCCCTTCAAGCCCTTGCTCCCAATTACTCAGGAGATCTTGCCTTTTTCTACTTCCCATGTAGATTACACCAATGTATATCTCTCTTAGGGTCCTCATTGTTGTCTAGGTTCTCTGGGATTGTGATTTGTGGGCTGGTTTTCTTTGTTAGGTTATGTCTCATGTAAGCCTGTGGAGGAACTATGACATGTCAACATTGTGAAATAAGAATGCAAATATTATGAAACTATTTTTAAATAAATTGCTTCTACAACCATATATAAAATTCTATTAAACATTTCTCTCATGAAGGCTGCCTTCATTTTGAGTTATCTGAAGAATTCAGAATTTATTATTTAAAAAAATGTCTGATATTATTTCAAAATACAGATGAAGTAATAACCATTAGGATAGACTGTCATTGACTCAAAGTTTAAATAGGAATTTCTGAAGAGAAATATTTATATTATTCTAGCCATCTTTATTTTCTATGGAATATGCAGATTCTATCAGCATATAATAACCCCAAAGTACTTTATCGGGATCTCCTTCACCTGCAGCCTGCTGCCACTGAGCTAGAATTTATAGGATTATAACCTTTGCCATTTCCCGCAGAGCTTCTGAGGAGCTACAGCCCCTTCCCAGTGCTCCTAAACCTCATGGTTTATAGGGAGAAAATGGATGATATCCATCTTGTACATATGGCCCCTCTCATCTGTCATGACTACCATAAATGCTCGTGGGTTAGTAGTTATAAAAAATGTTATAAACAAATACTTAACAGAAATTTGAAAAACAAGCAAAATGGAATAGCAGAGTCTTACAATATGCCATATGAAATTCTGAAGACCTGTAAAGGGCAGTGGCATCTTTGCTGATTAGTTTCCCCACTCTGGCCTGATTTCTTGGCTAACAGACTTCTCTTGGCTGAGAGCATTTTTTTTTTTTTGCCACAAAAGATTAAAGTTGTCTGATATCACCAACATATGGACTCAGAAACCAAAGTCTATTATGAATAAGCTCTTTTTTCACAAGTAATTTTAAAATTCATTTCAAGAGCATTTCATCCAAATATTCATCCAAAAAGTTCAACTACCTTTTGGTGAAAATAGTCATGCTAGAAGATTTTGTTAAATCTTATTTTCTAGCCCTAAAGCACTTTAACCTATATTATCTTCTTTCAGAAGAAGAATTTCCCACAATTTTAGGATCGGGAATTCCAACTTATAAAAATGAGATAATTTACATAATATGTTGAATAAATGCCAGTTTTGGGCTTTGGGCCATGTCTCTTAGAGACTAGTATAATGATCTCTTCATATAATAGTGTTTCTATCCTTAAAGAGAAAATTTAGCATTTTGAAAGGATGTTTATATTTCAAGTTCCGAGTTCACTGGTAATTTAGAACCTAAACATATCATTAAGAGGAATGGGAAAAGTTGGAGTTGTAATAGGCACAGTGAATATTGCTGCTTGATCCTAGTTCAGAATGCCCAGTCATTAATGAACAAAGCTTGCATAACTACTGGGTCGGTTGACTTGTACTGATCCTTGAAAGCAACAATACCTTTTCTCCTTGCTGATTACATTTAGTTACTGTTTTGTAAGCAAGTCAGTTTAAAGCTATTTGCATTATAATATTTGGAAAGACTTTATTTTTCTTAAGTTAAAAATAACTAACCAAGGTGGTAAATACCTTCCCCCACTTCTGTATAGCAATGTCTTCTAAATTATGGCTCAAGGGACTCAGGAAGTCAGCAAATGTCTTGGGTCTGCAAGATTCACATGGTTTTCTATCCAGAATTATAACGTAGTAAACTACTGCTGTAGGAGACTCTGACCAAAAAGTTGCAGAGAGGAGCTTCTATTTTAAAACAAGAGTCGAGGAGGTAACTTTTAGGTTGGTTTCATTGTTGTTGCTTCTAAAAATTTAAGGAATTGTTGAAGCTGTGGCTCTGATATAGCAAGCTGAGCTCCAAGTTTGTTTCTTTTGGGAGTGGTCTTTTTGTTGATGCATGTGCTTGAGACTCATCTCTACTCTAAGTAACCTCTTATCCATACTCTTGTTAATAGGTCCGATAAAATCCCATTGGTTCACCAAGTTAGACTTAGTTATATTGTGTGTGAGATAAAGTGGAGAGAGGAAAGGAGAGGAGAGGAAGGCAGGGGAGGGGAGGGGAGGGGAGGGGAGAAGAAGAGAGGAGAGGAGAGGAGAGGAGAGGAAGAGAGTTAGAGTTGTGCCTCTGAAGGAAGTCTCTCCCTGATACAATTAGTGATGCTTCTCCTCATTGTGCCAGACTATCTGACAAGAAACTTAAGGGAGGAGCTTGACTCAAGCTCCAAGAGATGGAGTCTATTATTATATGGAAGACCTGGCAGCAGACTGATCCAGGTAGGACCTTTTAGTCACTGATCACTCATCTTTCAATAAAAATAAGGAAATAAAAGTAAGACTTGAAGCAGAGGTAAGCTGCAATACTCTGTCAATCTTGGGGGATTTATAGAATAGTGCTAAAAGTTTCCATGGCCCTATCACTCTCGCTTATTGCATGCATGAAAACCAACCAAACAAACAAGTGGTAATGTATAAAATAATTCAAATATGCTATAATCTCAAAGTACACTGAGATCTTGAATGATAGCTATAATAGGTTCTCTCTGTTTCCTCTTCTGAGGCTTGGCAAACACTGAAGCCATTGGTCCCTAAATGAGAGAAAGGAATGAAATAATCACAGTTTAAACTTTTCAAGTGGTTTTCTGGCCCCAGTAATGAACAGTGATTTCTATATCATTCTGGCTTTTACCCCTCCCCCAGCAATAAGTTTTCATTTCTCTGAATTACTAGCCACTTATTCTTTTTGCATGATATGCCAGAAAGTACAGAGAATTAGTTAGACACTAAGGCCAGCCAATCAAGCATTCACTTATTCTGTGCTTGAGCACCAAGACAGAGACCCAATCTGCTCTCAAGAGGGGACACAGACAGTTTTAGACCAATACAGAAAGGAAGAGAGGATCACCAGGTGGGACTCCTTAGAGTTAGTGGCCTCCCCTAATCTAGGGAGCTCCTCTACCGAAGAAGTCTGCAGCTCTAGCCAGCAAACTTTATTTCCAGTTTGATCTGAGCTTTTGTTCTGTCTTTTAATTCTTTAACTGAGAGAAAAAAAAATGTCGACCTGCTAGCCATATAATTTTGTTCATGAAAATTAAAGAAATTTAAAACCCATGGTAAGCTAATGGGTGATGGAGGAAGGTCATCGGTAATAAACAAACTGCATTGACCCATTTTGATAGGCCATTCCTTAGGTGGGTGGAGAAGGCAGAACAGAATGCTGGGAGGAAGAGGAAGTGAGCTCAGAGGCCATGCTCCCCTCTCCCAGGCAGACGCATGTGATGAAGCAAGCCACCAGGTCAGACATGCTGAATCTTTCCTGGTAAGACCGGTGCTACACAGTTTATTAGAGATGGGTTGATCAGGATATCAAAATAGCCAGTAAGGGCTAGAGCTAATGGGCCAAGCAGTGTTTAAAAGAATACAGTTTGTGTGTTGTTATTTCTGGTGTAAAGCTAGCCGTGCGGGAGCCGTGCGGGAGCCGGGCGGGACGAAAAGCAGGCCTGCAGCTCTTACAACAAATGGGTTTTTATTGAGCATTAATATTTAAGCACAGAAAGCTGTGACCTACAGGTACAGTTGATCTCATGAAAAAATACAAACAAAATCCGGCTTCATAATTTTGAATAGTATCATTGTGAGATGAATGGAAATGGGAAATATCCAAACAAACATTGTTTTCAGACAATTGGCCCCATGGAGTACTCAAATGATAAAATGTGGAGTGAGCACTGGATAATACAATTAAGCTAAGGAACATGTACAGGGATGCTATATGGAGAATTTCAGTGCTACAGAAACATTAAATTGTGACAGGAGTATATTCTTGGAATCCAAATACAATTCCCTAGAGATCATTTGCTTGTTATCTTCTTCCTCTAAGAGCAGACTAAAAAAAATACATGAGGAAAAAGCCTTTTCAAAATGCACAGTAAGATCTGCAAAGTGTCTTCGCTATCTAACGAGGAGAACCCATTGCCCAACACTATAAAATACTGTGTTTTCTTTGGAAATTCTCAATGGCATGGTAAAATGCTAATAAGTGGGGCAAAGTTTTTTTGGCTTATTTTTTAAACTAGGTCAGTTCTTAATCTAATGAATGAGTGATTTGTTTGACGTGTAAAATCAGGACAGCAAGAGTCTCTAACTCCGTAGCTAATAGTGTTACAGGAAGAGCCAAGTGGGCTAGCAGCTTAACACCCGGGTCAGGTGTGGTGCATCAGCACACACACTGTCTGTTGATGTTTCTCTAATACTCAGTGTGTTGGTAAATTATAAGGGACTAGGTGGGTAGAAGGCTTGACTTGTAATGTTTTCCAGTGGGGATTGCTGTAAATGTCCCATGAGAGGCTGATGCCATCTCTTGGCATGCCACTGAGAGTGGGAAACAAGGCACCAAATGTTGAACTAGTTTCATCACACATAACAGACGTTACACATAATAACCACCTCAAAAGTGGCGAAAATAATTACATAATGAAGATACGATAAAATTTTAGTATTTTTTATTTGCTTTCGAAAACTAAGAAAATCTTAATCGTTTAATTGTCTAATTACAAAAGATAAGTCGAGTTGTGTTTCTCTATCTCAAAAGCTGACATTATTGAGCACTAATGTGTCATTGCAAGTGCCGAATTCTGCTTTTGATTACATGTTCCTGGTTGTAGTGGAAAATACAGGCACATTAAAGATGCTGAGTAAGGGCTAGGAAGATGACTCAGCTGGTAGGCAGCCTGCCTCACAAGCATGAGAACGGGAGTCATCATCTCGACTTAAAGTCACACATGGTGGAGGACTGCATCTTAACCACTGTATGGAGTTGGCAATTAGAAAAAGACAGATCTCTAGAGCTCATTGGCGAGCCATTGGCCCCTTCTAGCCGAGGAGAAGCAGCACACCCATCATCTCACCCCAGGAAGGGAACCCATTGGAGACCAAAGTAAAAATTACGTTAAAGTTCAATAAGGTAAGCTAAAAGGATTTTTATTGAGTTATTCTCAGGGATATCATTGGGGCATTGCATTCTGGAGCAAGGATGACCCAAAAGCAGTTGGAACACTGCAGAGTCCACTCAATCAAAGATAGACTTAGGAAAGCTGCAGCCAGGAGCTGTATGTATGCAGTTTGCAAACAGCTTTGCTGTCGAAGATTTCTCAGTTCCCTTCCCAACAGCTGTTTACTTCTCTAAGCAGGGAAGATGTTTTTGAGAATCATTCAGGTTTCCACTTTCCCAGAAATGTACTTTTGTTTACCTCCTGACTCTCTTAAATTTCTCCCTTCCTCCTGGTGGGAGCGTGTAGCAAGAAGAGGTTGCTAACAAGATATTCAGACAGAAACCCTGTCTCAAACAAATAAATAAAAGGGAAAATGATAGGGAAAGAAATCCAGTCTTGACTTCTTACCTCCACATAAAGCATGTGCACACACACACTGCACACAATGTTGTAAAATGTTATCTTCAATGTATATATTAAATTTGTTTTTTATTTATTTCTCTCTCTTTGAAACGAATGAAATCCAAGCCACTTCTGGAGTCGTGCATATCAAAGAAGGTATATTCTGCCTATAGTAGCCAATTTGTGCAAAACGGGTCTAGAGTTCTAGAGGAAAAGACTGGAATTATATATACTACAAGGCAAATCCATTTGCCCCTCCACACAGTTATGGAAAAGATATAATTGTTTATCTAGGGACAAAATCTGAGTCATTATATATTTTTTATATAAATAGATATTTTTGGACGTATGCTGTGTTTTCTCCAATAAAGTATAATTAGGAATACCAAAGGAAAAGATGTCTAAAGCAAAGTGATATGTATAAAAATCTGAATTAGGGAAAGGTCTGACAGGGGTATGAAGGCCTGCTCTATTTTGGTGGGCACACCTCCCTCTCAAACTGATGTGGATGCATCAAGGCGTGTGCATGTGTGTGCATATGTGTATATGAATAAAGACATACATACAACCTATTGATCCCATTTAATGTTGCTCATATTCTTATGATTTCAGGGCTGAAAACTTGGTGCTGGATAGGCATTGAAGGCCCTCATCCCTGGTAAAGAGTAAATCTCCCTCTCTCAGTAGTTTTTAATTGCCTATAGCTCTTTATCTAGGGATAGTATCTTAAGGGCAGTTACCCCACCCACATTTGCATGTCAACTGTTGTCATTATTCTTGCCTTGTTTAGGCATCCATATCGTTGAGCTCTCTCTCTCTCTCTCTCTCTCTCTCTCTCTCTCTCTCTCTCTCTCTCGATACCTTGTTCCTTCCAACTCTTACAATCTTTCCAGCACATCTTCCGCCTTGTTCCCTGAGTTTTAGGTGCTGGGGTCGTGTTGTAGATGGGTCCACTGCTTACGGGTACCACATGGTCTATAGTTCTTCACATCATTCTCAACATCAGTGAGAATAAAATACACTCCTTGGTGTGTATATATTAAAGGTGATTTGATTTACAACTATTGCAGAGGATCCTGGTTGGATCACAGTAGAAAATGTGCAATTTCAGTGAACCAATCCTTGCAGCCTTAGAAACAGCAGATGCAAATTTTCCAGCACAGATACTTTTCAGTTATTACTGCTGTTTGGGGAGGTGGTTGGCTACAACTGCCAATTCCAAGCAAAGAAATGAGTTTTTAAAGAACGTTATGTTGGAGGGCAAACAGTAGAGCTGTACTGTAATTGTGAAATGGAGGTGAAAGGTAAATTGGTAGCTGGAGGAGCATAGAAAGCTGAAAGGAAAGCACACAAAATAAAATGTTATGTATGAGATTTATGAATTACCTGAAGCAAAGAGCACTATAAATATAGTGGATGGAAAGGTTTGATTCAAAATGATCTAAATGGGCAGAAACAAGAGGCATAAAACACAACGTAATTTCACAGGAACAGATATAAAGTCCTACATTTAGGTTCAAAGAGTTGCTTTTATATAAATAAAAAATAGAAAACAGAAAAAAAATAGAAAACAGGATTTATAACAGTTCTACTGAGAAGGGGGGGAAACATGAAGTTTTGTTTAGTTTCAAGTTCAGTAAGAATGGACGGCCTTGCACTGCCACTAATAACGGAACCTAACCATAAGCCAGTGTGGCTCAGCTGATTGCTGGCTACTGTGTTCTGTGTGGATACTATTAAATCTGGACTATTCCTTCTACTTTGGGAGCCCATATTTTAAGGTGATGCTAATAAACTCAGGGATACTGAATGAAATAAATAAGTACAGTACTATATCTTAAGAATGGACTGAATAAGCTGTTCTGCATTTTTCATCTCAGAAGAAATGACTTTAGGGATATGATTCCCTCCTTCATATTCATATTCATGTTCAGATGGTTCTGAAAAGCGAAATAAATAATTCAGACACCTAAAAATACAGAAATTTGCCAATGGGTAGAAATAAAAATGATGTGAAAATAGTTTTTTAAAAGAATAACTTCTTCTTATAAAATGATTGATAAAATTCTGTGTACTTTTCTTTATTGAATGACAAAATAAATAGTAATTAGTAGGGTTATGAATAGCCATAAGAATTTTCATATTTTAATTCTCATTAGAACACTAAAATTACAACATAAGTATATATACTTACATATATATGTGTGTGTATGTGTGTGCATGTGTACATATTTATAATTAAGTATATACTATTATAATATATAGTATCTAAGTATATATTACCTAAATTTTATTTACATTTTCAAATTTTATTTAAATTTACTTTTATATACATTTTCAAGTTTCATTTCAACTCCTTTATTGAGTTACATTATACCTCATTAAAGCTATATTATACCTATAGTAAACAACAAACTGTATAATTTGGTGTTTTGGCATATTTGTCTGCAAAACAGCATCTTAAATAAACTGAATGTACAAGCAATACCTGATTTCTTTTTGTCTAGAACTTCCTCATCTTCTACTGTTTAAATCACAAAGAATCAATGCTTTTCACAACTGTTTTGGAAACTCGTATGATTATATTAAAGTATATATCTTTGTCTAGTTTCTTTCATTCGGTAGAATTATCTTTTAATTTGTTCATGTTGTTTTGTGGGTACTTCAAACATTTAATTGCTTAGTAGTATATTTATTTAGCTGCAATAATTTGTTTATGTACTCATGAACTGATAAATACTTAGGGTCTTCTCAGTTTGAATATAAATGCACACATTCATATTTGTTTAACTGTCTCGGGTAAAGTGACTGGACTACATGGCACGTGAATGCTTATTTTTTTAAGAAACTGAGGAACATTTTAACCCAAGAGAATTGTGCTGGCTTTGGTTTCCACAGACACTGGTAAGTGTCCCTGTCTCTCTGCTTTCTGATTGGCTTATACCGTTGCAGACCTTCCATGATGTATGGTGCAATAACACACTATAGTTTCAATTTACATTTCCTTAATTCATAAGGATGTTAAATGTTTTGTATATTGGCAATTCATTTATATTGTTAAAGTGGCTTTGCATAATTTATAAATGTAATTTTTTTGTTACTGGAAATTCTGGACCCAATTCTTCCTTCAGACTTATCATGTACTAATATTTTCAAATCTATCAGCTGCCTTTGATTTTCATCATAAAGGAATGAAAGCAGAGTTTAGGTTTATATATCAATTTATGAATTCTTTTTTAGGATTTGTAAGGATTTTATACTGTCTTAAGATATTTTAACTAATAAATGCCCACAGAGATTTTCTCATTAATATTCTTTTAAGCTTTATATTTAAAATTTTTTCTTTTCTTTTTCTTTTTTTTTCCTTTTTTCTGTTTTTTCAGGAAAGAGTTTTTCTGCATAGCTTGGAGCACTTTTTTTGTACTGAGAAGGCAACTCAGTGAATACTGAATACTGAATTTGCCTATAATTAATTTTTATATACTTTTATACTCCAATACAAAAGGGGGAGGGGAAGGCAAAAGACTGATTTAGCATGACACAAAGGATAACCATAACAGTTACTGCTTCAATACTTGAGACATCAAGCTATTATTTCCTGAGTGAAACATTCGATATTTTGGGCAAGATATGCAGTGAATAATATCCTAGAATCCTGAAGGAAGCCATGAGTAATCAGTAAGAAGACATTAGCAGGGATGGATGAAGGGCATATAAAAAGGGTTGGAGGAAGGAAAGCAAACAGTGAAATGATATAATTAAATTTCAGTTTAAAATTGAAAATTATGAAAGAAATAATTCTATTAATCATTTTCTAGATTGACTAACTTACAATGTTTGTTTAACCTCTTACTCTGACTGTTAGCTGTGGCAATTATAAGTACTTTTTGAATCCCACACCCTGTTCATATGCAGTACTAATTGGACTTATATTTTTTTTCTTTTTTAAAGCACAGTACAGAAAATTACAAGGACTCTGTGTTAAAGGAGATCCTCAGGGATTTGGACAGAGGGTTTGGGCTGGATATCACATAGTCATCTAATAAAAGCAAATGATTTTTTCAATGTTCAGTGCTATAAAAGTGTTTTTATTATAGAATTCCAACATGTAAATTAATATTAATGAGTCTTAATAAAGATGACTGACACTGATTTGAGGCAAATTATTTATGGAAACATTGTAGAAGTTTTCTGTTCTTTTTTCTTTTGATGATGGGGATCAGACAAGGGGCCTCTTCAATGCTATGCAAGCAACCAATGAGGCTAACCCCAGTTCTCAGTGCACTTTGATTTTCAAAACCATATTAAAATATTTCCTATAGTGATGTTGAAATGTCTCAGTTGTTAGGAGCATTAACATCTTTCCCAGCACACAAATGAAAGCTTATGAGTGTCTGCAACTCCACTTATTATAAATTCAATTCCTATTATGGTCTGCAGAGGAACCAGGCATTAGAAAATCACATGTATACAGGAAAACATCCAAGCAGACAAAACACCCATACACATAAAATAATAAAATTAAAATTAATTCAAAACAATAATTTTTTTCTTGTTAAATTAATTCTTTTACGCTTAACAGTATGATATGCCATAAATATAATTTTAAAATGTATGTCAGAAATATATGTCCTTAGTTTAGTTGTGCTCAAATTTTTGAAGTCCATACCTGCTAAAAATTCATAGACAATTATTGAAGCCAGGAAGTCCAAGTTCAAGGAGACAACAGATGTAATTTCCTCTTTGCCTTCTTGTCTGTCATTTCCTACTTATGCTTTAAGTGGCTGGTGAAGCAAGAGAGAGGTTTTGGGCATCTTCTTTCAAACTGACAACTAAAACATGTTTGACATGTGCATATATGTATTTATTCATGCTTACATCAGGTTCAATGTTTCTGTCTCCCAAATATTTATCCTTACCATGTCTTTATGATGGTGACATGCAAAATCTTTCAGATTTTCAAATATGTACCCAGTTATTGCTATTTATCATTACTCTATTGAGCAACAGAAAATCAAGATGTAGTTTTCACATCTAATTGTAAGTTGACAATTGTAAGTAAGAAATGGTTACTTTTCTTACTCTTGTGGCGAAATCCTTATGCTTAAGGGATACTCTGGCTCCCAACTCCAGAAGTGTAGTATGTAATTGCTCAACCAGCATGACAGTTGTTGAGTCATGGATTATGGTGGTTTTAGTTGGTAGTGTAGCTTGTTCACACCACTGCAGATCAGGAAGCTAGGAAGTATAGCTGGACCCACTGAAGCAGAAACCATTCAAGGCCTGTCCCTGTGATCTTTATTGAATTTTTTTAAAGATTTTTCTTTTGCTTTATTCTGTTTGTCTTTCTTTCTTTCTTTCTTTCTTTCTTTCTTTCTTTCTTTCTTTCTTTCTTTCTTTCTTAAAGATTTCTGTCTCTTCTCCACCACCGCCTCCCCTTTCCCTCCCCCTCCCCCAATCAAGTCTCCCTAAAGTAGGCCACAGTCCCAAAAGTTCCATAAGCTCCCAAAGCGGCATCCCAAGCTGCATCCAGCTGTTGACAAGTGTGTCTATGAGAGATACTCCAAGGTCTTCTCACTGCCACTAGCAACCGCCACACTCAGTCAGATCTAGGAGATTACCATTTTTGAAATCCAAAAATCAATGACAGAAAGAAGAATTTTGATTTCTGCTCCTGGTTTATTTTAGTTAATCAATTGACTTTTGTCTGTGTCATCACAAATGACAGAGCTGTTCGTTTTTAAGGATAAATGGTATTCTAGTTTGCACACACACACACACACACACACACACACACTGCATCTATTCATCATTTAAGCTGTGTTTCATAGTTATTACAAATAGTGCTCTAATAAACATGAAAATATAAATGTCTATTCAGCATATTGATTTCAGTTTATATTTTTAAATTTCACCAGAAGCATGATTATTGAATCATGTGGTAGTGGTAATTTTAGTTTTTGAGGGATTTCTGTAGTTTTTCATGTCTCCCACCGTGTACTTTATCACCAACAGGGGATTATCTCTACCACCTTCTCAGTTTTAAGGTCGTTGTTTCGCCCCTGGTTTAATAGTTAGAGATCGGCTTCCTTACTAGATACAAGGTAGTTGAGTCATTTTCCCTGAAGGAAGAGAATTGGAAGAAATAGGGAACCAAAAAGGAAATAGATATTTAATCTTAAATGACAGAAAGATACTACTACAAAGTAGAATAAATCACCAGAGTGTAAGAGTTACCGTGTTTTGTCTCAAGGTATCTTCTCTCAATAACGATTTTTCAGGAGATAGTTAGGAAGAATATTTTATTCTTTAAAATACATATCACATATTTTGAAAACAATATGCAAAATAGAGATCATTCT
The DNA here is from genome assembly GCF_014885135.2 of Alexandromys fortis. Classification (NCBI taxonomy): domain Eukaryota; kingdom Metazoa; phylum Chordata; class Mammalia; order Rodentia; family Cricetidae; genus Alexandromys; species Alexandromys fortis. The sequence goes on along the minus strand of NW_026067903.1, from coordinate 10,012,915 downwards.
CATTACAAGTGAGGAAACAATTAAGGATTTAAATATTTTACCAAAGTATATTCTACTTGTAAGTGTCATGACTGATACTCCTTTAGGAGCCCAATTTCAAATCCCAGTGCCCTCCCCGTGTCTCTCAGTGTATTTAAGACTCAGTTTTCAACTATGTGAAAAGGAGTCTGAGTCAGATAGTCCGTCATCTCCTTTTCCTTTGCAAATCTCACAAAAATGACACGGAGAGTCTTCTTTAAAACATCCGTGTGACCTTAACACATGGGTAAATCAGGACTATTGAATCTCTATCTTTCCTTGTTAGCATCTCACTTCCTGGAATTCCCAACAGCAACATTTTATCTGAGTGTGATTTTAATCAATTGATTAAAACCTTTTTTTCTGTAAAGTAGTTCATTCAGGCAGAAGAAAGTCACAGATTTAATTTCTAATTCTAAAATAGTGTTGCTGGTATATTCTTTCACTAGCAAAAAAAATATACCTTAACCTTCAGTAGTCTGGCTCATATTTCTTTTATTCATACAATATGGAGTTCACAGAACAGTGCCTGTTATGACTACTAATTCACAACTATTCATCCCAAGTTTCAAGTGGAACTCCCTTTTAAGAGTTCCATATTAAAATCTATAAAATAGGACCTATGATTTTGTACTAGAAAATTCAGCTGCGAAATTATAACTCCACAATTCATGATGAACTCTTCGCAGCTTCCATGTCTGACAGTGTATATTTCAAGTAAGCTTACAGTAAAGGAGATGAAAATATTTCTAAATTCACTTTTGTTTTGGTGCTGTAAACTGCTCCCTTTATGTGATATTTTTACCACAACTCAATGACTTAAAAATAAATCATTCGTTAATAAGTGAAATCCCAATTGGAAAGTGATGCAAATTAGAAAATGAGAGTAATAGAAGATGCGAGCATCATTTCCTTAGACAGTTTTGCAAGAAAGCTTAGGAAATGACTTCCAAATGCTAATTGAGGTACCTCACATGGCCTATAATGCCCCCCTCACAGCCTACTGTAATAGAAAAATCCCTCTTGATAATAATGCCATAAGTTTCATTTCCTAATTTCAAGATTATAATGATAGATATAAGTGTTCAACCATCTGCTTGTACATCAGTTTGAATATATTACAAATACTTTCTGAGTGATAATATTTAACATCTTTAACACCAGCACTCAGTGATTTTGGAGGCAGTCTGGTATTCTTAGAAGGAGGGTTCTTTGTGCTAAAGCTCTGGGACTATACACCAACTCATCTGGATTAAACATTCTTCTTCCCTTCCCAAGGCACAAATTTCATATACAAAAGAAGAAAAATTCTAACTGTGGCAGTGTGAATGTAATTGGCCCCCATAAGCTCATAGGGAATGGCACTATTGAGAGATTTCTCTTTGTTGGAGTAGGTATGGCCTGTTCGAGGAAGTGTGTCACTGTGGAGGTGGTCTTTGCGGTCTCATAGATGCTCAGGTCACACCCATTATCTCAATTCATTTCCTGTTGCTTTTAGATCAAGATGGGGGACTCTTGCCCCCAGCACCATGTCTGACTGCATACTGCCAGGTCCTACCATGATAATAATGAACTGAACCTCTGAAACTATAAGCCAGTTTTTTAAATGATTTCCCTTATAAGTGCTGCTGTGATCATGGTGTCTTTTCACAGCAATAGAAGCTAAAGCACCAACATAGGAAGAAAGACATGGCTTCCTCTTGACCCATAGGTGGTACTCTACCTGCAGCCCAGCACATTTGCCATTTCTCATTGTATATTCAATAAAATAAAATTAAATGATATTTAAAAATCTTTATTAACTCAGCAGGCTTAACTAATGTTAAGTTAGTAACAATTGGATTCCAGGCAGTGAGTTGTGTGAAAGCATGGATAAGGTTATAGAGAAGGCTGTGTCTAATATGAGGCGCAACAGTTGCATGGTGGGGGTGCACACCTTAAATTGCAGCACTTAGGAGGCCTAGGCAGGTGAATCTTTGTGAGTTCGAGGCCAGTCTGGTCTACAAGAGCTAGTTCCAGGACAGGCTCCAAAGCTACAAGAGAAACCCTGTCCCGAAAAACCAAAAGAAGAAAGAAAGAAAAAGAATACACAATGCACAACAGTTGCAGTCTCTATGGGGAGGTCAAACTGAAACTGAAAATTATCTGTTAAGAAGTTCAGATAGTAGAATTCTAGGTGTAAGGAAAATAAACGTATGGTGCTAGAGCAGGAGAAATTCATCTATCCTGGAAGATGGAGAAAAGGAGAGGACTGAAGATAATATGAAATTGACCTAAAGCAACAAAGCCAATAGGGCTTCACAATTCCTGGACTTCATTTTTCTAAATATTCTTTGGAGCTTTTATA
>NW_026067903.1:10004619-10010325 GCF_014885135.2 Alexandromys fortis | reverse complement strand
ATATTTATTATTTTATATATTAATTGTCATTTGTAGAATCTTTGCTTTGACAGTGAAAATGATTTTCTCCCAATCTCTAGGGAGTCTCACACTTTTGGTTCCCACACGAATATCCAAATTTTTCTCAGGTGAATACCTTCAGTCAAGGACCCTGTCCCAAAATACATTGCAATTGCCTTAACTTCTTTCCAAAAGAGTCAGTCCCTAGAGAACAAAATCGGGATGTGATAACTTGAGGTGGAAATGCCAAATATGTTTCAGCAGAGTTTTCTGGAATGTCATATAGTCATTTCTGGAACATCATTGTGCATCTCTATATTCATCGGATGACAACAACACACGAATGTCAAATTCTGCTGGAAGAAAAATGATATTTTCATCTTCACGTGGTGAACCAACCATCCACCTCCCATCTGAAGGCCAGACAGCATATGCTTACTCAGAGTTCCTCACGCTATGCTGTACATTTCTCTAAAAGTCTCTCCGTGTTTATAAACACAGCAATTAAAGCAAACCTTATAAACTCTCTTGTCTTGGGGCCAGACTTCCTTGTAATTATAAGGCCTCTGTTTCCTAACCACAGTGGCTATGAGATTTATGAGATACATTGAGAAAGAGGTGGCGCTTTAGAATACTGCCATACTCTGTCTGCACTAAACAATTAATGACACAAGAAACTGCCCAAAAGACAAGAAGTAATGGAAACACTCCTTTGCTCAGTAATCACTCTGGTATTTAGTACTCTAAGGTTGGAGGGATGGTTTCCAATGTATCATTCCGCTTAAAATATTTTCAAGAGAAGAAGAACCTGGATGGGTTTCTTAACAAGAAGCTGGAAAAGGATCCTAATATTGTCAAAGGGTGTCTAAAAGATGACACCACACAGTTTGCCCTTCAATGGATATGCTGTGATACACAGTAAAATCAGGAGCCTTCATTAACCACACTGAAAAAGATGACCACTTCTTGTATGTTTAGGTTTTCTAAATGACTCTGAAAAGTGGCTTAATATTTAATATTCATAAATTATAAAATTATCCAGTATGTTCAAAGCAATGTCCAGTGGCTTTTGAAAGTAGTAATACAGTATTCATGCCTCATTTATGCTTCATGCTGTGCCGTGCACGGCGCCCCCGTGTCTGCGCTCTGTGCGCTGGCACCCAGTTACCAAGCTTCGGGCAAGGAGGCTGGAGGTTAAAATACACAAACACACACAGACAGGGACAGCGACACGGGTCATCCTTGCATTCCCCAAGAATGCTCCCTTTATTGTGTTCAGGGGCAGATTATATAGAGATAGCCACGCCCCAGTCAAACCCACTTGAAACCACTCTCCTGCCATCAGGAACCCCTGAAGGTCTCGTGCTCAGAGCAGCTGTAGGCACTCAGATCAGGGGATTACAAGAAATTCAGGATCTGGGGTCTCACTGCTCCCAACAATGCAGGTCTTCAATAAAGGCTAATTTACTGCTGAAGGCTCTCAGCCACGGAGCTCAATCCTTTTGAAATAATGTGTTCCCTAAATGTTAACCAGAATGGTGGCTCCTGCTCAGGACCCCAGCCAGCACTTGGAAGTAAGAGGATCAACACAAGTTCAGGGGTTGAGTTCTAGGTCAGACTGGCTACAGAGTGAAACCTTGTTTCAAACAACAAAATAGCTTAAGAAGTGACAAAACGTTTTCCTCTTATTATTGATAAATATATTTTTCCTCTGAGAGAGGTCTTAATGAAAGCAAAGGGCACAAACACTTTGTTTGATCTCTGAGATGCAGGACAGACAAGATCCAAATGATATATTTTTGGTAAGACTAGAGAGCAGGTCATAAATGCTCTTTAAAATGTAACTTAAAATTGTTCCATGTCTAAACGTTCTATATTTGATTTTTTAATTGATGGAGCATTCATTTTAATTCAATAATTTGAAAAAACATATTATTTCAATAACATAAACAACACTTAATTTAGCTTAATTTATTCCTTAAATATACATTCCTGCTACAGCACAGCAGAGGTAGGGGATTCAGCCATGCCATCACTCCCTAAAGTTTCTTTTACCCAGAGTCAGCCACAATCTATAGCTATTATTTAATATATTAATTTATTATTAAAGAAAATTACATCAAGAGAGTTTATGAAAGAAAACACATATTCACAAATATTTTATATTATAACTTTTATATTTTATTATTTTTACTGCAATTTATCTAAATTATCTTATAGAAGTATGTACAAGAAAATTTATGCCCACACACACATAGTAATAGAAATTATAGAAAGAGAAAATGAAAAGAAACTCAATATTCAATTCCTAGATGAAGAATTTCAAATACATTTTATATTATATAGAATATTTAATAAAATCTATTACTGTGTCTTATTCAAACAAAAGCTATTATTGCAGGGACTTGTGAAGACTAGGAAGAGAATGTAACAGAAATTTTCTCTTCAATTTTCTGGCAAATACAGGGCCATAATACTCAAAAATCCAAACATGAAATACATTATGTCCTATTAAAATCTTAGTAACACATAATGTGATTTTATAGAAATGAGTAAAAATGAAATCCACTGTATACCACAAGGAAATCTGATTTGTTTAATAACTTACTTTGTATTCATCTTAAAAAGTCTGCAAAATTCTAACACTAGTGCTAGAACTTTTTAATAAATATATATTACTATATACATGCACACACATATATGTTATCTGGCATCCAGTAGGCAGCAAAGATCAAATCCTCCCATAAAAAAAAAAGATTACTATCCTAACTCATGTCGTGAAACCTTCATGAACAAGATAAATAAGGTCTTAATGAAGTCCATATTCAGTTTGAAGTGAGAAGAGATGAAGCCCAAGAAAACATTTTTTTTGTTTTGTTTTGTTTTTTAAATTCACTGATGTAGAGCAAAACAGTTGTGCTTGAGTGGGTGAAGAATAGGAGGCTGTTGCACACAAAGAGATCAATATAAACTTCCCTGAAAGGTGATGCTAGATTTGAGCTCTGAATGCTGACTAGGAACTACTTTGTGAGCCTGTGAGAGAACATCATTGTGACTGAGGATGTACAGATGTCTAGGGCTGGAAGCTGCTCAGGTTCCCAAAGCATGGTGTGCCACTTCATGGGCAATGCATGCTATTATGGGTATCCATGCTTAAGAAAAATCCTGAAGCTATTGCATAGAGGTACTGATAGAAAGATTCATCAGTACTCTTGATCCATTTGTTTCTCTATAACTTACTCCAGTATAATTCTCCCAGGAGTTGTAACAAATCCTGTATCCCAGTTTATTTAAGTTTAAGAGTATTATTTAATAACAAAAGCTACTATGAGAGGAGATGAATGACCAAAGAATATGTGGTGTATGTATGCGTATGTGTGTATATTTGTTTTTATGTTTGTATATATAGATACACACACATATACATACATAGAGGGCCATACTATATATACACACACACTTGTGTGTGTGTGTGTGTTTACGTGTGGGTAATTTAGCTTAAGATAAAAGAAAAATTTGTCACATTCTAACAAAATGCACCTGAGGGTTATTATGCTAAATGAAAACAACCCAGCCAGAAGCACAAATTGTGAGTAGACTATTCTACTCATATGAGGTGGTTCCAGTAATGAGATCCGTAAAATGGAACATAGAAAGGGGGTTGACAGGAGAAGGGAAAATTAAAAAGTCATTGTTTAATGAAGATTTTGTTTTAGAAAATGAAAGGAATATTCAAAAGATATAATGATGTTGTATAATTTTAGCTTCTTTATAAAAATTCAGGTGTTCTTAGGTCTTTGGATTAAGACTGGATGGGTCTTCGATTCGATTTTCTCTGCTTTTATGCCAGTACCAAACATTCCGTAGCTCTGTAATAGAACTTGATGTCAGGGACGATGATGCCTCAGGAAGTTACTTTTTTATACAGGATTGTTTTGCCTACCCTGGGTTTTTTGTTTTTCCATATGAAGTTGATTATTGTTCTCCCAAGGTCTGCGAAGAATTGCTTTGGGATTTTGATGGGGATTGCATTGAATCTATAGATTGCTATTGGTAAGATTGCCGTATATACTATGTAGATCCCATCTATCCAAGAGTATGGGAGACCTCTTCAATTTCTGCTATCTTCTTCAATTTATTTCTTCAAAGACTTAAAGTTCTTCTCAAATAGGACTTTCACTTTTTTTGGTTAATGCTACCCGAAGATATTTTATGTTATTTGTGGCTATTGTGGAAAGTGATTTTCTCTGATTTACCTCTCAGCTTATTTATCACTTGTGTATAGGAGGGCTACTGATTTTTTTGACTTGATTTTATTTACTGCCACATCCCTGAAGGTATTTATCTGCTGTAGGAGTTCTCTGGTAGAGATTTTGGGGTCATTTATATATACTATCATATCATCTGTAAATAATGAAAGTTAGGCTTATTCCTTTCCAATTTGAATCCCCTTGATCTCCTTTTGTTGTTTTATTGCTTTTGCCAAAACTTCAAGATCTATTTTGAAGAGATTTGGAGATAGTGTACAGCCTTGTATTGTTCCTGATTTTAGTGGAATCACTTTGAGTTTCTCTCTATTTAATTTTATGTTGGCTGTCAACTTGTATTGGTTTTATTATATTCAGATATTTTCCTCATATCCCGGATCTCTCCAAGGCCTTTATCATGAAGGTGTGTTGGATTTTGTCGAATGCTTTTTCAGCATCTAATGAAATGATCATATGTTTTTTTCTTTCAGTTTATTTATATGATGGATTACATTGATAGATTTTCACATGTTGAACTAGCCCTGCATCTCTGGAATAGAAGAGACTTAATCATGTTTGATAATTTTTGATGTGTTCTTGGATTTTATTTGCCTGTATTTTATTGAGTATTTATGCACCCATGTTCATGAATGAGATTGGTCTGTAATTCTCTTTCTTGGTTGAGTCTTTGTGCAATTTTGGTATACTATAGACTCAAAAAAAGGGTTCGGCAATGCTCCTTCTGTTTCTATAATGTGGAACACTTTGAGAAGTATAGATATTAGCTCTTCTCAGAAGTTCTGGTAGAATTCTGCACTAAAACCATCCAGCCCTGTTTTTTTTTGGGGGGGGTTGATGACAGCTCCTATTTCCTCAGAGCTTATAGGTCTATTTAAATTGCTCACCTGGTCTTTTTAACATTTTGGTATATTGTATCTATCTAAATATTGTTCATTTCTTTTACATTTTCCAATTTTGTGGAGAATAGGTTTTTGTAGTATGACCTAATGATTCTCTAAATGAATGAAGTTTCAGAATGTAAACTTGTCTTGAAGATGTACCACACTGTAAAATCATCTGTGTATCTTGGGAACAGTAGCTAGAGGAATGAAGTATTGGATAGAACTAAAACCAAGGCTACATGACCACATGAACCCAACAAAAATTCATGTAAAACTACTTTCCAAAAAAAAATTGACCATTTGAATATTCACATAAAACTCATTTCTAAAATGGACTATTAGAATGTTCCTACAAAACTCCTTTTCAAAAATGACTATTGGTTAGACTAATAGAATCTGTGTGCATGGAGATGTGAATAGAATATGCCATTTAAATGCTTGCCTTTTCACTTCAAGCAAGCAGTAAATCCGTTTCAAGTGGATGGCTACCTGCAGTCTTCACCAAAATATCACACACCATACTTACGAAATAAGTTTCAACTCCCATCATGTGAGAA
>NW_026067903.1:9993196-9997718 GCF_014885135.2 Alexandromys fortis | reverse complement strand
CCCATCAGTTGCCAGCTTCAGTTAGTGTGAGTTCTTAACATCCATGAGATTTCCAGGTTTATGCCCATTCCCATTGGTTACTGGGAACAAGATTTTCAGTAAATTCTGTGCTTTCTTTCTTTGATACTCTTACTGATGTTTACAAGCAATGCTACTTCCTCATGATTATCTGCGCATGATATCCGTTTTCCTTTGTCACAGCTATAATCAACCAAATGTGATCAAGTGACAACTGCAGCTCCAAGTGTAGGAGAGTTTTTGGTTACCCTCAAAGGAATATAATCAGAAAGCTGACTGAAATTCACTAGGCAAGGCACACCGTCTAAATGATTGGAATATGCCCTGTGTGACACCTTTGGATGAATACAAATGTCTTTTGTTTTTGCAAACAACACCACAGATCTATGTATATGTGTATCTTGCAACAGAATCATACTATTTTTTTTATTCAACCAGGTGTGTTTTTTCAAATAGGCAACATGGGATATCTGCAGTACCTTAGTGATCTGCATTGACATTACCTTATTCCTTAAGTCTGAGACTTCACTTTCATTCTCAGATTACACCACCATCATTAGCCTTCCTACATCACAAAGCTAGAGAAAAGTGACACTTTGCAGATGTGATGGATAGGTCTTACTCTGAGCTCAATGCAAACCTGGGCAGATAGCAACAGAATGCCCAACTGTAACCTCTAAATTCAAAGATCCACATCAAGTTCTGATAGTCTCTGTGGGAAAGACGAAAAATTTAACACTATTCTCAAGACTACATCTCCAAGGATTTCAGTGAACTGACCAGATCTTCATTTCTAATGTCCAAAAGAACTGTATCTAACCTAGTTGTGGAGGGTATGTGTTGATTCTTATCATATTCCATTCATACTGCATTTAATATGGAGGAAACCACAATGATATAAGCTAGGGTTATCTATTCACAACTCTGGATGATGTGACCAGAAAACACAGTGGTAATTACAGCCCTTCAAGTGTTGCCATGTGATTCCTGCCTCTACAGTCATGTAATTCAATGCTGTTTTTATTTCTCTGCACACATAGATACTTTTTAATTAAAACAGCATTATTGAGAAATAATATACAAAGAACTATATATATATCCTATCTGTACTGCTTGATGAGCCAGGACCTATGTAAACTTTCCTGATTCTATCTTTACAGGGAAACTAACAAATTCAACAGCACCTAAAGTTTTCTTGTGTTGCTCTTATTATTCTTAGAAAAAGATTAATATTTATTGCTTACTAAAGAAATATCCACATGAAAATGGGCTTGAGAGTGTACGCTTATAGTCTCAATACTCAGACAGCTGAGGTAGAAAAACCAAGAGTCTAGCCTGGACTACATAATAAATTTGAGGTCAACTGGGGCTACACAGAAACATATTGTTTCAAGAAAAAAAAGTAAGTGTAAATTAGTTATTTTAATTCAACTGCTTGAAATCAGAATTCAAAAGCAGAATCAGTTACTTTATTTCTAGTGCCTTGTGTTTTTAGGCTGATTTACAGTATAAGGTGTTTAAAATATACTTTGGCTAATGTTCTTTTTTAACCTCAGACCAGGTATTCCCCAGTTGTTTGGTATAAATTTCTATGTGAAAATTCAGTTATTAAAGCAATATTTTTGCCTTTAGTTATTTTCTAATAGCATGCAATGAAATTGTTTCATTAAGGCCTTTTTATACACACTTTGTTCCTATGGATCTGACTCCCCAAGTCCTTCCTTTTTCATCCCTTGTCCCTCTCTTGTTGTTCTCTGTTCTCACCTCTAAGAATCCCCTTTTGTGTTTATGTAATAAGCATTCTATTATCTTCCTCACTTAGAATCTATTCATTTGAACAATACTAGGCTCATGACTAACACACACAGACATACAAACACACACAAACACATACACCATAAACACTTACCACATACAACACTCAAAAACAGGTATTAAAATATTTGATTTGCGTATGAAAGACTTATTTTTGTCCTTATGAGTTTAGCTTATTCACTTAGTATAACGACTTCTAGATCTATAATCCATTGCTGTCTAAACGTCATGATTTCATTTTTCTTTNGTGGGAATATAGCCAGGAGTTTGATTAGTACTTTGCATTTCTTCTTTTGAGAAAAGTTTATTGACTTCATTAGCTTATTCACTGAGTAGAAGATCAGCCATATTGGTATTTAATTTTGCAATTCTTTTTGAATCAATATATTTTCATAAGAAGGAGAGTCCCAAAAGAACATTGTTAGCCTCTTAGCATGATTGCTAAATAAACTTATTATCTTCTGCCCATAGTATAATTACCTGTATTATAGCAGTTATAATAATAGCTATATTGCAAGGTCTTATGGAAAAAGTAAAACAAGATATCAATTATTATGTATCCATACATCCTGAGATTTAAAACATACTCTAAAATTGTTTTTTAGATATGAGATTCAAAGATGTGCTGTTTCCATAAAAATAACCTATTTGATTCATAAATTTTATTTTTTTCCTCATATTTCAAAAAGACAACCCAGTTATTGAAGGCATAAGTCACGAACAATGCCACACCAGTTTGGAATTATGATTAAAAGGGTGGTATTTAACTTACAGATCACAGTCCCAGACAACAGCCCTCTGCGCAACCAGGAAGGAAGTCTAATTGCTGGTGGAGCAGGAAGTGAAGAGAGAGAGCAGAGGAAGTTGCCGCTTTTTTAAAGGGAAAGAGACCACGCCCCAATGGGCTGGTATCACAGCAGCTATTGGTTGGAGGGGCGGAAGGACCTCCCGCAACAAGTTATTATTTTGGTTTGAATTTGAAAGGCCCCTCATTGACTCATTATTTTAACAGTTGAACCTCCTTTATAGTGCTATTTGGGAAATTATAGAAATTTTAGAAGATGTAGCCCACTGAAGGGAGTGTGTCATTAAGTGTGGGTTTTGAGAATTTTTAGCCTTGCTCTACCTCTGGTTCTCTGTCCCATCTTCCTATGTGCCATTAGAATGTGGACCATCATCTTCCTGGACATGTTTTTCCTTTCTGATGCCATGACTCCCTGCACTGTATCTCTCTGGAACTCTAAGCCAGAACAAAATCTTTCTTGCTTAAAGTGTTTTCTGTCAGAGTGGTTTTTTTTTTTCATAGCAACTGACAAGAAACTATAACAGAAACCATAGACAAAGATAATACTGTTTCAACTTAATTTTCACTGAAAGTGCTGTTTTGTTACTGATTTCACATGAAAAGAATCATAGCACAATATAATAATTGAAATAACCTGATGATATATTTAAATAAATTATAACTTGGGAGTGGATGCTCCTGAAGTGTTCAGAAGTTTTAATGATGTATTATAACTGATGCATAGACTTGAATTTTTAATCTTGGCAGAGAGCTAATTCCCAATGTGGAAAAGTGCTAGTAGCAGAATTGAATAGATTTGGTTTAGAAATAATACTATTTCTAGGTATTGCCAATTGAATAATGGTGTCATCAGAACACTTAAGATGTATATATGTTTGTATTTGTAACTGTGTTCCATCATTTTATTACTATTCCATGCCCTAATGTGGGATTATCAGCATACTTGCTGTCATAGTAAATTAGAAAGTATATCCCTACTCTATTTCTATTTTAAAATGCTGAGAAAATGCACATAAAGGTTACAGAGAAACTGCATTTTATAGAACCATTATTCAGTTCAACCATAGAGCAATGTTTTTGTGTTCTTTTACTATAAGTCATGGAAGCACAGAGTTTTAAAAATGGAGATCATTACAGAAAGTCACACTAATCATAAGGCAGAGAATGACAGACAGCTTCTGGGGTACATATCTCCCAATAATCCATCAGCTGCATAAAGTCTACCTTAGTATTCAAGAACTTTGCAACAGAAGATGTTGGAAGACTGGAAGAACGAGAAGTGCAGGATGTCTGCTGAAAGGTTGTATCTTATAGTCAAGACAGGGAAGCTGCAATCACGAAGTATCAAACATATGGTAGGTAGGCTAAACAAGATTGGGACAATAAAACACAAGTCTACATGCCTGCATAGATTAGGGAAATATCATCAGCTATCACCCCTATCTGAAGAGCTACTGGCAATTAATAACTGCCGAGAGAAAAAAAAAAAAAAACAGTCTTCTTCAGGGGTGAGTTTCCTAACTGGTTATCCAGTACCAATCCATCATCTCTAAAAGCATATACACCACAACATTCAACAGATTTGTGTGCATATTTATATGCATGTATGCACATAACAGTATTAATTAAAGAAAAAAATTAAAATGAAATGTAAAGTAGGGGGTCATAAGAGACTAAAGTGGAAGGGATTTGGGGACGGAGTGAGGGTGAATATGAACACAATATAATTTATACATATATAAAATTCTCCAAAAGCTAATACACTATTAGAGAAGGCCGCTTGTTTGTTCCAGGCAGGTCAGACATGAAATAAGCACACAGAAATTATATTATTAAATCACTGCCTGGCCAATCACTTAAGTGTATTGCTAGCTAGCTCCTACA
>NW_026067903.1:9987846-9992811 GCF_014885135.2 Alexandromys fortis | reverse complement strand
TATCATATTTTTAACAAAATATGTAGGCTGACAAGATATCTCACTGGATAGAAGAGCTTGATTCCTGGTTCCCCCAAAGGAGAAGGAGAAAATAAACTCTTTTGTCTTCTGAAATCCACAACAATGGACTCATGGATTTGCACATACAAACACATACAGGCACACACACACATACACACAATTTTTAAAAAATGAAATATGTGAACATTTGTCATTACTCCCCCATGAGTGGACATATAAAATATATTCCAAAGTATTTGCTTATGACCATCTCTTTTTTCCTGTTTAATTCACTGAACCTAGATTCCTTGCTTCACCTTTACCTGTGTAGCTGTTATTTATTTATTTGTTTGTTTGTTTGTTTATTCATTCATTTATTTATTTATTTATTTTTACTGGGATCCAATGGATTTCTGAAATCCATTTTTAACACAGAGCATCTCTTGCATAGCTAAGTGTTTTAATAGTCCATGTTGAACTGCTTGTGCTTCGTCATGTTTGCATTAAAGAAACATTTCCTGATTGTCAATAGCACTGCAGAATATGGATTAGGTGGTGTTTTTAAAAGCCCCACAACGATATTGTGAAGATTAATATACATCACAGAAACACTAGAGACCGATTAAAAGGCAACAAATCAGTGAGACTATGCTTGTGTGGCATAATCAATATGCATAAGAACTGGGAGAGTGAAAATTGAGGGAGAGTAATCTGAGGTGTAATTAGATCTAATTACATTTTGAGATAATGACCCTGATCATGCCCTGGTGATTCCACAGGTGCTGTTTGAGGTTATGAAGATTTGGTTCTCCTGTTATACACACATGTTTTGTACACCCCAGTAAAAGATGGCCTTATTTGACAGTCAGTGTTCCTAGAATTATTTCTCTCCTTGAGACTAGGAACTGACAATATTTTTAGTTTTGGGTAAATGCTATGCTCATAGTTTATGTTTTTACACATTAAAATAGGTCAGGTAAAAATGTTTGGAGCATTATAGATGGAAATAGTCCATTATTATTTGACTACTTTTATCATTGAATTGGAAAAAAGTAGATTAAGATGTATTTCTCATATTAAATGCCAACTGTATGGGAAAGCAGAAATTCACTGTTATACACATAGCAATTTAAAAATATATTGAACTGCAATAAATAAAAGAGCTCAAAATAAACCATCTGCTGCCTTCTCCCTCTCTTTCTACAACAGAAGTCCATGTGCCTTTGACTCTAAAGTGGCCAATATTAGCATGCAAGCTACAGTGTCACAGAAGCCTATGGAGTAAAATTTCTGTTAAAGGCCTTTAGGTATGTGGTTTCAGCTAGAACTTAATTTTATTTATTTTTCATCTTTAATACTATAATAGATTCATCAGTATTTTTCATGTGTTAAAGTGTTGAAATATAATAAATATTTATCTCTAATATAAAGAAAACAAAACAAAATCACAAATGTTCTTGCACATTATTGAATTGTATGTATAGATAAATTGCCTTATTTCTGAAAAAAGCAGTTTGGGCTTATTTTTCATTTGTCTCAATTGTTATTCTTTAATGCTTTTATTAGTGTTATGCAAGGAGATAGTTCCATACTTGCAATATATGAACATCACTTAAGATGTATCTTAGATGATTGAGAATGCACTATTATTATTTTTGAATTATTTAATTTATAATATAATTATCATATTTCATGTCTACTGCCCACTTTTATTTTTTAATTTCCCTGCCCATTTGCATATTGAGTTTTAAATCCTAATTAATTTAGATAGCTAACTTTCTTAATTATCTCAAGTTCATATTTGTCTTTAATTTCATTGTATTTATTTTATTTAGAGGGTTTTAATCTTATATAATCTAACTTAGAAGATAACTTATTCTATAAACAGCTTGCTTTCCTGAGAAACAATAAATATGTCTTCTACTAATGTACTATAATAGCCTCAAAGTTGAAGAGATGGTTCTGCAAACAAATAATTGTTTACATGTATATTTTAAAGTTGAAAATATCCATGAAGCTGTAAGCACGCTAAAGTTACAGAGGAGCAGACCAATTTTCCCCTAATGTTAGAGACTTACCAATTAGTGAATTAATGAACAAGCCAGCCGAGCATGGTTACAAATGCAGGAGGCCAAATCACAAAGTGCACTTGAAAAATGTATTCAGTACCATGTGTTTGACAATGCTTCAGGGCAGACTTCTAACATATTCTGTGAAGGTAGTTTAGTGTGAGTGATAATGAGGTCTCACCCCAGTTCCCAGCTAATGATTTGCTGCTGAGAAATGGAGGCAGACTGCTGGATATTCCAGGAGAATTACAGGGTTTGCAAGCCAGAGACATGACACTTAACTGGCTTCTCTTGTTACGGCAATAGTTTCATTTTTTTTTAACATGATGCAATTTTACGACTCTGTTATTTTAAGTCTATAGTGAAGCTTCAGTGTCACTATAACTGTAAATGAAATGTTAATGAATGAAACATACTCAGTTGTAATAACTAAATCTACCTGTGATTTCACAGAAAAGTAACCCAAAAGGCAGCATTTGCGATTGCAAAAGCTATGAGGTTATATACTCAACACCTATTTCGTTTTTCTATTAAATGAAACCGAGTCTCTAATTCTACTTTGATGACATAAAAGTACTTGCATGAAGACTAATATGTTGGCATAAATTCATAAATAAAATAATTCAATATACAATTTTGGTTACATTAAACTTTTGGGAAAAGCATTTTGCAGTGGATTCCAGGACAGGCATTGATACTTGTTTCTGTAAAGGATTCTAGAAACTCAGGTTAGAAAGAGTTTTGTGAGACTGTGACTCATTCAATACTTTTCCGGGAAAAGGAATGATTGTTTTGTGAGAAAGTTGAGATGGCGACTCATAGAAAAACCGATGAAACAAGTACCGTGCCAGTATGCTACATGTGAGAAGTCTGTGTGCACCTCCTTTGTATGCTCCATCATACACTTATGTCTCCTCTAAAACACCACATTTAGTTATGTTATTATTTTACTTTTAAAACGATCTTATTGTATATAGCCCTCTCAGTTCCTTCTCCCTCCCGTTCTCCTGCTCCCCCATCTTCTCCCCATCCCACCCCCATACACTCCACACACATTTAATTTTGAACGAAAAGATGGAGTACTAATAAAATAAACTTCATTTTTTTTTTCTGCTTTTCAAGTACAACTAACTGTTTTGGGTCTCCTTTGCTGACGCTATGTTACATGGTTTCTTCTATGAAATCCCCTCTGCTCTTCGTTTCTTACTGCTCCTCTTTTCCAGTGCCATCTTTGCTTTGCCACATTGCTCCGATTTTCCTCCTTCGTCTCTTTTTTTAAATGTATTGACTACTTAAAACTTGCCAAGAGTCAAGAATTCAAAGTGGTAGGCATTAAATAGAAATGACTTTGTAACTCCTGCCCTTAACTTACAGGATTTCACCATCAGAAGAAAGATTGTTAAAATTGTCGGGACTGCTTCTTCTCTCAGGTACTCCGTAGGAGTCTTTGCTTTGACTCCTGGGTGCACAGGCTGGATGTGTCTCTCTGTGTCTAGGTTACCTCACTCAGAATGATTGCCTCCATATCTATCCATTTGACTACATATTCCAAATTTTTACCTTTCCTTAACAACTGAATAAGCTTCCATTGTGTGAATGCACCAGACTTTCATTATTTATTCATCGGTTGATGGACATCTCAGTTGTTACTATGCTCTGGATGTTAGGATTAAAACAGCAATGAATACAGATGAGAAAGTATCCTTATAGTAAGATGGCCAGTTTGACAGTAGCAGTTATGATCCTGACTTCATGTAGAAGCTTCCTAAAGTGTATACATATATGGAACATGGTGTCCTAACACTATCAAGTTTCTTGTAATTGATGCCTGCTGGGAATGAGAAAATCAGGTTTTTTTTTTCTAGTGGAATATCATTGGGTTTATCAATCACATTCTAGGTCCTGCTCCATATCTAGGCCAATACAAAGTGAATTTGATTGGTTTTGGGGCTTTCTGTTTCAGTTTGTTTTGTTTTCACAATTTTCTGTCTTATTGATTTTTTTTGTTTGCTTTGATTTTTACTTTTGTGGTTTGCTTTTCTTGAGAAAGAGAGAGAAAATATATAGTTGGGTGGTGGTGAACATAATAAAGATCCGAGAGGACTTTGGAAAGGATAAATACATGATCAAAATATACTATATGAAAGTAATTAAAGAAAAGTAAATGTGAATTTTTATACTTTAACTTTTAAATTTGTTACTTTGAGAATTCCTTTCCCTATATTTTCACTAGAATATTTTTTAACAGAGAATTGGTCTTACAGATAATACCAACTGAATCCACTTTATAGCCATAATACAAATTACTGCTGAGATTTATAAACTGAACTTAGTCAGCAGTACAGTATTTATGTAATGAAGTGCGGCAAGTTTCCGTGCTTTCTATAGTTCAGACAAACAAAAAACAATGAGATCTGACATTTATAGCTATCCCAGTAATTTATTAGAAAGAAAACTCTAATTTTTATATATAGAATATTTTTATATATAGGAAAATAGAGGTCACCCAAATGGTAGAGAAAATTAGACCAAATATTATAGAACTGAACCTCAATTAAGTTACTTCAGAAATACACTTATCCTTAAGAAGATTAATCATTGGCCATACGATGTCCCCAGTTAGTTCCTGGGGCAGCTGAGGTCAGAGAACCTGAAATGACCCTATCCTATAGCCATACTGATGAATATCTTGCATATCACCATAGAACCTTCATCTGGAGATGGATGGAGATAGAGACAGAGACCCACACTGGAGCACCGGACTGAGCTCCCAATGTCCCAAGGAGGAGCAGAAGGAGGGAAAATATGAGCAAAGAAGTCAGGACCACGAGGGGTGCACCCACCCACGGAGACAGTGGGGCTGATCTATTGTGAGCTCACCAAGGCCAGCTGGACT
>NW_026067903.1:9955214-9987638 GCF_014885135.2 Alexandromys fortis | reverse complement strand
GGGAGGAGGAGGGGAAAAGGGAGATGGGGAGGGAAATGGGAGGCGGGGAGGAGGTGGAAATTTTTTTTCAATAAAAAATTATATTTAAAAAAATCATTGGCCATAAATTTACATAATTTTGTTTATGTAACTAAATTATACACTACCCTTTACATATATAAAGAGTACCTTTATATGTATTTCTTTGTGAATAACATGCATCTATATTTTCAAAAAATAAATATTTCCAAGCTATCTGTTTTAAGCTCATTTTCCCAACATTAGACCACACTAAGATTTATACAACTGACAGAAACTCAAGCTGATTTAAAAGAATATTTGATAACCCTGAGACGACATTTCCGATTGCCTAAATGTGCAAATACCATGCCTCAGTTCGTTTAATTCCAATTTTTTTTCATCAGTTTCTCTTTTCCTTATTTCTGCTTCACACTCCTTTAAATTTTTTCAGATTTAGTGCTGTTACCACTTTCAAGTGTATCATTAGTGTAAAAGAATAACTATAGTTTTTTTATTCCCAAAGGTCAAAGTTTGCATTGTGCTTATTAAAATAGGATCCATGACTAAGAGCAGTACAGAAACATTGAAGGCAGAGGTTTCTTCACAGTTCCAGTAGCAGATCTGAGAGGATCAGTACATGCACATGTGTTACTCAGAGCAAACCAAACAAACTGATATCAGTGACCATAAGTAATCATCAATATCACTGAGCTGCAAACCCTGCAACCCATAGCAATGATCTGCCTGCAAATATACCGGCACAAGAGTATCACAAATGTAATGGGAGTGGCCTACCACTCTTTATTGGATTTGACATGAAACTTGAAAGATCTGAACAGACACCGTAACAGGCTGCCTAGTCTTCTCTCAGATATCAGGCCTCCATTTCAGTTTTCTGAGACTGAGGAAGAGACACAAAGGATAATCAGTCTAAGATTCCCCACAGCAAGGGTGAGGCCTGGTAGATGGAGTACTAGGCCAGGCCAGGCTGGTGCAAGTCTCCACAGTCAGTAAGCTAAGTACATAAGGACAAAGGCTGTGACTTGTCCAGGTCTGCGCAAAATAGAAAACTATAGCCCTGACGAAACACTGACTAGCCCTTGGCTGACCAGTTAGAATACAATAATATAATGATTGTCACTTGCTTGATATAACCTCCCCCTTGCAGTGCTTCAAAGGAGCCTGGGAGCTGTTCTCGGGATCATTGCCATCTTGCCTTTATGTAGGATGGTTGACCCAGTATGCTGGAATAGGAAATGCTCTTGATGATTGCATACGTGGATGGTGGTCTTTTGTGGGATTTCTCCAGAACTCATATTCAAAGGCCAAAAATCTGAGACCACATGATCAAGTTGTAAGGATAGAATGGAATGTTCTTCATAGTTCATACCTGTAATCCATCTTATTATTCTTATTATTCATCTTTCTATACCTCTGTATTATTAATTAAATTTCTTTGATCACATAAATATGTTAAATTTATATATACAAATTTAGCAATTTGATATTTCGGTGCATATATGGTTTAATACAGTAGTTTTAAAACTAGTCAGTTCTTCTTGGAGTCTTTTCCTTTATGACTTGGAAGTGCATAGGCCTTGCTGTTATCTGTCTGCACGCCGCTGACCAATAGCAGCTCAAAACATTTTGTTCTGATTGTAACTTAGTAGCCATTACTGAACCTTTGCCTATGGTCTAGGAATCAAAAATCTCCGTTTCTATCAGTCAGGCTTTTAGATTCTATGAGTGAGACTGTGATGCAGCCCTCTGATTCTGCCTCTCTTGTGTCTTTTAACATAATAATGTACAGTTCCAACCATGTCGTCACATGGAACACCTTTATTCTTCCATGTTGTTTAACAGTATTCTCCTATGTAAGTGATTTTATCGATCTCTTCATCTCTCCTGGGGCACAGGTTGTCTCCACTCATGGCTTCTGTGACAGTGTTGTCATGAACACGGAAGTGAGGAGGGCTCTTTGAGATGAATGTTTCATTCTCAGGGGCAGATGGATAATAATGGGGTTACCAGGTCATATGGTAGTGCTATTTCTGGTTCTTCGAGAAGGCTCCATGCTGTTTTCCATTATGTCTGTAGTCATTCACATCCCTCCACTTAGGGCTTCCCTCTCCTCCAGATCCCTGCTAGTGCTGGCTACGTAATTGTTTTGCTTCTGGCCATTTTTCTTGACACACAGTAATGCACGTTTCTTCAGTGGTTATTGGCACTGATGATGCTTCATTTACCTGTTGGCCATTTGTACGTCTGTTCCAGAGAAATAGGGAATTTGAACGGATCATTAACACTAATTTGTTTTGAGTGTTGGGAGTAGCTTATACATTCTGGAGATGAGTCTCCTGTAAAATTATGTATCACAAATATTCTTTTCCATACTTCAGGCTGTTTCTGAATTATGATCATTCCCTTTACTGAGAAAAAAGCTTTTGAGTAGCATGTAATCCCATTTGCCTGTTTCAGCTTTCGTTTTCTGAGTCAGAAGTATATGGTGTCTTTAGCAATGATGGCTTAGCCTAAAGTTCAGCCAAGAATGATGCAATTTCATATATGGTTTGGATAAAGTCAAGGAACCCAAACCCCTTTCAACAACTCAAAGGGAGCTGCCTTATACTTAGCTCTCTTAAATGACACAGGGCTTTATTTGAGTTTGACTCCTGAGAAAACATCACCCTTCCATGCAGGGTAACTCCAGTTACACTATATATTATATATTTTAAGAAATTTTATAAAATAGAACTTTACCTATGTCTTTAATCCATTTTAGTTGATTTATCAACTGGTAGAAGACGTGGCCTAATTTCATTTCTCTGCATATGGATATATTTCCCCCAGGGCTTTTTATGGAGAAAGGTGTGCTTTCTCCAGTGTTCGTTCCTGGCACTTTTGTAGATAATCAGTTAGCTTTGGAAAGGTTTATTTTATTCAATGCTCTTTACTGTGTTCTGTTAATCTGGTTTGGAATGCTGGAGAGTAATACCCTGACAAACATGCATTTGCAACATATTGTGAAGTCCATTAGTATAACGCCTTCTTTGTTCCTTTTGTTAAGATGATGTTAGTTATTCAGGTTTTCCTGTAATTTCATAGAATTTTCTACAGAGGTATTTCTATTTTGATAAAGGGTATCATTTGTATTGGTATGTGGATTTTAATAAAAACAGAAAGCCTTGCAGCATATAGATATTTTGATGACAATGACTCTTCTTTAATGAATTTGAGGTGTGTGTTTGTGTGTGTGTATGCATGTGTGTGTGTGTGCGTGCGCACACACACACTTTCTTTTGTATGAATTTCAATATTTTGCAAAAAAATTTATAGTAAACACTGTTGAAATATAACTTGTATTGTGTACCTATCATAACTAGGCTTGCTTTATAGTTGTTTCCTATAATTCACATTGATATGTAGTAATGCTATTGATCTTTCACATGTTTACTTTTAGCTATAATTGAACGATGACTAGTTCTAAAGTGACAGTTTTACTAATTTTGTCCTTTGACAATTATATACATCTATGCAAACAGTTTGATTACTCTTTCCTTCATCTTTTTTGATATCACTTTCATCAATATCAGCCCACACTGTACCCTAAAAGTCCCTTTCTCGGATCCATGACTTTTGGGTTTGCATCCTATCCAGAGATGTCTATCTGACCACTGGATTGCATCATGACTATCCACTGGAGCCCGGTGTGGTCACCAGTGGTTAAACTGAGAGCATTGATTCCCATCTCCTTGAATCCACCGTAGGCAAACAGCTTAGCAGGAAGACAGAGGGTTTCTCAGATACCCTCGTCCATCCAAGCTTGACTGTTATTCATTAGCCACTCGCCTTTCTTCTGTGGAATATTCTCTTTCCAGATTTACAATATAGTTTTAAAGTTGGTTTGTTTCTCTGATGTTTAGATTTTTTGTTCTTTGTGTAATTTAGGTATTAATCCCTTTTCAAATGTACAGCTGACAAATATTTGCTTTTTCTGTAGTCTGCCCCCTTATCACTTGGTAGGATTTTTCCTTTGCTATGCTTAAGCGTTTTAGTTTCATGAGATCCCATTTGTCAGTTATTTTTTATTTTACTTTTGTTAATAGCTTTTTATTGAGCTCAACATTGTTCTCTGTTCCCCTCCCTGCTTCTTCCCTCCCCTGTTCAACCCTCCCCCAGGTCCCCATGCTTCCAATTTTCTCCATTTGTCAGTTCTTGCCTTTATTTCCTAAGCAAATTAAATTCTAATTAGAAAGTCCTTACCTGTTCCTATGTGTGGTAACATAGCTCTTCTCTTTTAGCATTTTTTGGATTTCATGCTGAGTTCTTTGACCCATTTGGAGTTAAATTGTATGCAGTGTGGCAGACATGGTTTAATTTCATTATTTACATATAGACATTGAGGTTCCAAATCGCATTTATTAAAGATACTGTCCTTCCCCCAGTGTCTATTCTTGGCATCTTGGTCAAAACTCTGGTGGCTGTAATTTTATGGACTTAAAATCTAGTTTTTCTATTATATTTCCCATGTGTCTGTTTTATTGTCAGTTCTATGCCTGTTTTATATGTTACTTGTATATATTGCCAGTCTGTATAAAGGGTTTATTAATTCCAGGAGTTTTCTGGTGGGATTTTTTTTGGTTCTTTCAATGATAGAAGAATAATACAAGAAAAGGAAATCTAAACATAAATGGGAAAAGAGGAAGTTAGAATATCCATGTTTGTATGGATATCAAATTTTATGTTTTCATGTTGGAATTCTGTAGAAGCTAAAAAACTAGAACCAGGGCTTTGGGAGCAGGATGTATTAATGGGGAAAGAAGGGATTATCTAATTTAGCTAATATGACAGTAGGCACGAAGAATACTGGGGATTCAAAGCCATAAATAGTGTACGGGTATGGGGATAGTGGAGTTAGAGAGTTAGAGGCTAATGAAAATGAATGGGACATGAAAGTCATATGGGAACCTAACCAAATATATATAATTCATTTAAGAACATTGCTTCCTCATTATTGGTTCCAAAACGTTCATATGGACTCTAATCTCTAGGGCTACTAGAAATAGCTAACCACTGACAAAGCTTTTGGCACTTGTAGAAGTTGGCTAATTAAATTTACTTTTTGAGAAATATTCATGGAATTACAGAACTGTATAGAGATAGTTTAAACACATTTTTCATGTACTTCCATATTTTAGTTCTATTTTTATAAGTGCTATATTCGTTTTAAATTTTAGGAAACAAGCTTCAAAACCTAGGTTGTGATAGCAAAAATTATTGTTTTGGGATGAAATTCTAAAAGAATAGAAAATCTGTAGTTTTTAGTGGCTGGTAGAGACTGCATGAACATATTTTTTTTTCTGATAGTTACTAGGGAAACACAAACCTATGCAGGTAAATTGTGCAAGAAAACCATTGCAAAAGAAA
This sequence comes from Alexandromys fortis, assembly GCF_014885135.2. NCBI lineage: Eukaryota > Metazoa > Chordata > Mammalia > Rodentia > Cricetidae > Alexandromys > Alexandromys fortis. Next base: position 9,982,211 of record NW_026067903.1, on the reverse strand, counting down.
TAGCATAGCTGTTGAGAAGTCCTAGAGATAGATTACTCTCCAAACAAAACTGATGCTCATGTGGAAATACACGTTGGCAGATGCCCGCAGGCCAACTCTTCAACCCTTTGTGATAAAATGGATTCTTGCCTTTAAATCTGAAGGGGAAAAAAAACCCCACAACTTTGCATGTAAGCTACCTGAATATAATTACGTCGAGTGGAACACAGAAAATGTAGCTACCATGTAAGCCTGGGTAGATGAAGGCCCACAAGGGTGATTGCTGCCACAGTCTAACCAGATGGATCAGAAGGACACTTGAAATCACTGTATGGAGTTCTGCTGCCTACTAAAATCTGCCAGTAGTTTCCCTCACAGTCATGGTTTGTGCTATATAGCATTTTAGTCTAGTTGCAGACAGCCCAAGACAAGTTTACATTGACTTATTCAAGATAGACATTGAGTATTTATTATTTTCATATGATTTTCTTGCATTGATTAAAATAATCCCCAAAGTAAGGGTGCCATTTATTCTCTGTACATGTGAAAATATATGCTCCCATATCCACTCTTCCTCCATCCCAACCGTCCCATTCCCCCAAGCTCTCCCCATCCTCCCCTTTTCACTTCTCTCTCCCCAAGCTCTCAATTTTTGCCTGGCAATCTTGTCTACTTCCAATATCCAGGAGGATAACTACGCATTTTTCTTTGGGTTCACCTTCCTATTTAGCTTCTCTAGTATCGTGAATTATAGGCTCAAAGTCCTTTATTTATGGCTAGAATCCACTAATGAGTGAGTGCATACCATATTCATCTTTTTGTGTCTGGGTTACCTCACTCAGGATAGTGTTTTATATTTCCATCCATTTGCATGCAAAATTCAAGAGGTCATTGTTTTTTTTTTTTTTTTACTGCTGAGTAATACTCTAATATGTATATATTCCACATTTTCTTTTTCCATTGAAGGGCATCTAGGTTGTTTCCAGGTTCTGGCTCTTACAAATAATGCTGCTATGAACATAGATGAACAGATGCTTTTGTAGTATGATAGGGCATCTCTTGGGTATATTCCCAGGAGTAGAATTTTGCTGGGTCCTGGGGTAGGTTGATCCCAAATTTCCTGAGAAACCACCACACTGATTTCCAGAGTGGTTTCACAACTTTGCATTCCCACAGCAATGGATGAGTGTTCCCCTAACCCCACATTCTCTCCAGCAAAGGCTATCATTGGTGTTTTTGATTTTAGCCATTCTGACAGGTGTAAGATGGTACCACAACGTTGTTTTGATTTGCATTTCCCTGATTGCTAAGGAGGTTGAGCATGACCTTAAATGTCTTTTGGTCATTTGAACTTCTTCAGTTGAGAATTCTCTGTTCAGTTCAGTACCCCAATTTTAATTGAGTTACTTAGCATTTTAAAGCCTAGTTTCTTGAGTTCTTTATATATTTTGGAGATTAGACCTTTGTCTGTTGCCGGGTTGGTGATGATCTTCTCCCAATCAGTAGGTTGCCTTTTTGTTTTAATAACAGTGTCCTTTGCTTTACAGAAGCTTCTCAGCTTTAGTAGGCCCCATTTATTCAATGTTGTTCTTATTGTTTGTGCTACTGGGGTTATATGTAGGAAGTGGTCTCCTGTGCCCATATGTTGTAGACTACTTCCCACTTTCTCTTCTATCAGGTTCAGTGTGTTCAGATTGATATTGAAATCTTTAATCCATTTGGACTTGAGTTTTGTGCATGGTAATAGATATGGACCTATTTTCATTTTTCTACAGGTTGACATCCAGTTCTGCCAGCACCATTTGATGAAGATGCTTTCTTTTTTCCATTGTATACTTTTAGTTCCTTTGTCGAAAATAAGGTGTTCATAGGTTTGTGGGTTAATATCCGGTTCTTCTATTCGATTCAATTGGTTAACTTCTCTGTTTTTATGCCAGTACCAAGCTATTTTCATTACTGTAGCTCTGTAATAGAGTTTGAAGTCAGGGATGGTAATGCCTCCTGAAGATCCTTTATTGTATAAGATTATTTTGGCTATCCTGGGTTTTTTGTTAGGAAAACTATTACTTTGCAGTGTGACATTACTCTATCTGTAGATGATCAGCTGTTAAACGATGTTAATTTATATGGTTCACCTGAGTTTTTGTAAAAATTGAATATTCAAGAGAAATATCAGATTATTGAAATGTTTAATTTCCTCACCTGAAAGTACTGATTATTTCACACACTCTATTTTTTCCCTATTTAGACATGAAAATTGATCCTAAGTGTTTTGTTGTTTTGACAATCCTCTGAAAATATGAAATCATTTAAGACAGAGTAGAAAAAGTTCATAAGGTTGTTATTCGTCAACGAACATCACTACTAGATAAAGTGAAGCCTGTGGGTACTTATCCTGCATTCTGAGCAACACTTTCCTGTATCAGAACTCCCAAGAGCTAGGAACATGATTTCCTCACTGAGCTTCTCCAACAGTCAACTGCCTGAAACACAGGAGGCATTCTACATTGAGATTGTGTTATTTGTTTAGAATCAATGAAATAGATGAATCTTAAGGTGAAACTTCTACTAAAACAAGAAAATGAACTACATCTTATCTTAACCATTATTTGGTGCTCAGTAGATTTGGGCAAGAACTTTCAAAGGTCATAAAATAAAATGTTCCTGCTATTAGCATTTGCATGTTGAAATCTCATACTAGTTTTTGGCTTCAGTTTGTTTGATTTGGTTTTGAAAATGGAAATGGAAAACTGAAAAGGACCCAAGCATCCTTCTTCAAACACTATAAAGCTTGGGGGAGTCTTTTACTTTTCACTAGAGTGCCACACAATTTATCACGGTTATTATAGCAACTATGCCTGCCTTTAGGGGAAGTCCAATCCAGGACAGCGTATTATCCCACTTCGGCATGACTCTGCAGCCAGATGCATCACAGTGAGGTGGAGGGCTATACTGAAACAAACCACCATGGACAAGTATGAAAAATGATCACTTCTGATCCCTGCAAGATGCATGGCTATGTAACACTTTAACTATTTTCCATTCCCTGGCTTTTAAAGCAATTATACTGTAGGCTGCAGGGTACACTGTTAGATGCAATTTTCTATCTGCAAACTTTTCTCTATTAAATACTTTTTCAGCATGAAAAGTTTCATGTTTTTAGATGTAGTGTGAAACACATGAATTCTAGAAAGCATCTTTAAAGTTCCAGTATAGTGATAAAACAAGAAGTATTACCTTAATTTGAAATTCATTCGTGAAAAAATTTGGTACTATATACGTATATGCTCTTCTAATGGGAACCAGTAAATGTATTTCTTTGTATCTTTATGTTTCTTAGTTAAAAATGTTACATTTTACTACAAATACTACAAATATGACTAAATAAAATGTAATTTAATGGAAATGGAAATAGATGCAAGAAAATCTTTAGTGTTTATGAAAACATGGAAATATGAATAAATTATATTGAGTTTTCATCTTATTCTGTCATAATGACTATCTGCAAGAAAATTCTGGTAAATGTAATTGGAAGCTTCTGTCTGCCAGCTCCTGAATAATCACTTAGAGGTTTAATATTAGTTAAAAACTATTTGGCCTATTAGTTCAAGCTTATTATTAACTAGCTCTTACAACTTAAATTCATCCATTTCTATTATTCCATATTTTACCATGAGGTTTGTGGCTTGCTACCTCACAGCTTGCTTCACCAATGACTGCTGGTGTCTCGCAAACTTCACCTTCTTTTTCTCTGTATCTTTGCTTGGATTTCCTGTCCGGGTTTCTGCCAGTCAATTGGTCAAATCAACTTTTTTATTAACCAATGGTAATAAAATATATTCACAGCATACAGAGAGGTATCCCACATCATCAGAGTGCTCTTAGATATTGCTATAGAAATGTCAATTAGTGCAGCACTGTGGAAATATATATGGAGGTTCCTCAAAAACATAAAACTAAGATACATCATGCTTCATCATATTTCTTAAGTAATCAAAATCACGCAGATACAGAGAGATCCCTGTACATGCATATTCATTGTGACATAATTTTCAGAGAAGAACCATATTGTTTTTCATAAAGGACATATTTCACTATACTTTTGCTGCTAAGCTGTTGTTATTATAATGCCAGGTCTGGCTATGGACTCACTATCTTCTTACCTTAGACTTTAGAGGTTGGAACTACAGAATACACCACCATACCCAGCTGTGTGGTATATTTAATGAAATAGGAGATTCTTCAGTAGATCAGGGTAATTTATAAAAGATATACATTGGCTGCTTGATTTGACAGAGTCATCAACACTACTTCAACAAAAAATTTCTTTATAAAGTAAACTATGGTAAAAATTCATTGTGAATTGCCATTTAATCATAAATGGTTGTATACATAAACAAAGTTGTTAATAAGCATATTTGAATACATTTCCCAGGTAATATTTTTACAGAGTTGTGACTACTTTGTGCTTATCTTATAAACTAGTAAAATATTTATGAAATTCCAACTGTTTTGTGGATGAGCAAAGCAAAGAAGAATAATTCACTATGTTAGAAACATTAGCAACAGTCTAGTCTAACTTGTAGAAGTTTTAAAAGAAGAAATCAAGTAACTTTACTCCATCTTCTCCAAATGTCACAAAATTATTCATCAACAGTGAAAGTTTATTCCATGTGATGATTGTTTAAGACATTTGGGATGGAATGTTGGGATTAATGAGTCCTGGCTTTCAGTTGCTTTTCCCTCCTAGAACCTTCTAATATAAGTTACTAGAAGCTGTGCCTAGTTAGAGGATCAGGATGGGATTATCACCTGTTGACCATTAACTGCAGTGTATTTAAGTCTACATGGTGTTAATAAAGATGGGCTTTCTGAACCAGCATTTTGGAGCTGCGTGTGACAGTCTATCTCTGCATTCTCAACCTCCAGCCCCTTGCCTGAAGCTCTGGAACTGGGTCCCAGCGCACAGAGCACACACACACGGGGGCATGGAAAACTTTTTTTTTCCAAGGGGGAAAGCTTAAATTAAATGATATCATCAATTATAAATAAAGAATTGGATGAACTCATTAGCCTTTGTTCTCCAGTCTTTGGTTCATCTGTCTACTAACTCATTTCTTCTTCAGTTACTTTCCTGGTCCCTACAGCTTTGTAGCTTTCCATAGGTGTTATAGCTATTACTCATGTCCTCTCAAACACCATTGAGAACTGTATCGAAAATTCCATACTGCGTTAGTAAAAGAGTAAAAAAATGAGTAACTGAAAGCATGTAAATAAAATTACTAAATGCAATGGTATATTTTTTGAGAGAAAATTCAGAGTAAAAGAAGACTGCTTTTTTATGAACATTCTAAATGCTGAAGATTGATTGTTCTATGAACTTCTGTCTTACAAACATCTGGAAATTTTCCTGTTAGTATCTTGGAAGTAGCAACTTTTATCCAAAACAAGCATATATTCTCCAAGTACTAAATTAGGGCAGTTTACTTTCAGACTAAACAAGTAGACTTTAGTTTTGCCATGTCAGCTTGCTTTGTTTCTTAGAAGAAAGGTTATGTACATGGACCACAAAGATACATCTTAAAGGAAAAAGAACGTTGCTATCAAGTTTTCATCTTGCCTAAAATCCTATCCTTAACAATCCTAAAGTCACTGTGTCTTTAGCCAGGGTCTCATTTGCCTCAGACCAATCAAGATGCTTTCACCACACCCCTAAAGAAGAAAGGAAGGATATGCTCCCAAATGAATATACCTCATGAAAAGGGGAGAAGGGGAGTAGCTTTTCCAATGGTTAGACTTACAATCTTAGTCTCACTGATAGAAAACATTGACTGTACAATAGATGTTCAAACTGTATATTTATCCTTCCCTACTCACCACAGCACTGTCAATAACACTCAATGTATTAAGAGGACATTATTCATGATATTTAAGAAGAATGTGTTCTCTCAGGTGCCAATTTCTCGGGTCAGTACCTTACAGACTATAAAGTATATTCAGACAATATTTAGGATTTCCTTGTTTCCTTAAAAAATACCAAGTATTTGAACAACATCTGGTTGGTGATCTCTGTAACAGTTTATTACAGAAAATTCTATGGTGTTCATACACATACAAAATCTCCATTGTATATATAAAGACTGGAACTTAAATCTCTAAACTAAGATGTCTGTCCCATGCTCAGCCACATTCTTAATTACATCATCAAGAGTTGCTCATTCCTTCATCTATTTTATTACATAAGTTGTTAACGACCTACTAGACCAAAATTCTATACTTCTTTGTGAGATTAAATGGGGCATATTATGGAGGTGAAGGGAGATAGTAGCCAAAACCTAGGACAAGATTAATCTTCTCATCTTCCATATCACCATAGAACCTTCATCTGGTGATGGATGGAGATAGAGACAGAGACCCACACTGGAGCACTGGACTGAGCTCCCAAGGTCCCAATGAGTATCAGATGGAGGGATTACACGAGCAAGGATGTCAGGACCACTTGGGGTGCACCCACCCACTGAGATATTGGGGCTGATCTATTGGGAGCTCACCAAAGCCAGCTGGACTGTGACTGAAAAAGCATGGGATAAAACCGGACTCTCTGATCATGGCGAACAATGAGGACTGCTGAGAAGCCAAGGACAATGGCATGGGGTTTTGATCCTACTTCATGTTCTGGCTTGGTGGGAGCCTAGCCAGTTGGGATGTTCACCTTCCTAGACATGGACGGAGGAGGGAGGACCTTGGGCTTTCCACAGGGCAGGGAACCCTGACTGCTCTTTGGATTGGAGAGGGAAGGGGAGAAGAGTGGGGGGAGGGGGAAGGGAGTGGGAGGAGGGGGAGAAGGATGGGAGGAGGGGGAGGGAAATGGGAGGCTGGGAGGAGGCAGAAACTTTTTTTTCTTTTCCTTTTCTCAATAAAAAAAATTAATCTTCTCTACCTTCACCATTCTTTTTCCTCATCCATATGTTTCTGCTCTTTGCTCCTGGTACCTTTGGGGTTGTGATGGGCCAAATTATTCAGTTGCAAAATTTACTACAGTCCAAATGTTTTCTACATTACCGAGCACCAATATGTTTTCAATGAAACAGAGAATCTCTCTTACAAGTAAGCTTGGCCATGCTAGCTCATAGAGGAGACTATTTATACCTCAGGAGATCTTCATAATATTAGAGATTCAGTGGTGATACCCTGTATATGTGTGTGTGTGTGTGTGTATATATATATATATATATATTTCCTTCCTTAAAAATATTTGGTAATGTGTTCTTCATGTTTTAAAATCATTCATGAAGTCACCTACTATCAATTTGTTTCTCCATCAGTCTTCCCCTATTGACTCTGGTTCCACAAAAATCTCAACACATTTGCCTTTTTGTGACTCAAATATGTCCCCACTATCTACTTTGGCCATTTTCCATACCATCTCAAGTGCTCTCAAGCTTTACAAACCCACTTATTAATCTAAATCATTCACATAAAAAGAGCCTCTGAATTATGGTTTCTATTGCTCAACAAAACTTTATGGCTGAAAAGCAAGTTTGGGAGGAAAGGGTTTATTTGGCTTACACTTACACATCACTGTTCATCACTCTAGGAAGTCAGGACAAGAATTCTAACAGGAAATGAGCCTGGAGGCAGGAGCGGATGCAGAGTCCATGGAGGGTGGATGATTACTTGCTTGTTTCCCTTGACTTGCTCAACCCACCTTCTGTAGAACCCAAGACCACCACTCACCTTGAACTGTGCCCTCCCCCATTGCTCTCTAATTGAGGAAATGCTTTCCAGCTGGATCTCAAGGATCATTTTTTCAACTCATGTTCTGTCCTCTGATGACTCTAGATTGTGTCAAGTTGACACCCAAATCCAGCCATCACACTCTCCTATCTTATAAAGACCCTCACCCACCATCGGGCTCATAAACCACAAAATCATCATCCCAATCCTGAATTCCTTGCTGTAGTAAATTATCTTTTAAGTCTCCTGTGAATGTCGTCATATTTTATGTCCAGTGTTTTGAAATTCACTGTATCTCTCATACCCTGTTTAATAATGCCCATCTCTTCTCTATTGTCTTCCAGTCTCTGATGTTTATGGGAATCATAGCATTTGAAAATGAAGAGTCCCTAGTGATTCTTGTGAACCATTGCATTAGAGATTGACTTCTGCATTCGAAATATTCAGCCTTTGAATCAAGGGGAGGTAAATGTTATATCACCCAATGTCTCTGTAACAGAACAGACTAAGGGTTATAGTTACTATTGCCTAACACCCTACAGCTTTTCTGTCACGCATTACACTCAACCTTCCAGAGCCATTTGGGAATGCTTCCTTCTCTTTTTGCCAATAAACATATCAGAGGAGATCAGGCCTGAGGGAGAATGTAAATGGGGAATCTAAAGGAACTTTTAGTCTTTAAAAGGACTGGCAGGAGAGCAAAGAACTCTCCACAAACCTGTGATTTTTCCCTCCTATTGCCCAATAGTATCCCTAAACCCATTCCCCCCTCTAAATTGACAAATGCCTTTCTGTCAGGTGTGTACTACTTATCCAATTTTCAACAGCCTTTTCTAGAATAAAACTATCTCCTCTACCAGTCTTTTTCTCCAGTGTTGTTTCTGTAAAGGTAAAAAGTAATATGACCCAAAGGCCTGAATAACAGCACACCATTGATGTAGGCAGGGGCAGGGACAATCGATTCCTGAATGAACATTTCACCTATCATGGTAGAGGAAAGCTCAACTCCTTCCAGGTACTTGTAGTAGAAGGAGAGTTTTTCAAAAGCCCCACTAAAGTCAGCTTTTGGTACATAAATACAAAGAAGACCACATTTCCTTGAAACAATTTGAAGGAAAAAAAACCATTTACTATCTAATGTATATGCATACGAGGGCATAATATTATCACAATTATCCTGTAAATGTGAAAATCATGCAGTTATAACAACACAGCTGTAAGACTAAGGTTTCATCTAATTCTTGATTTTGAAGATTATCTTCTCCCTTCACTTAACATGTTCAAAAGAAAGGGAACGAGACAAAAGAGAAAACAATAGTACCGAGGAGGATTATGGGCTCTGAAGCTGTCTGACTCATACCTACTGCTCTCTTGCAAGATATTTGCCTGATATGTTTTCTTTCTCTTTTGAATAAAATATTTTGCTACCAGCTGTTACTATGTATGATTTCCTTTCATTCCTATTCTTTGGAAAGAAACAAGAATCATGACTGACTGTGGAGACCCTATGGTAACACATTCATAATGCTCAGATTGTTACTATCTGCCACACCCCATAAGATTTTGTCCTGCAACCTTAACTAGGGGCATGGGGGATAAAAAAATGACAGCATAGACATAAGACAAAAAAAATGCTGGTTCACGAGGAGTATGGGCACTCTAATGGAGTGGTAGTAAAACCCAGAACCTCAGAGTGTTTACATGTACAGGACAGGTTGAGGGATTATTTAGTTTCTGTAGAAGGTTCCTGTAGGAGAAAGCCACTGATGCTGGTTTCTTTACACACTGATATATCATCAGTTTTATCACTCACACTTGGGACAGAGAAAGGAGGCTTTGCTTATATTGAGCCTAGCCCATATGGATAATGGTTTAGCCAGTTTCCCATGGGCCTGAGGCCTTGGTCCTTGACAAGATTGTGCTGGTATGCCTAGTCAACAATGAACTAAGGATTTGACTCATTCAGGTCTTAACTCTATACATCTATGTATAATTCCTGTCCTATAACCACATAAGAGTTGGTATCCAAGATTCTTTTCCCTTTAATTTAAAAGTTTTCCAAGATCAAGCACTTTAGATAGAGAATATTATCTGATTATCATAGTTTTTGCAGATGGTTATTATTATGTCTTCTATGTGTATGCTAGATCATCTACTTTTCACTTAATTGTATTAAAACTCATAATTAAGGATTATTTCTATCATTTCTACCTTCCTCATCTCCAAAATTCTTTTAATACTGCAATAGTTTCTTTTATCATTGTTATGGTAAGATACACAACATAGAAAAACAGCTTAAATTCAAAAGGGTTTATTCTGCCTCATAGTTTGAGGGTGCTAACCATCATGACAAGCATCATTATAGCTGGAATGTGGGGCACCTGATCACACTGCATCAGTATCCAGAAAGTAGTGAGAGATAAATATTGGTGCTCAGTTCTCTTTCTACCTTCATTTGATGGGGGAAGGTCATTGGCTAATAAAGAAACTGCCTTGGCCCAGCCTTTAGGTGGGTGGAGTAAACAGAACAGAATGCTGGGAGGAAGAGGAAGTGAGCTCAGACGCGATGCAGCTCTTCTCTCTTATGCAGATGTGATGAAGCTCCAACCCAGGATGGACGTAGGCTAGAATCTTCCTGGTAAGCGCACCTTGGGGTGCTATGCACACTATTAGAAATGGGCTAGTCCAGGTGTGAGAGTTAGCTGGGAAGAGGCTAGATATAATGGGCCAAGCAGTATTTAAATGAATACAATTTGTGTGTTGTTATTTCGGGACATAAGCTAGCAAGGCGGCCAGGAGCCGGGCTGTGGGAAGAGGCCCACAGCTCCTACAAACTCATTTAAGTCCAGGAACCCAGCACATAGGATGGTGACACCCACATTTAGTGTGTATCTTCCCTATCAGTAAAGCTAACCTAGAAACTTACTGATGTTCTTGGGCTTTGAGACTACTACCATATCCTATCAAGTTTACAACCAATATTAATCATCACAAGTCAATCATTTGTCAATTTGATACCCAAATATACCAATGCCTTCCACCTTTGTCTCCATAGGCTTGTGACCATCTATCTCATCACTGGAAGTGTATTCAGTCCAAATGCCAAAAGCTCCATAGACATTAACAATCCCAATACTGTTCCAAGAGTCAATGCCCAAAGTCTCTTCTGACACCCATGATCCATTAATTACTAGCACCCTTAAAATCTAAAATACAGATATATATTTCTTATATCAATACAGGATGAGATGGTATAAATGTATCCATTCCAAAAGGGAAGACTAAAGCATGGCATGGAAATACGAAACTAAAATATGATCAATATTCAGCACAGACAGCAAATACTAAATTCTGAAGTTCTATGTGAGGCAACAGGGGTTTATAATGGGATCATCTAGGAAACAAAGGTTTTGAGCTGCCTTGTCCTACAACTCGGTATACATAGTCTCTCATTTGGGCCATCTCTATTTGCATGTAGTTTTCTTTGTAGAATGTTCTGTGGTTCTGGCATCTCCAGTAACCCAGAGTGTTCATTTAAATGCAGGTTTTAGTTCCATGTCTTCATACCATGTCCTCTTGTAAGAAATCTGACCTTGGCATACATTGCCAGGCCTCAGACATATTCTGAAATGTTGGCACATGCCTCTATGAATGTATTGCTGTTGGGAGCAGTGAGACCCCAGATCCTGAATTTCTTGTAATCCCCTGATCTGAGTGCCTACAGCCGCTCTGAGCACGAGAACTTCAGGAGTTCCTGATGGTGGGAGAGTGGTTTCTGGTGGGTCTGGCTGGGCCATGGCTATCTCTATATAATCTGCCCCTGAACACAATAAAGGGGCATTCTTGGGGAAATCAAGGATGACCCGTGTCACTGTCTCTCTGTCTGTGTGTGTCTGTGTATTTTAACCTCCAGCCCCCTTTCCCGAAGTTGGCGAGCTGGGTGCCAGCAGACAAGTTGCGTTCATTGATGGGAGACGTTATGCTCTCAGGCTACCTTTCTGGTGTCTCAATGATGAGCGGGATATTCTTTTTAATTATATTATAATTTTACCAGTTATAAACATTTTACCAATTATAAACTGACATTTTCAACTTATTCACACTCCTTTTCTTTTCAAACATGGTCATTATAGGTGCCAGATTCTTCTCCGTGTGGTAAACACAAATGAAAGAATTGGGCAAGTGCTATGCCATGCATCAATTCTATTCTGTCTTCATGTTTTCTGTTTTCTATCAAACACACTAGCCTAATGTTTTTCTGTTTGGTATAAATCAATTTCTCAAGACCGATGCTTAGGGAAGCCAGGATATTTGTCAGAATATGACTCAAATAATCTGTAGCCTATTTTCTAACAAATCTTTATTCCCCTTCTAAATTCCATGGGATGGGCCACATTTATCTTTCTTCCTCCCTTTTCTAGGCATTCCAGATATCCAAATCTCTACTGCAATGACCCATTAATTTTACAGTATAGCATTCTTTCACCTTCAAATCCCAAAATTATAAAATTGTCTATATTGATTTAGCAAGCTGGTTCCAACGACTTAAAGACAGTATGTTCAGCTTTATCACATGAAAGGGCCCAGAGAATCTCAAGACATCTTTTAGACATATATCATGTTTCCTCCCTGAACCATGGGCAGGAACAATTATTCTTTAACACTGAATACAGCTCATTGCTTTGAATTTTAAAGTATTGATTTCAGTCAACCCAGAATCTCTATTGTCACTGATTGCTTCAAGTGCTGCTGTCTTTGGTACATACCCTGGTGCCACAGTCATCTGGACAATGCTTTGAAGTTCTTTCTGGGAGAGTCTGGAAGGTAGAACTAAGCCTACAACATCACACTAGTCTGAAAATGACATGGCTGAGATAGCATTTTTACTAGTTATACACAGTATTTTCCCATTTTGTCAAATGACCTATAAAAAAGCACAGAGGCAGATATTACTTGCTCTCCACTTAATCACATTGTATGGCACTGGGCTCCTTGAGACTTGCCTTACAGCCCTGGAGTCATAAAAGCGAGGTGTGTTATATGGCTGGGAACCAAAGGCCAAATGTTTATAATATCCTTTATGTACAAGTGTGGAATAATAGCAACCCTCAAGGTAAGTTCTTTTTTTTTTCCTGATGCTGAAGATCAGAGTTTTGAAAAAAAATAAACACTGAGAAAGAAACCTGTAAATTCGTTTCATTGCCAATACCCTGACAGCGAAGGTTATAACAGGGTGTTGGTGCCCCTGCTGCATCTTAATTCCGTACCTTGGACTCTCTCTTTGGACTCTGACTTTGTTTTCCACAATAACTTATATCAAGAAAAATAAATTAATACAATTTGATATTATGATTGTCTTGCCTTCTTGTAACTACTCAGCTATGTTATTGCTGTGTGCCACTAAACATGGTAGGAAGTGTAATAGAGATTTTATTACTTTAAATCTTACAGAAGATTAATGTTATTATAATATTTTCACATTGTTAACCTTAATATCACAATGTAGTATTTGGCTTGAAGTATATCCTATTTGTCTTTTTAGTAAGTTATAGGCATGTGACTAATGGTGGTTCTTTATTTCTAAGGTGAATTTGCTACTACTTAAAAATTTATATTTTCTTAATTGACTGTTGGTGGAAAACTACACTGCTAAACAGTGAAAGATAGTTTTTCAGAATATTTAAAATATATGATGTTTTTGCATGTGGAGATGTGTGTAGTAGTGAAGAGAAAGCCTAATTACATTAAAACCACTATGAGAACTTTTGGATATATTTTATTTATTTTTTATTGATTTTTATTGAGCAGTACATTTTTATATGTTCCCTATCTGCCTCTTCCCTCCCCTTCAACCCTCTCTTAATGTCTCCAAATTTACTTAGGAGATCTTGTTTCACTCTACTTCCCATGTAGATTAGATCCATGTCTGTCTCTCTTAAAGTCCTCATTGTTGTCTAGGTTCTCTGAGATTGTGATTTTTAGGCTGGCTTTCTTTGCTTTATGTTCACAAACCACTTATGAGTGAGTACATATGCTAATTGTGTTTCTGGGTCTGGGTTACCTCACTCAAAATGATGTTTTCTAACTCCATTCATTTGCCTGCAAACTTCAAGATGTCATCATTTTTTTCTGCTGCATTGCTCCATTGTGTAAATATACGTTTTTACTTATCCATTCTCCCATGTTTTGGGTAGGTAGAATTAATGTAATAAACATGGCAATCTTACCAAAAGCAATCTACAGATTCAATGCCATGCCCATCAAAATCCCAGAAAAATTCTTCACAGACCTCAAAAGAATGGTACTCAACTTCATATGGAAAAGCAAAAGACCCAGGATAGCCAAAACAAATCTGTACAATAAAAGAATTTCTGGACGCATCACAATCCCTGACTTCAAACTCTACTATAGAGCTACAGTACTGAAAACAGCCTGGTATTGGCATAAAAACAGAAAGGAGGACCTATGGAACTTAATCAAAGAACCAGACATTAACCAACATACTTTCAAACACCTGATTTTTGACAAAGAAGCAAAAAATATCCAATGGAAAAAAGAAAGCATATTTAACCAATGGTGCTGGCATAACTGAATATGTTTTTAGAATGTTTTGATCAAGTTTTCATTTGTAGAGTGTATCAACTTAATGTATATAATTAAACGAAGCTGTGTATGATAACTTAGGTATTTTTAATGGCACACATATTCTAATTAACATATAAGTAAACCACTGTCCTTTTCTCTTAAGCAGATAAATTAATTTGATTAGGAAGATATGTATTATTGAGTAGTCAGAGGCCTGTCAACTTTCATGCTATAGTCGCACATGATCAAATCAAACACTAAGTGGTGTTATAAAATCACTTTGAAGAAGGATTAATATTTACAGAGGGTCATCTATATGCAGTTTCCCTTAATTATTTGTGTAAACTTGTTTCCAACAATTGAGAATGTTTGAAGAGATTTGATTTGCCAAATTTGGCAGCAGATTAGAGTCCTGAGTAATTGGTGGATGCATTTGCATCAGATTTGTTTTAGAACTATTTTATGATGGTGAGGTCTTTTGATCTGTATACTCTCCCAATTTTATCCAGTTTTCCCATCTCTCTCACATGAGATTCCACTAAATATCAATGCTTCCTTCTGTATCTTTAGATGGGCATTGTGATGAAGTGGATCTTGCTCCAGCCACCTTCTCACTCTAGATTCTCCTAGACCACGTGTTCGTAACTGCGGTTGCACTTATATTTACTTGATAATAATCTCTGCATATCTTCCAGACATTTGACTTTATTCTTTCCAAACTGTCCGAAAATAAGTATGTTAAAAATCATTCAGCCTAGGTATTCAGTCAAACTTTTGACAAGCTACATTGGCTATAAAATATATATTGTGATCCTCTTACACACACACACATATATATTCACACACATACACACACATACATACAGTCACATGAGTAAGTTATGTTATTTAAATTTCATGTATTGATTTTTCTCTCATTCTGGGTCTGGGACAGGATCATTAAAACCAACCAATATGAATTTTTAAATAACAGAAAGAAAAAAAGGAAAGCCTTCAACATTTTGTACTATGGTCTGCCTCAGGCATGTTACAGGTTTCTCATTTTCCAGGAAACTTGATTGCTGAGAACCAATGCATACCTGGTAATAACACTTTCTGTTAAATATCAGTGAATAATATTTAACCAGAAGAGTTTACCATAATCACTGTTGGCACTCCTTCCTCAATGTGTCATTATTTTATGGTGAATCCCTTCATGCCCCAAATCAGTACATACTGACATCCGAAAGCCTCATATCAAGTAAAACTATACACAACCCACTTCATAACACTAGATAATGAACTTCTCAAACACTAATTTTCTTATTTTTTATAATAGTTTATGCCTCTACTTTGCACACTCACAGGAGACAAAGTATTTTCTTTATATCTTTGGGCTGCTACAAAACACAGATTTAATTATAAATGAATCTGAAGTCTGTGTGATTCTAACTTGATGAATCTAGCACCATATGTTTACCTTGCTGGCATGTGATGTCAGTCTGTATATTACAAAATAATGGAACAATTAGCAGCTTAAACAATTAAATCAAGAACTTATTTCATTAATACATATTGTAAATGCATGTATCTTCTCATACAAAATGGCATATAAAATGGATTACTTTCTCAAAATAGTTTATTATGTATAGCACTGCTCTTAGGAAACTCCACATTTCAGATCTGTGTGTTTAATGTGTCTCACTTATTTCTGTTTGGCTGTTGTTATTCTCTATTCTCATATCCACAAATAATCTCTATATTTAGCTATACTCTTTTAGACAAGCTTCTAAATTATTTCACATGAAAATATTGTAATCTGACTATGAGCTAGGTCATCTACATCAAAACCTAATAAAGCTTCTTATAGATAAGAAATTAAACTGGTATTTTATGTTTTTTGAACATAGTTGAAAAGTAGTTGATGGGATTTTTTAATAAAAAGGAGAACTTTCCCCCAGTTTGTGAATTACAAATACCTGATTCTGAATACAAAATAAAATCTTTCATCTCTTTCAATGTAGGCAATGTAATGACAAAGGTTTGAATACTTTCTGTTTTGAAAATATGTGATTTTTCTATTCAAACCAAATGATTTAGATATAAAAATTATTCATTTAGTATTTATAAAGCAAGAATGGTTACTGATAGTTTCCTAAGAGATTCAACACTCAATTGTAAATTGGCCCTGGCCTCTTCTTTGGGTTTAAAAGTCTTAAGCATCAGGCTTTTGCAGAAAATATGTGCCCTTTCTGAACTTTGTCTCTTATGTTTGCTCTTAATTATACCTTTACTGGATTCTTAAAAAAATTTAGTAGTAAAGTGATGGAGGAAGGTCATTGAGCAATAAAGAAACTGCTTGGCTGGCCCTGATAGGTTAAAGCATAGGTGGGAGGAGTAAACAGAATAGGATGCTGGGCGGAAGAGGAAGTGAGCTCAGACTCTGCTCTGCTCCTGGAGAGACCCGACAGCTCTGCTCTCTGGAGCAGAGATGCCATGCTCAGCTCTCCCAGGCAACTCCAACTCAGAATGGACATAGGCTAGAATCTTCCCGGTAAGCGCACCTTGGGGTGCATACACACATTACTAGAAATGGGCTAGTCCAGGTGTGAGAATTAGCCTGTAAGGGCTAGAGTTCATGGGCCAAGCGGTGTTTAAATGAATACAGTTTGTGTGTTGTTATTTCGGGCATAAGCTAGCAGGCGGCTGGGGTGCTGGGGACGCAGCCCTGCCGCTCCCTATTTCAACAGTAAAGCTTAAGTAAATGAGTCAATATAAATCAGGGTAATAAAACATATCCCTGTATTATAAAATTATTTATGAAGATATTTATGAAATTTTATTTGGTATTTTATAGGTCACCTTAATGAAAATAATTTTTCTTACCTTTAAGCTACTAGAATTTCAATAAATAGAAAAAGTAGAGGGTGTTAAAAGAATTGGTTTAGCAGTTGTAAGAGCACTGACTACTCTGCCATTGGACCTGGACTTTATTCCCAGCACCTAAAAATGACTCACAACCATCTATACCCTAGAGGTTCCAACACCTTTTTCTGGCCTCTGTGGGAACCAGGCATATACATGATTGGTATACATATATGCAGATAAACAAAGCATTCATAATATACAATAGATGAATTTAAAAAAAATGAAACAAATAGTGGAATTATATTTACTTTGCTGAAGGAATTCAGATTATTTCTACTAAAGCAGATTTATAAGAAATCTCTTAAAATAATTTTAAGGTAGATAATAACAAAATTGTGGCTAGTATAAGGAAGACTGTACACAATTTTCTAAACTCAGCTAGGTAATAGATGTATAAATCCATTTTTTAAAATTTTATTGAGCTATACATTTTTCCCTGCTCCCCTCTTATCATTTACCTTCCCCTTCAACCCTTTCCCAAGGTCCTCATGCTCCCAATTTACTCAGGAGATCTTGTCTTTTTCTACTTCTTCCCATGTAGATTAGATCCACGTATGTCTCTCTTGGGGTCCTCATTGTTGTCTAGGTTCTCTGGGATTGTGAATTGTAGGCTAGTTTTCTTTGCTTTATGTTTAAAAGCCACTTATGAGTGAGCACATATGACATTTGTCTTTCTGGTTTTGGGTTACTTCACTTAATATGATATTTCTAGCTCCATCCATTTGCTTACAAATTTCAAGATGTCATTTTTTTTCTGCTGTGTAGTACTCCATTGTGTAAATGTACCATATTTTCCTTATCCATTGTTCAGTCAAGGGAATGTAGGTTGTTTCCAGGTTCTGGTTATGACAAACAATACTGCTATGAATATAGCTGAGTGCATGTCTTGGTGGTACAATTGAGCATCCTTTGGGTATTTACACAAAAGTGATATTGCTAGGTCTTGAGGAAAGCTGTTTTCTAATTTTCTGAGAAACCACCATGCTGATATCCAAAAAGGCCGCACCAGCTTAAACTCACTAGCAAATAACAGCAAACTTCTTCACAGACCTCTAGAGAACAGTCCTCAACTTCATGGAAAAGCAAAAATCAATCAATCAATCAATCAAAAAAATCAGCAAACAAAACAAAAAACCAGGATAGCCAAAACAATTCTGTATAATAAACGAACTTCTGAAGGCATCATAATCCCTGACTTCAAACTCTACTACAGAGTTACAGTACTGAAAACAGCCTTGTATTTGCATAACAACAGACAGGAGAACCAATGAAACCAAATAAAAGACCTGAATATTAATTCACACACCTTCAAACACCTGATTTTTATAACTAGGTATCAGTGTGCAGAAGGATGAAAATAGACCCATATCTATCCCCGTTCACAAAACTTAAGTCCAAATTGATTCAAGACCTCAACATAAAGTCAGCCACACTGAACCTCATAGAAGAGAAAGTGGGAAGTACGCTTGAACGCATTGGTACAGGAGATCACTTCCTAAATATAACCCCAGTAGCACAGACACTTAGAGAAACAATTAATAAAAGAAACACTGAGAAGCCTCTTTAGAACAAAAGACATGGTCAACAAGACAAAAAGGCAGTCTACAGAATGGAAAAAGATCTTCACCAACCCCACATCAGACAGAGGACTGATCTTCAAAATAAACAAAGAATTCAAGAAATTGGTCTTCAAAAGAACAAGTAATCCAATAAAATAATGGTGTACAGAACTAAATAGAGAAGTCTCAACAGAGGAATCTAAAGTGGCTGAAACACACTTAAGGAAATGTTCATCATCCTTAGTCATCAGAGAATTGCAAATCAAAACAACTCTGAGATTCCATCTTATACCCGCAAGAATGGCCAAGATCAAAAATGCTGATGACAACTTTTGCTGGAGAGGATGTGGGGTAAATGTCTAACTCTAACTTGAAATTTAATGTATATATATAAAACCAAACTAAAGTTCTCCACAAACTTACCTTGTTACCTTGTTTAGAATTCTATCTAGAAATCGTTCCTAGAACACTATATCATCTACCCCTGTTGGAAATAAATACTTGTATAAAATACAGTATCACAAGTGTTAAAAGCTGATGCACTGTTCAATTTGTAGACTATACCTCATATAGGCTGTCTCTTTTTTTATCTTTTATTGAAAATTTCCACCTCCTCCCCTCATCCCACTTCCTTCCCCTCCCCCCTCCCTCTCCAGTCCAATGAGCAGTCAGGGTTCCCTACCCTATGGGAAGTCCAAGGCCATTCCTGCTCCCCCCGGGTCCAGGAAGGTGAGCATCCAAACAGACTAGGCTCTAGGCTATC
This sequence comes from Alexandromys fortis, assembly GCF_014885135.2. Lineage (NCBI taxonomy): Eukaryota > Metazoa > Chordata > Mammalia > Rodentia > Cricetidae > Alexandromys > Alexandromys fortis. Next base: position 9,962,681 of record NW_026067903.1, on the reverse strand, counting down.
TCTTGATCTATATACCTCCAAGAGAAAAAATGGTTAGCATGACATTCTTTCAATATCTTTTTTGTAGGGGCATTTCAAAATGCCTTATTTCTATATGACTTTATGCATGTTTGTTCACTTATTCACTTAGGATTCTGGATCGAACATTTAGACCACAGTGTGACTGAACATGTTGAAGTCCTTTTGTGAGTACTCAGCTCTAAAGTCATTTGCATCCAGTTTCTACTGTTGTTTACAGTATGAATAACAAGAATGTTGCTAAGTTCTTTTGGGGAAGAAATCTTTTATTGCCAGTCAAATCCTGCCTTGTTTTTAAATACATAATTATAGGTTTTTCTGAAGATTTTAATCATTTAAAAAGTGCTTTTATAGTAATCAAATAGAGTAATTTTTCATGATAATTGCCTCTTTCACTTTACAGTCAGTGATGAACATATTCATGCTGGGAGGTATACAAAGGTGACTAAATAACATTTAGAACTAAATATATTTTTCCTTCGGCCATCCATTGAAATTGATACTTAAATTAACTTCTTTTAAGTAATTAACATTTTCATAATGAAATATAAGCAATGCCATAATTTTATGATCAAAATGCATTTTCTTCTGTTTTTTTTCTTTCCTTTTAAGATTTATGAATAGGATTTAGGAGGACATTGAGCAGGCACAAGAAGTTTGTGAGAAATGATTACTCAAATTTTCACATTCTGATAAGAAATAGGAAGGACGACAAGCCCTTAAAGATGACCTTCAGGGCACTCTCATAGACTGAAGATCATCTCTCAGGAGGAACAATATATCAGGCTAAAATTTATGACTGTTCAAGACAAAATAATAATAATAATAAAGTGAATAAGCATAATACCTAGGGAATCCCTATAATAAATTTATAGAGATTCACCATGTAGATATTATCTAGTCTTCAGCCTCAGATCACAACACAGGGTGATACACCTTTTCTGAAAGAGATAGGACTAGTTAAATCAAGGCTTGATAAAGTTTTCATGTGTGTGTGTGTGTGTGTGTGTGTGTGTATACAAGGTACAGGTATGTGGAATTTGGGATCAAGTGGAAAAAAAAATAGGAAACCAACTTCTTGGTATAAGACTAAATTTAGAAGGAAACAAGGTAAGTATATCAAGGAGTGCAGAAAGCAGGGGTCCAATGATTTATTCCTCTAAAATAAGCCAATTAGAAGAGTTGCAGTTCAAGGAAGAACTGAAAATGGAGGTTTAAAGCACTAGTGGACAAACAAGAGCTAAGATAAATTCTTCGAGGAACTAGGTACAGGGTATCCTTGCAGTGTATCTGTTCAGGTATCACTTCAGAGCACCTCAGCATTCAAACTGACTTTTAAAAAGACTGTGTGTACCTGGGAGACAGAAAAAATCATGAGTGTGTTGAATGTTGCAACAGTGATGAGGACCAGAAGTATGAAAGGATCACTAGGAGAGACAGAAATCTCCTCCCCACTCCTATAGTGATGTCTACCATGTCCAGACAGTCTTACCCTAGGTCCTAAAAAACAGAATTATATAATATTAGACATTTTTGTTTCTTCATAAAATGGGAAATTTAAAAATTCCCTTTTTTGGATATAACCACAAATTACAGATAGAAAAAATTAACTCTGGTTTATTAAGTGGAAAGTTAATATATGTAGATTCCTTTATCTAATTGAGGAGTTTCTAGAAACTAAATGCACACTTTTATGCTGACAAGTTAGTACTGGTTAGGAAAAACTGAGAATAAATCAAGCAAATTTATCATCATTTTGAAGAACACAATCTACATACATTCTTTTTTGGGGAAAGAGTACGAAAACTTTAATTTCAGAGAACTTAGAAATTGAGCCCTATTGTAAAGCATCTACTCTCTAATATATGTATAAATGTAGATGATAATGAGATTCCTCCCTATTAACATCCAGTATTCACCTAAAATACTTCTGTATACTGAATACATATTAAATTTTATACTTTAAGGAAAAACATAAAGATAATAATATTCATATACTGTATTTAAGTTGATAATATTTTACCAGTATTAATTTCCTAATTTGATAGCGTGCTATGGCCATCTACACTAATATATTCCTGGGAAGCTCCTTGAACACATTCCATAGATATGTGCATCTGCTTGGGAAATATACTATTAATAGAGTGCCATAAACAAAGTTAGCCAGCAAGATGGTTCCCTTCAGAGGTGAGAAGGTATATAAAATGAGGCAAGTTAAACAATCACGAAATTATATGAAACAAGTCTTATTTCATATCAGTTCTTTGAAGCAGCATGTCAGCATCCTTATGAATTTGATACCAGCTATGCAACTGAGATTCTTGCCTTATGGAAGCTAAAATGTTGACTGAGTCTTAGCACTGTGTAAAGAAGGGAAGAAAGAATATAGTTGGAGTTTGAAACAGAACAAGCTAGAATCCTGTGATGAGGAAACCTTGTAAAAGGATGCAAAAGATTGCAAGATTGACGGGGGCTCCAGAGAATGACAGATTGATAGGATGTGTTAAAGTTTTCAATTACCACCAGTTGTAATAAGATTTCTTTCAAAGCCTCTAAGATAAGATTATGCTAAATGACAGTAGGTCAAACTTTGGGGAACACATTAAGATTTATCTGTGGGAGGTACATCTAAAGGATATACTCTTTCCCTGATAAAGGTAAATAATGCTTGCATCACATAATTTTAGCATCTTTGCAAAATTGTTGTTTACCTGCATATTTTTAAGATGTTTATCCAAATATGACCGCATTTCAATAAAAGTACACAAGTCAAAAACAAAAGGACTCATTTCCACAGAGTGAACATTCTTACAAGTTTGGTAAAGGAGCCAAGTATCACAAAACTCCAAAATCCTCTCTTATCCTCATGTCCCATATGTTCCCACCCCCAGATAAGCAGGTAGCCACAGTCTTACTATCTCTTTGTTTCACTGTCAGTGAAAGTAATTCATGTATATTTTTTTCACATTTGTCATTTTTATATTGGTTTATGTGCATGCTTCAATGTGAATGCCATTTGTTCATTTTCATTATTTTTATTCATTGTTTGTGGGGAGTGTGCATTTATTCATTATTTTACTTCATATTAGATGTCTGTGTCATTCCCAGCCATCCGATTAAGGCACAAAACATGGTGGTTGATAACACAATTTTTATGTGACACATTCCGTAGTCAGAGACTTCAATCCGTTTCCCAGCTGCGCAGACCCGAATAATCACACAAAAACTCTTCTACATGTAGCCATTCTAGTTGAGCAGCACCACTTTTAAAGATGCTATCTTTTTTTCGGTGTGTATTAATGGTTTCTTTTTCAATAAACAGCTGTATATCGGTATATGGATTTTATATGTGTCTTTGATCATATTTCAGTGGTAATTGTGCTTTTTTATCACTATCACATGTTTTTTATCAATATCATGCTGATTTTATTCATAAAGCTTTGTAAAACAAATTGATTTCTGGGATGGTGAAATTTCTGGCAGTTCTTTTATTATTCAGGATTGTTTCAGTTACGTTGGATTTTTTGTGTTTCCATGTTTTAAGTGCCAGCAGTTACTTACTGGATTAGGAGCTCTTGATATGGTTTCTAGGAATGAAAGCTAGGGTGGCTTGGAAGGGTTTCAACAAGACTCAGGTTGACAACAGCTTATTTCAAGGAATCAGACTTTTTATACACTTATCAGAAACAGAACACAATGGCAGTTACCAGAATGAATACAATGGTGTTTGCCAGAAAACTAGTCAGGGCATGTAAGATTATAGTATAAGAATAATTCTTCTATCAAACTTGTATTGCTTCACTCACTTCTCAAGAATATAGAGAAATACAGATAGTCTGGATGTTTTACTGCCTGAGAAAATGACTCCATTTCTCATGAAACAAAGACACACTATTCTCCAAGAGCCACAGACAAAAATATGAACAATGATGACACATGTCCTTCAAGGAAGTAGGACCCAGTCAAGCACATGATTCTCTGTATTATATGAAGCTGAAGTTTATTCTTTCAGGATCTGTAAATATTACATTGCTATATTGATAGGTATTGCATTGAATCTGCAGATTGATTTTGATAGGATGGCCATTTTTACTAGGTTAATACTACTGTGATCCATGATCCTGAAAGATCTTTTTGTCTTCTGATATCTCTTCGATTTCTTTCTTCATTGTCTTAAACTATCATGCAAGTGTTTCATTTATGTGGTTAGAGCTACCTTCAAGATACCTATTATTACTTTAGGCTATTGTGAAAATTCGTTTGGCTGATTTCTTTCTTAGTCCCTTTGTGAGTTTTACATAGGAGGACTACTGATTTTTGTTAGTTAATTTTGAATCTAGGAACTTTGCTGAAAATGTTTATCAACTATAAATGTTTTCTGGTGGATTTTTGGGGAGATTCACTTATTTACACTATCATATCATCTGCCAGAAATGATACTTTGACTTCTTCCTCCAATTTGTATTCTCATCTCTTTAATTCTCTAGCTAAGACTTTAATAACTATGTCTTATTCCTAATTTTAGTGGAGTTGCTTTGAGTTTCATTCCATGTAAGCTCACATTGTTATCGGTTTACTGTAACTGCTTTTATTATGTTGAGGCATGTCCCTTATATCCCTGATATCTCTTGAACTTTTATCCTGAAGTGATGTTGGATTTGGTCATAGACCTTTTCTGAATCTAATAAGAAGATCATATGGATTTTGTGCTTCAGTTTGATTATATGATGGATTATATTTATATATTTATGTGTATCAAACCATCTGTCAACTCTAGGATAAAGCCTACTTAATAATGGTGGATTATCTTTTTCATATGATTTTTGTTTCTGCTTATAAGTATTTTATTAATAATTTATACATCTGTGTTCATAAAGAAAATTTATCTTAGTTTACTTTCTTTTATGGGTCTTTATATGGTTTGGGTATAATGGTAACTGTGGCCTCATAAGAAAAATTGGGCGAAGTTCTTCTGTTTCTGTTTTGTGGAATAATTTTAAGAGCATTGATATTAACTCGTTTGAAAGTCTGGTGGAATTCTGTGATAATACCACCTATGGTTGAATGGTTTGGGTTGGGTTGGTAGTCATTTAAATATTACTTCTATTTCATTAGTTTATAGGTCCATTCAAATTGTTTATCTGATCTTCATTTAACATTGGTAAGTAATAGGTATCAAGAAAATTATTCATTTATTTTAGATTTTACAATTTGGCAGAGCACAGATTCTTAAAGTATTTCTTTATGATTTTCTGCATTTCCTCTGTGTCTGTTGTGATGCCCACTTTTCATTTCTAATTTTGCTAATTTGTATATTCTTTCTATACATTTTTGTTGATTTGGAAAAGGGTTTGTCAACTTAATGATTTCCTCAAAGAACCAACTCTTTGTTTAATTGATTATATTTTTTGTTCATTTGTTTGTTTCTATTTCCTTGATTTCAGCCCTGAGTTTGATAATTGCTTGCCATCTACTCCTTTTGGGCATGATTTCTCCTTCTTCTAAGGCCTTCAAGTAGACCATTAAGTTGCTAATATGAGCTTTCTCTCTTTTTTTATGTAAACACTTTTTACTGTGTACTTTCATCTTTGAGACACTTTTATAGTGTCCCAAAATTTTGGGAATACAATGTTCTTATTTGCAATCAGTTCTAGAAATTATTTAATTTTTTTCTTAATTTCTGTCTTGACCTATTTTTTGTTCAGTATTCAGTTGTTCAGTTTTCCTGATGTTGTAATTGTTCCTGTTGTTTCTATTGTTGATGTTCAGTTTTAATCTGTGTTGATCAGATAAGATGCACATTATTATTTATATATTCTTGTATGTATTGAAACTTGCTTTGTGTCAAGTATGTGGTCAGTTTTGGGGAAAATTCCCCAAGATACTGAGAAGAAGAGATATTCATGTGCAAAGATAGATTCACTTGAAAAGGAATATGCACTTGCATTTGAGTGAATGTTCTACAAACATCTGTTAGGTCCAGTTGGCATATAGCGTCATTTAGGTTCAGCATTTCTCGGTTTTGTTTTTGTCTGAATGACCTGTGTATCTGCCATAGTAGAGTATTGAAGTCTCACATTGTCAGTGTATGAAGGTTGGTTTGTGATTTAAGCTGTAGTAAGGTTTGTTTTGTTTCCCAGATTTGTTTGTTATTGTACTTGGTGCACAGATGTTGAGAATTGCATTGTCCCCTTGGTGAATTTTTCATTCAATGAGCATATAGCATCCTTCCATATATCTTCTGATTAGTTTTAGTTTGAAGTTTGCATTGTCAAGTATTAAAATGGCTATACCAGATTGATTTTTATGTCCCTTTGCTTATAATATCTTTCTCCATCTTTTTATCCTGAGGTAATGTCTGTCCTTGATCTAAAGGTGTATATCTTGGATGCAGCAGAAAGATAGATCCTGTTTTGCCTTCCATTCTGTTAGTCTCTGTCTTTTTACTGGGGAACAGAAGCCATGATATTGAGATCTATCAATGAGCAGTGCTTGCTGCTTTTTGTTATTTAGTTATTGTGGTATTAGGTGTGTGTGTGTGTGTGTGTGTGTGTGTGTGTGTGTGTGTGTCTGCTATTTGGATTTGCTAGTCTGGGGTTATTTATTCCTTGTGTTTTCTTAGGTGTGGTTAACCTCTTTAGTCTGGAATTTTCTTTGCCTTTTTTAAGTACATATTTATAGATAAATATTTTTCTTGTACATTTTCTGTCTTGATTATTATATGTGGAAAGATCAGTATTCTTCTTGTACCATTGTAGGAATCTACTTATTTAGGTTATGGAAACTCTCATTTTTTATTTTTTGAAAGTGTATATTTTTTGTTTGACCTGGATTTCTCCTCATTTCTCAATTTCTATTATTATTAGATTTGGTATTTTCATTGTGTCACACATTTTCTGGTTGTTCTGTGTCATTTTTTAAAAATGTATCCATTTCTTCTATTTGTCTCTACCATTTCTCATATTTTCTTGGTGAGAATTGCTTTTGACTTTTGGGTTTAAGTTTTTATTTCCTGTTTTCCCTCAGTTTGGGTTTTCTTAACTGATTCTATTTCTACTTTTGGGTATTGATTTGTTTTTACTTACTTCCACTGGTTTTCTTTTTTCGCCATAAACATCTTTAAGGAATTTACTCATTTCATCTTAAAAAAACTTTATCATGTTTATGACGGCTATTTTAAAGACTTTTTCTTGTGATTCAGCTATGTTACAATTCTCGTGGCTTGCTATGTGGTAGGGTTGGAGACATATTTTTTTATTTGAAACTATTTTATTAGTGATTAAGTAAAGCATTTCCATGAGACATCATGTTGCCTGCTCCCAAAGTAATTTTTTTTAAATATTTTTTATTGAAAAAAGATTTCCGCCTCCTCCCCGCCTCCCATTTCCCTCCCCATCCCCCTTTTCCCCCCTCCTCCCTCTCCTCTCCCCCTCCCCCCACTCCTCTCCC
>NW_026067903.1:9930020-9948839 GCF_014885135.2 Alexandromys fortis | reverse complement strand
AAGACAGCCCTGCAGAAGGAGCTGGGGGAGGGGGGTTTGTGCTCTCTTCCGGGACTATCGCCCCTGGATAGCACACACTCACCCGTCCAGATGGAACTCTTCAGCACCTAAACAGGGCCGCCTGGTAGCCCAGTGATCCAGGGACAGAAGGAAGGACGGGGCAGGCAGTGCAGGATCCAGGAGAACACAGGAGCCCCTGGAGCCCAGGCTGAGGGTGCCCGGCTCTCTTACTGGGGACCTTGAGGCTCACTCCTCTGAGTGGGTAGCCTTAGAGTAGGAGCTTAAAGTAGGAGCTTAAAACTGTTGTTGAGCACTGGTCCTAGCATATAGCAGGGCAGCGGGTTGGAGACATATTATTCTGGATGTTATTGATTGTGTTTTTACTCTGATGTCTAGTTATCTGACCTTGGGAAACCACAGTTCTAGGCGCTAATACCTGGTCTTGTCTTTGTTGAATGTGTGTTTTATTCCTTGGTTTTTGTTGCCCTTTCAGGTTCTTAAGAGAGCTGGATTATTCTGTGTTACTTGGTAGGAAATTCTCCTGGGATCTTGAGAGGGGTGGCCACTGTGGGTTATGTGTAGAATGTGTTTCTAGGTATTGGGAGCGAACACTTATGAATGAAGATAGGATTGTAGAGAGTTGCTGAGGGACCCAGAGAATGGAGGTAAGTAGAGTGTTCCATCAGGATCTGCTTAGTACCCTGGAAATGGGGGCCAAGTGTGAGGAGAGTCTACAGTAGGTATTCTGCCACGGAGCTGAGGATGATACTGGAGATTGGGTTTGGAGGAATGGTGGGAGAGTGAAGATTTTAAGGTAGCCTAAATGCTTCTCTAGATCGAGTGGCCTGCTGGTTCCCAGGAGGTACCTGCTGGAGTTGGGGACTGAGTAAAGCAATGACTTTAGGAAAGGAAGTAAAAGGGAGGATCTGTGTGAGTCACTGGAAGTCGGGAGAGGAGCAATACAGAGGCCTCATCACGTGTTCTGCTGCAGACCTGAGGGTGAGATTGGAGGATTAAATTTGAAGGATTAGAGAGAGAGAGAAATGAAGATCTGCAGTGAACCTACCTGCTTCCCTGTCTGGTGTACCCTTAATTAAATTGAATGCAACCACAACACAAGATACCTTTTTTGAATCAACTTTTCAGTGCCACTGGAGCTTGGTGGTCTTGTATTGCTAAATCAGCCAGTTCTCTGCAAGGGCTTTCGGTAAGCTTTCAAAGGCAAATGAAACAAAAGCAATTGAGACAATGCTATGAAAAAAATTGCAGGAACACACAACAGGGGTGACTTTGGGGAGCAGCTATATGCCCTCTTTGAAACAGAAGGAGGATAAAAGAGAGGTTGAGTAGAAAAATGTCAAACTACAGTGAAACATTGGACAACATTGACTCGATTGCTGGAGAGGCCTTCAGGGTGCAATTATCTGCTAAAAAGAAACATACCGTGAAGCAATAGGACCGTATTAATGCTCCCATTCTCCAGAAATATGCTCTGAATACTAAACTGACCCAACAGCAAAGCAAGAGAAGCCGCTTTCTTCTGTTCCCTCATCAGAGGTTTTTCTACACATCTGCAGGGCATTCAACATATCTGTTTTCAGTTTCAACTGACCCTAAATGAGCCCAATTCCTTTCTCTCTCTCCATTCTCTTATATTTCTGTCCCTACCACATCAACTTGTAATTCTTTGTGGGTTCATTTCTCATAGGATCCTTGTGGGGTGTACATTCCCAGAAATTCATGGGCACCACCAGAAAAGTTTCCACGGTATTGTCAGATGTCTGCTTTCCATGCCTCCATGGATTCACCCAGTGTCTCCTTTGTGCTAGAGGTGATTGTTCTTCCCTATTCTATTAAGAGATATGTTCAAACAGTGTCCTGTCTTTAGATTATCTGCTTAGGAAGACACTGATAGATACACAGACATGGAAGGAGGAAAGCTCAGCAGGCCTCAAGCCCTCTCAAAGAATTACAGGGAATTAAGAAATGCTAAGAACAGGAGAAATGGTATTCCCTAGGTACGAGTGCATCACGTGGTTATCCAGATCAAATGATCAGCCCAAAACCACACATATACAAATAACATGGACTGAGAATATTGTATTTATATGTTTAGGAAAACACACTCACACACACACACACACACAATATAAACAAAAATAAACCATGAATTTGAAAGTGAGCAGGGTACACATGGAAGGTTTTGGAAGGGGAAAAGGGAAGTGTGGAAAATATATAATTATATTAATATCTGAAAATATTTAATTATTTGATTTATATTGGTGTTTTACTTGCATGTACGTCTGTGCATGAGATCCATGTCTGGTTCCCACAACGTTTAAAAGAGAAATACAGATCCCTTATTGGAAATGAAGTTACAGAAGACTGTGTGTCACTGTGTGCAGACTGAGAATTGAACCAGAGACCTCTGGAAGAACAGCCAATGTTTTTTTTTTAAATCTTTTTATTAATTGTTTGAGAATGTAATACAATGTATCTTGATCGTGTTCACTCCTTCCCACTTCCCCTCATCTCCATTCATATCCATTCCCTCCGTACCCAACTGTCACCCCCTGTCCTCTTTCTATCTTTAGCTGTGAAGGACAGACTATTTAGCAGCAGATGTCTTGGTTCTCTGGCTCTTTCAATATATCTGCCTCCATTTGCATAATGTTCCTTGAGCCTTCAGTATAAAGGTAGTATTGTAGTTGCATCAACCAGCACTGGGAATCCCATCTTCTTTTGATCTCTGCATTTTTATCACTTGTGTATTTCTGTCATTAACTAAACTTGCTGCTCAAAAGGAAACTTCTCTGATGAGGACTGAGTGCGACATCCACTTGTGTGTTTAAGGATGATTGTTTAGCATGTAATAAGAAATCACTGGTGGTGTAGGAAAATGGCAGTAGAAGTTCTCCTCAAGGGCCCGTGACATCACCAGGCATGAAGCATTGGCTGATTTTTCAATGCCAGGCAAATTCCTTCTTACTGCTTCTGCCTTAAATCCAATTAAGTGGTTGTTAGTTGCTCCCAGGATATAAGCCCCACTGTTACCAAGAGACTCCCAAACAAGATAGACTATTACTATTGTTTTTGGTGCCTCCAAGAAATTGTATGTGAGATCATATTGCTGAAGGCACCACACCCTTAGGACACAGGACTTGGAGGACTTCATCTGACTTGGAAGTGCCCTCCCTGAGGACTAGTTCTCATGGTATTAGAAGTAGCTATGCAAGTTGTCAAAAGGGCAAAGCAATCAACAGTATCCAGCTGTAATACCAATGAACCACAACAATGACCATTCTGGCAAGATATTCTGAGAGATCCACAATTGTGTGATTACCTGAATATTCAATTACTGAAAATGTTAGTTAAAAAAGAGCAAGGAATTACGTTCCATGATCGTGTTTATTGTTGCAGTTTCACAGCATTTATACTTGAGGGCACACAATTCTCGTTCTATATTTCTGAAGCTAGTATTTAAAAAAAATTATTAATTGGTTTAAAACTAATCAATACACATACATTGCAAAATAGAAATGTATATTAATTTGAATATTTTTCTTCCTCCTTATTGAGTTTTCTGGCTGGTAGGTAAAGGTAATAAAATGTTCAATGGTGCATTTAAAATTGTTAATGCCTTTTTTAATGGACTGTCTAACTGCAGATTTATCTACCACATAGATTCATGCTTGCCATTTAGACTGAACTGTAAGGAACACGTTCATCTGTATCTTGATCTCCATTGATATACCTCAGTAGACAATCTTTTTTCCCAGTCAATCTGACCACTCTGCCTTGCAAGCATTCTCAGTGTCTAAGACTTGTGTAGTCCAACAGCATCTATGATGATGAGTTGTTCTTTCAATTCAAGGGAAATGGAGAGAAAAACGGAGCTTGGTGGAAATTGATTTTTTTCTTTATAGCTCTGTTTTATACAAATCTATTTATCTATCATCTATCTATCTGTCTGTCTATCTATCTATCTATCTATCTATCTATCTATCTATCTATCTATCGAGAGATTTGTATAAGAAGAAAATATGATTTATGCAATATATTTTCTTTTTACATTTTGTTGATTATTATAATTTTGTGTATGCATCCATGTATGACAAGCTCAGTTGTACAACTGAAGACCAGAGGAAAAGTTTAGGGGTTAGCTCTCTTAATTGCATATTATTCTGCTCTGTATATTTTAGGATATCTTGTCTACAAGCTTCCAAGTGATACTGACTACACCTCCTATTTCAGCACTGGAGCTCTGGGACTACAGGTGTGGACTACTGCATTGAACATTTGGTGGACACCAATGATCACGTAAGTTGTCATGCTTTCTGCCACAAGTGTTTTCCCTGATGTGATATCTCAATGGCTCAAATGAAGGTATTTTTCTAATGTGAATTGTATTCTTGGTTCCTATTCATTGGGATCCATCTCAGAAGTACCAAGACAGCAGTCTTTGTTCATCTTTCAAACTATAGCATACACCAATCTACAAAGGCCAAGTGGACTTTATAGAGACCCAATAGCAACCTAAGAATCCCCTGATCTCTTTATAAGGAATTCCTTGTATTAATGATTTCAAACAGAAATGCTTTATGTGATCAGTGAAGGGACCACTTGTCATCTCATGCTGGGATAAGGCGAGTACGAGACATCCTTGGGGAAAATAGGGAGAATTATAGGAACTTAAAGACTAAGTCCTATCCACTTAAGAGTAATAAACACTCCTATATAATTGACAAATTTCAAGTCTCATGATTTTGTCTCAAATCACAATCTTTTTTATTAGGTTGAGTCATAAGAAATTAGAGGCTTATGACCTAAAATAATAAATTCATAATGTTCAACATAATAGTGTCCTAGAGGCTGGATGCAACTTGAAGTTAAGTCCCTATTGCTGAAGACACCACACACTTCATACACAAGGTTAGAGGAATTCACTAGGAAATGACCTGGAAGTTTCTTCTCTCAGAATGGGCTCTCATTATATCTGAAGTTGCTTTGCAAGCTGCCAAGGGACAAAAGCAATCAAAAGTCATGAATGGCTGTAGAATCTATGAACCACAACAATGACAAGCATGGCAAGATGACTACAAGGATGACATATGGCACTAATATCATATAGGTCAGAGTCAAAGCCCATTCAATAGGAGGGAATTCATGCCTGGTATTGTAAACCTGGCTAACCAACCATGGTTAGAGAGGTCATAGAGGAAAACCTACAGCTACTTTCCTAAACAAGTATAATTTATAATTTATAAGTTCCAAGAACAAGATAAGTATAGTACCCCATAGACAAGTATAGTTCTCACTCCTCATCAAAGAAGTGTTTTTTTTTTTAAATTTGCATTATGTTGAGACACACACAGCTAGCCCAATTATAAAGCACAACTGGCTATGTTGTTTCCAACCCTGAAGGACAGATGCTTCTACAACACAATCCTTACACTTAAAGATCAGGGAACACTATGGAAACGTGGCAGAAAAATGTTAAGAGCCAGAGTACCCAGATGTCTTCTGTGAAACAGTATCTTCTAAATATAACAGGGGAGCTGAATTAATGAACTATCAATAGCATGGTTGCACCAACAAGACCTGCACAAGGGTAATACCAGTTGACAGGAAACACGATTGAGGAAATATCAAAAGACTGGATATCTAGGTGACATGCTACAAATGATTAATGACAACTGGGAGAGGGAGAATTAGTTTTCCCAGTATGAGTCTTCTGATTGGTGATATAGATACAGATGTAGATATAGAGCTATATAGATAAATATAGTGTTGGTGTGTAGGTATGCATATGTAAGTGTGTGTGGTACTAATAATGACTGAAGAAAGAGAGGTGATAAATTTGAGAAATGGTCATAGAAGCAAGGTAAGAGTTGGAGGGGGAGAAGGAGGAGTAGAAATTATATAAATATAGTACCCATATTTGAAATATTTAAAAAGTTTATAAAAGATTATCCAAAGGTATATGTATAGCATGGGAAAATTAGTGAAATCCCTCAGTGTTATCTACAAAATCACATGCTCTGTAGATGCCTTAGGATAATCTTTTATAATGCATATAAATGCGTATCTCAGATACATATAGTCTCCATCAATTTGCCTGGAATACATTTTCATAAATGACTCAAACACAGTTTTTTTTTTAGAGCACCAATATTTTATCACTACTGACCTGAATTCTTACAAGATATTTAGGTCTAGGTAAAGATAGAAGAAATAAAAGTGACAAAACAAACAAACAAACAAACAAACAATATTCAGATCGTGGCCTCATGGAAGCGCGCAGACAAAGGAAGCTGAACCTGTACTATCATTTGACACAAACTACTGTGGCCTGACAAATTACCATTACAACTTGCATTTTGTTCATTTGAAAAATAATTCCCAGTTATTTTTCTTTCTGAATCATGGTGTATTATATGGTTCTGCTTTGATGATGTCAGTTTCCTAGCAAACCACAGCTGATATTTGCACTTGACTCATTTTTCTGAACTACATTCTCAATTATGTTACAATAATGCTTAATTTTTATTTGATTCCTATATTCGTGAAGTCTGTGCATTAGCTTTTTGGTACTGTTTCCATCATACAAACTTTCTTTTGTGATCTCTTAAGTACAAAATATGTGAATTATTTTAACCAACATTTCAAAGTTACAAGGTTTAATTCAAGCAGACAGTTCTCTATCCACTTGTGGCTCTGGGGACACGGTTACACCTGCATCTTATGCAGAAACCATCAGTGTGTCCATAATAGCCACAGTCAGAACCAGAGTCCATGAATACCATATTTCTGCAGTTCTAGGACTGTTATCGCAGTTGCTTGAAACTGACCCAGAAACCCACATTACACACGACTGTTGCTAAGCACCCCAGAAGCAATAAAAGACAGACAGCATTATTGCCTTTAAACTTTGTGTATTCACACCAGGTCTGCCCATTAGCAGAACCTAGCTAGAAGCCAGTTGCCAAACAATTCTCCATTTTCTGGCTTCCAGGCCCTTGATTTTACTACAGGGAAAAACATGGAAGGGTGTGAATAAATCTGAGTACTGACCCCTACTGCCAAAAGTGGTCTTCCTCTGTAGCTCTTATGGACCTAATCTCCTTTATTTTTTTGTGTTAATCTTCATCACATAATGTATAAAAAACATTCATGCATTTTATACAAATGAGTTTGCATATTCATTTCAGGATGTTTTAACTTTTCAACTTCACTCACCATCTACCGAAGTTAATGATATATTTCATACAACTATCCAATAGCATATAGAAAATAAATGATAAATTATAATTACAACTATTAATATCCCTGAAACAAGAGTAAGAAATAGTTATTAATCCGGGGTTTACAAATATGCAGAGAGCCATTTTTCTTTCAGAGATCAAAAACTTAAACAATATGGACAAACACTAGAAAAAACCATATAAGCAGAAAGCCACTGTGTCTCACAGTTTTCACAAGCTTCTCAAACAGTGGAAGTTAGTCATTCTTTGTATTTTCATAATATTTATTTATTATTTTCCTAACAAAAAAGATAAGCATTATACTCAAGAACTTAAGGAAAATCAGTCTACCAAGTAACAAGAAAACTTTCTATAGATCTAAGAAGTGAAATCAAAATGTTTACATACTATGAAGCCCAGGAAATTCTGTTTTTAAAAGCAATAGTAATTTATGTTGGAAATTTTAGACAGCATGGGATATTGTTCCTGAATACTGCCTAAATTTTGTAACATTGTTTATTTTACTTCTTAGATAATATAAAACTGAAGAAACTAAAAATATCTACTCAAAATAGTTATAATAATTTAAATATTTCAATAACGACATTATATTTTATCTAGTTCATTTCAAGCTTGCTCATTGGGAAATCTCTTTTGCATTGCAAGTCAGATGATTCATTCAGTTTCTGGTTTTGAAAGAATAAGAAATTTCTGTGTACATGATGATCCTAGTGTCATTAGTATCTGACAAGCAGATAAATATAGTTTCAATATTCTTTAAAAATGAAGATACAGCATATCTTAGGAGATATTTCTGTCCAATATTTTTATAATTTCTTCAGATTCTAGAGATTGCCAAAGAATGATGTACTAACAGTTTTTGCAACTAAACTTCTTTGATTATCAATTAGGGGATGAACTTGTTTGAACTTATAAATATTACAAGCAATTCAATTAATTAGTGATGATACTGATTTTGTATAAGATTAATCTTTGAGGACTAGAGAGATGTCTCAAGGTAAAATACTTGCTACCCAAGTATAATGCCCTGAGCTTAAAGCCCCAACACAAATTTAAAAAGCATGAAGTATACAGCTGTATTCCCTAAAGTGTGGAAGCAGGAGCATGAGATGCCATAAAGCATTTCCCTATATTTGTTTTTTTTTAAATATTTTATTGAGCATATTGTTTTATTTATGTTCATCAGGGATATTGGCCTGTAGTTTGAAAATTTTTATTTTTGTTTTGTCTTGTTTTGCTTTTGGTTTTTGTCTTTTTTATTTTTATTTTTTTTTTGTTTTCTTTGTAGCTTAGGAATCAGTCCTAGTGCTCGCTCTGTAGACCACCAGGCTGGTCTTGAACTCTTGATATCTATCTGCCTGCCTCTGACTCCCAAGTGTTGGGAAGGCAATCACCACCAATGCCAGGCAGTTATTGTCTTATTTACTTTATTTTTTTTTTTACCCCTCTCTTTCAGATCCACTCACTCAGGTGTTTTTTTTTTTAAATATTTATTTATTTATTATGTATACAACATTCTGTCTGCGTTGTGTGTATGCGTGCAGGCCAGAAGAGGGCACCAGACCTCATTACAGATGGTTGTGAGCCACCATATGGTTGCTGGGAATTGAACTCAGGACCTTTGGAAGAGCAGGCAATGCTCCTAACCACTGAGCCATCTCTCCAGCCCATCACTCAGGTGTTTTAACATTACAGTAATATTAGTTTCTTAAAAAAAGCTTGACAGAAAATGAAAATACCTGAAATCCATTATTCAATGAAGAACAAATCAACATTATTTGACCTCATATGTACTTATTCCATTGATTTAATATGCAGTTATTCTGTTCCAGTTGTTTCACAATACCATTTTAAAGTTATATAATGAGGGGGGAAGACGAAATGTTCATCAAATTTATGAAGATTTTTAGTAGCTTTTTAAAAGTCTCTGAAAACAGCTAAACTTCAAATAAGAAAACACATCTACTTTGTATCATGAAAATTACTATCACAGAATGAATTGTGGTAATTATGTGGTTGTTGATTCCCAGGCTTTTGTCAACCTTGTATCCTACCTTGTGAGTTCTAAGTTGTCACCTACTTTCCATTGGCTTTTAATGAGGATGTTTCTTGGCTGTCAGAAAAGGAGCTGTTTCTGTTGGCAATAACCTTACACTCCTCTGGATATTACTTATGTATGACATGTAATTCAGGAAGCAGAGTTTCACTGAAACACTGCAGCACTATTTCAGAATACTTCTAATTTTATTTTCTAGCTTCGTTCCTGAGAATGATAGAAGATTAATACTTATAAATTGAGAAACATCATTTCTGTGTTTGGGCATTAATTATAGAATGAAAATTAAAGTCACACCAAATGTTAAAAGTCATGACAGTTGGTACCGTAATGAAGAAAGGCTTTAAATGCAATCCAAGACTGGAGGCATGCTTCCCTGTTTAAAGGCATGTACCGTGCAAGCAAGAAGACCAAAGTTTGGATTCCCAGAACTCACATGAGTCTGGTTTGGAGTGTTAAACAGCTGAAATCACAGCCTCTGAAGTGGGAGTCAGGACATCCCTGAAACTAGCAGAATAGCACAAGTAGCTGCATTGATGAACTCCAAGGTTGACTGAGATATTTTATTTCAAAAAGATGAGGAGAAGAGTGATTTAGGTTCCAGACATCTTTCTGAGAGCTACACTCAGACACACACCCACACCCACACAACCTCTCCCCCACATTCACAGACACACACACATACATTCAAGTGCCTGTCCATGTATTTATGGCCTCATACATGTGAACACTGATACATACTTACTTACCACCCATGAACACAAAACTGAAGGTAATCAAGGTCCCAATCCAGTGGAAAGAAGATCAGAGGGAAAGTCTTAGTAAGACGTTGACAAACAATGCAATGAGGTACTCTAAACTTTAAAGTACAGTTTTTTTTTTTTTATAGAAGTGTTATAGATTTGTTTTTCCCTTAAAGATGACTCCAAATTCACTAGCAATTGGTCTTATGTATACTATGCCAACATTAAGAATAATTTATTTATTTCAATGTCTGTTTCTACTAAATAGAGCTGCATAATTAATATAATTAAAGAGTTTTTAGGCCTTTATCTCACAACAAGAGAAAAGTAGCAATGCAAGTATTGTAAGAGTTATGTTATTATCTGAGAACACATTTTAATGAATTTAAGAATTTGTTTAAACCTACCAACAATTATATATTATATAATATGTATATATATATTAAATAAAATCTTTTAAAAATAGAAAATAATTTAAGAGCAATGTAGCAATGTAGAGAAATTTATAGAGGTACACAATTCATGAAACAAAACCATATATCATATAAGTACCCTGTAGGTAACAAAGAATTCTTTATTAAATTTTTGACTAGAAAGATGAATATAACAATAGTGACTACTATATTTGATGGTCCAGAGACAACATTAGTCTAGTTATTGCTCAAATTAATAGTCTAAAAATCCTGGAAATAGGTCTGAAGTATCTGGTTTGGACAAAGAGAAGTAGGGCAGTATGTTACTCGCCATAGTCTGTCACAGCTCCAGAGTCAAGCAGGCTCTGTTGTCTTCAATGCATATGGTGTTTTCCTAGAGAGTCAAAACATAAAGGACAAACAAATCTTCAACTTGTCTTTAGTTAATCATGGAAATAACATATAGCAAAACTTCTGTCTCCATTACCCTCATTAGCACTCTTTCTTAGGACCTTACTAAATATAAAATCACCCTGGGAACAGAGTCTAGCCAGGTGTTCAGAATGGAGAGTAATCAGTTTTCTTGAACAGCCAGCAGTCTCCATCACAAGGGTAAAATTAATAGATCTTGACAACTAATTAGATATGAAGTATGACAAGGAAGGTGTTCAGGGCAACAATCAACTCTCACTTGAACAATTTAGTCTGTATTCCTCCCATTTTATTAGAATAATAAATACAAAAAATCCACATTTTATAATTATTGGATGATCTTACCAATGACCACAAAACTTCTCAGCATATCTCTGTTTTCTCTACTTTTAGAAGAACTAACAGAACCTGAGTGGTTATCTATGTTCCTTATGGTCATACAACTACTAAATGAAAGGTCAAGAATATAAGCTAAGTAATTTTAGCATGTTCATCTTTAACTAAAATTATGATCCCCAAGTGACAACATTCAGAAAATGACTATTAATGGTCATATAAACATCATGTTGCTGGTTATTATTTTGTGTCATGAAAGTATAGGACAACTGGTTAAGAAGACAAAAGTTTATATGCTAAGATATTTCACTTATATTTAAACCCTATGTACAGTTCTAGAGCATCAGCTAAAAAGAGTGATGGGACATGTGTGGAAACAATTT
This sequence comes from Alexandromys fortis, assembly GCF_014885135.2. Lineage (NCBI taxonomy): Eukaryota > Metazoa > Chordata > Mammalia > Rodentia > Cricetidae > Alexandromys > Alexandromys fortis. Next base: position 9,937,211 of record NW_026067903.1, on the reverse strand, counting down.
ACAGGCTTACTCTAATTTAGGAAGGCTCGTGTATGCTTCCACATTGCCAGGGAATAAATTTGATTTCATTTTTTTCATAGTATAATTATTCCTAAATCAAGGGGGTGGACATGTGATGTATAATACTGTCCATTCCTCAGGGATATAGCTTGTTAATATAACATTTGGATAATAAATTATATGTGCCAGTCCTACGACCCCCATGCCACCCTTAAGTCCCACCCCATCTTACACATCCCATAGACAGGGAAGGTCAACTGTTGGGTGGCTGGGTCTTGCCTGATCACAGGAGGTGGCCAGTTCAGATCACGTATACACTATCGCTAGGAGTTCTAGCAAAGACCCACAGCCAAACTTTGGGCTGAGCTCAGGGAATCCTACTCAAGAGAGGGATGAGGGATTGATTGAACCAAACTGGTCAAGAACACCACAAGAAATCCCACAGACAATTAACCTGGGTGCATAGGATCTCACAGAGTCTGAACCACCCATGGAGTCTACATGGGGATCAACCTAGACCCTCTACATATATGTGAGAGTTGTTTAGCTTGGTTTCCTTGCAGAACTCCTAACAGTAGGAGTAGGCATTGTCCTTAATGCTTTGACTAGCATTTGGGAACCTATTCTTATACTTGTCCTGACAAACCTTAACACAAAGGAGGAGTTTAGACCTACTGCAACTTGATATATCATGTGTGTGTGTGTGTGTGTGTGTGTGTGTGTGTATCCTATCAACCAGGGGTCTTTTCACACATCTTTTATGAAAAAACACATGTGGCTCTGCGTTTAGAAAAGATTAGAAAAGATACAGAGCATTCAGAAAGGAAGGAACCTGGGAAAGGATCTTCTTCATGGCTGAGACTCTGACCTGGTCCCTCTGGTCATGACTTACATTGCATTGCAGGATTTTGCTTAGATATGCATTGATGGAAAACTTGGAAACACACTCTGGAATTACAAGAGTGTTGGATGTTACGTAAGGTAAGGATTGCTTCAAAGTCACCTGAAAGAGATTTTTGGAGCTCTGCCCATGTTAGGATTCCAGAAAGCAGCACATGTAGAGAAATCCCCTGAAAGAAACTAGATGCTGCTGCCCTCTGCACAATACAGACATGTGTCATAGAAACATGCACACTGGGGCCGGAGAGATGATGACTCAGCAGTTATCTCTTCTAGAGGACCCAGGTTCAATTATCATCACCCACATGGCAGCTCACAACTCTCTGTAACTCCAGTTGCAGGATATTGAGACCCTCACAAGAACATACGTGCAAAACACCAAAGCATATAAAATATGTATAGGTAATTAAAAAAAAACATGCACACTTCAGGTAAATGCATCTTTCTACTGGTGACGTTAAATAGTCATAGGTGTGTGTGTGTGTGTGTGTGTGTGTGTGTGTGTGAAGCATGCCACAATCAAAAGAACATTATCTGAACTTGCTAAACTATTATTTATAGAATCCTTCAATGATTTCATGGCAGGCAATGATGATATTTACAATTCTGATCTCATAAAGAAATAACTAAGAAAGAATTTGTCTGCTTCACTGATTAATGTGGTACTGTTTTGTATCAGTATGTATCTCCTGAAAATATATTTAGATTATACAAATATGTGCTTTAATTCTGTTCATATTTCTTGCCTGAATGATTTATTCCTGTGCTATTTCTCAAATGTTAATATAATGCAACCATAATATTTTCTTTTGTATTGATTAGAATGGTCTCATTAGTAACAGCTTGTACTCTTATTTATATAAAAATGAATTCAAGAACAATTCCTTGGCTATATGGTCTATATTCATATTTCTATTTATCTTATTGCCTAAGCTTATCAACATCTTGCTACTGAAAATATATACACTATGTATATGTAGTCAATTCTTCTGAAAAGAAGATTGGCTTTCTTTTATGACAAATCCTATTAACAATCTAAGATTTGTGTTTTAGGTTCATTGCTTACTACTGAAATGACATTATTCCCAGAGTATTATTCAAGCTTAGAAAATATTGGGGTGTTGGTGGGATTGTATAATAAATAGTCCAGCCACTGTAAATTGGCAAACAGGTTATACAAAAATAACAATTAGTGGCAAAAAGCAAATGCAAAATATTTGCACAATAGAATATTTTATAAGACACTAAAAGAAAATTGTGTGGCTTTCAGGAATGTCAATGGAGTTGGAACCACGTGTGAGTAAAGTTATTTTCAGAAATATAAGTATCATTTTTTCTAATGTGGAATTTAGAAAGAGGGAGAAATACCATGAAAGCAAACGAGGCAATTAGGTATGTGAATAGGGACAAGAGGAAAGAGAACAAAAATAGTATTGTGGTTAATAGGATCTTAATGTGTTCTAATACATGTGTAGCATTGAAACATTACTTAGTATAATTAATACATGCTAACGAAGGGGCTGTTTGGTGTGTGCAGTGCATGTGCACACACACTCCAATACCTATTTCTGCTTGGTGCTATTTCCTCCTTACTCATTCTATCTGTCTATTCATTCTCACTCCATCACTAATTAATAACTAGCCTCATTAAGTTATGGATTATATTTTTTGTTAATGTCTTTGTACAGATAGGCATACTTTTTCTTCTATTTCCCCTTAGCATAAAAGACAGTTGAGGGTCAGGATCTCTAGTGATCTTTCTTCTTCACTTATAGAAATGAATTCCTATTTATGGATTATTTTTTGCATTTAGAGCTTAAATTATTTTCTTCTAAACTTTACACAGTTTCTTTTTCATCTGTATGGTCTAATCCACTTGAGTTTATTCTTGCATGAGTTTTGAAGTATGGGTCTAATTTGTCTTTTTACATATGGCTACTGATTTGTCTCGCTATCTTTCATTTCAGTCTATTTTGCTCCACTGATTTCAGATGCTACCTTTCTTGTTTATTAATTCTCCATCTGTTTTGGATTTACCTCTGAGCCTTCTGTTCTGTTCCTCTATTTACATGTGTCAGCATACTGTGGTTATAATGAAGAAATTTAAAATAGGCATGGAAGTCTAAAAGTAGGAGTGCCTTCTGATGTCCTTTTTCTTTTAAAAGTGTCCTGGGTACACTTGAGGATTTACCTATGTTATGTGGGTTCTAGTCTCAGTGTAAGTGAGGATATATAGTGTAACTATATTTGTGAGTTTCCTGACTTTTTTTTCTTTCAGATTAGCTGGTTTTATTGATTACCCCAGGAGAGCTGACACATTACAGCTTTGGACCATACAATTCCTGAGTTGATGATATCTCACATCTAAAAGCCTTCAATAACTTTCACAAATACTTATGGCTTTTTTTTATAAAGCTTTTGCTTATTGCTTTTACATTTTTAGTAAAGTTTTTTTCTTGCTCTTGCAAATGAGATTTTCGCTATTTTGTTTTCTAGCTGGTTCTTGCCTGTGTAAAAGGAAGTTATTGATTTTTTCATGTTAGTTTTATGGGCCTCACTGAATTGTTTCATTGTTTTTCATTATTATGTTATTAGCATTTAATTGCTAGTTTAACGGATGATGCTCTTAGCATTCCAAATTTTCCTATCATGTCATATGAAAATTGGTATTTTAATTCTTTGCTAAATATTTTGCCAAATTTATCTTTTTAAGTCCTTTTCAGACATACACATAGAAATTTATATATTTATATATACATAGATACACCCATATATCCCTATATATATTGAGAGAGAGATAGTGCCCCCCTTTTGGCTGATATATAGGGATATTTGAAGTGCTCTAGATCAAACCTAGAATATTAAGGTTTATTCTACATACTTGCTGACATGTTTCCATAGTGCCCACAGACACATATGTGTAGTGGAGTAGTAAACAGAAGTGAATAGAGTAGGATATCTCTTTCTTGTTCCTCTTTTATTAAAATTACCTTAGTACATTTTCATTCTATACAGCATCAATATTTATAATAATATTTCTTGATTTTCTTAAAGTCCTTTAACCAGAAGTGTCCCAATTTTATCATTGTCTCTTTTTTTATCTTCTCTTTTTATCACTGGAATCTTATTGCCTTCTGTTTGGCAGAGGTCTTGAGCACAACTTTGCTTCCCAGTTGGTGGTCACAGGCAGCTTTCATGGTGCCTTTCTTCCTTCTTGTTTAATTAAAAACTCTTTCATACACAGAGATGTTCTATGCTCTACTGCATTTTCTGACCCAGGAACTCAGTGCAGTTTCTGTTCATACTGTCATGGCTGCCAGGACCAAGGAAAACATGTTGGTCTGCCAGGTTTACATCATATCACAGACCAACACCTGCCAGGATCTCACCACTTCACAGACTAGAGTCTGCTAGTTCCCCACCATCTCACAGATCAGCCCCTGTCAGAACATCATAATCTCTCATACCAGGGCCTATTAGGACCCCACCAACTCAAGGCCATCTCATAGACCAGAACCTGTCAGGACTTTTCCATATCACAGCCCCAGGCCTGCTTTCTTTATATGTTGATTGCTAACTTTGGTTTTAGGTATTGCCCTCTGTTTTCACTTGCAGTTTTGTTTCAGGAAACTTAATGGCATTGGTTTTATTGAATTAACATCTTAAGTTTTATGACAGCAGTGGATAAATAGAATGATGAGACAGACATGACAAGATGCAAAGAAGTGATGGGAAAGTCCTTCAGACATGTGAGCTGTTTTTCCTGATGGGGAGCAAGTACTTAGGGGAGCAATGCCAAAGGGGAACAATTCCATAATGGAACAACACCACGAGGGACAACTGGGATTAGAAAATTTCACATATGTCTCATGAACTTTGAAATGGTTAATGTGCTTTAATCATTTGATTCATTATGAAATTCCAGAACAGTAACAAACAGAGTTACCTTGTTATAAGATTTCGTCACTGGTGCTTGAGGTTTTTTGTTTGTTCACATTTTCTAAAGTAAAAGAAAATCAGGAGTCAACTTTACATATGAGTATCTTCCACTGGAACAGAGCTGTCTTCCTTTTGTCACTTTTGTTTCTAAAAGGAGTAGATTATAAGATAGATTTTTGCAAAAACTATCATTGCTCTTCTGACATCCTATTCTTGTCCAACTTTTGCATTCCTACCCAGATTAAGATGACTTTGGTGAGAATTCCATATTCCATATTCCTCACTCTTCCTGAAACTTTCTCTGTACTGTGTTAGGACTACTTTAGTGGAAGAATCCAGAAATTATCTAGTGGAGATTGTGGACTCTGTTGGCTCTGCCAACTCATCAAGGGCACCAAAAGGCTCTGTGTGAACTCTGTTGCCTCTGCTACCCCACCAAGAGTACCAGCAGCTCTTTTCCTGTCATTTTTCATTTCTTCCAGTTCATTAGCCTTTCTGTGGCAGCTGTTTTGCTTCTTCACTCCCCTACTTTATGCCATTCCTCCCTTTCCAATTCTGTTTCCTTAATCACGAGGTTTAACTATGAATTGTGATTATTTACATACTCAGACTCTTTTTGTTTAGTCAGGGCACAGATTTTGGGCCTAGGTCACAAGCATGCTGAGATGAACAGTAATCCAGAACTTTCCAGTTAAATTCTTAGTGATCACACTCTAAAGAGTATGCCACTAAGATAAATTCTTGATACTAATGGAATTGAGCTTAAAATACTCTTGTGTAGTCACTAATTGAAATAGAAGAATCCCATAAACAGGTATAACTTGTTATTTATATATCAAAGTATTAAATAAATCATTTATGTTATATAATAAAGTAGTCAGAAGTTAGATTTAAGAGTCTAAAAACTCATAAGTATATATAAATAAGAGTGTATAGGTAACTTCTTCTGAAAGATAATTATGAAAATACAAAAGATAAGTAAGAACCAAGTTTAATAACAAATTCAAATCACATTTTATTTATTTTAGCAATGCAATGATATATATATAAATATACATACATGTATAGTATGTATACATTTTTCAGACTTCTAGACTTCTTTTAACCACAGCTGTAAAGTTACTTATATTGCAGCCATTGATTTTTTCACCTTTCAAAATGAGTGTAATTTCTAGTTAAGTGTCTCCTGAGACTTGATGCACCAGTATCTATAAAGAGATGATACGGCACAGAAGTGTTTTATTGTTCCTGTGAACTTGTGCTCTCGCCATTGATTTTCAACTATTTGACTATCTTGAGGAAGTGTCTAGACATAAAACACATGTAATCTCTGTTACACTGCTTAGAAACAAAACCTAGTTATGTATAATAGATTAAAAAACCTGGGTTTCAAAGAACTCATGGAAAGAAAATAGAAAAGAAACCACGTTTAGCAAGTAGAGACCAGTCCCTTGAAGCATGGTATTGCAGGAAAGGGGCAGTAAACAAGAAGACAAACAAACAGACAACCAACTGCAGCAAGAAACCCTTCTACTGCACTAATGCTATTGCTGGCTGCCCTTACTCCAGCCCAGATGCTGTGCATCCATCACTTCTGACCACAGGCCCTCCTCTTGCTGAATGCAGCTGTGATCTCATAAAACTCACTGGTTTACAGGTTTCTTTTATCCTTTTGCATTAACAAATGGATTTGGTAAACAATAGAAATGAAGTCGACTTTCCAACTCCAAACAAGATGAACTGCTTTCAGTCATGTGTCTGCTGTAAAAGCACCAGCTACCACTGAAAACCCACTTCTGCCTTTACAACTGCATCAGAGATTCAGAGTTCCTTGTTCTGGAGTGTTATTTGCCTGCCCCTGTATTTCAGAGATCTAGTCTTCATCCAGAATGGACTTTTTAGGAACTTCCTTGGGAAATAGACTGACATTTCTGTCCTTGTCATCATGGTCAAGTGGTGGTTACTCTTTGGGTATGTGCCAATCTCTTCTGATTAGTGCAAACTCAGTGTTAGTTTGAGACACAACCTCTACCTACAACCATGACACTGCAGCTAACTTGAAGCCCACCCTGGTGTGAGGCCTCACTGTGGGAAGGATGAATCTGACCAGACCTAATTTCTTCCTAGGCAGGCACATGGCTGTTTCTATAGTTACTTACATATTTTTTGGTATGCATTAGTGTCTTTTTAAAATAAGTTTACAAAAGAATACATAATCCAATAAAAGAAATGGAGTACAGACCTAAACAGACAACTCTCAACAGAGGAATCTAAAATGGCTGAAAGACACTTAAGGAAATGTTCAACATCCTTAGCCATCAGTGAAATGCAAATCAAAACAATTCTGAGATT
>NW_026067903.1:9913872-9929756 GCF_014885135.2 Alexandromys fortis | reverse complement strand
AAAAATAATGACATCTTGAATTTTGCAGGAAATTGATGAAGCTAGAAAACATTAGTTTGAGTGAGGTAAGACAGAAAGATAACTATCACATGTACTCACTCATAAGTGATTTTTAAACATAAAGCAAACAAAACCAGTCTACAAACCACAATCCCAGAGAACTTAGACAACAAAGAGGACACTAAGAGAGACTTATATAGATCTAATCTACATAGGAAGTAGAAAGTAGAAAAAGACAAGATCTCCTGAGTAAATTGGGCGCATGGGGACCTTGAGGGAAGGTTGAAGTGGGGAGGAGAGAGGCACTGAGGGGAGCAGAGAAAAATTTAGAGCTCAATAAAAACCAATAAAAATACATTTAATTCAGAGCCTATATTTAAAAACAATATTAAGATAGGGCTACCCTCTAGATTGGTCTCATCATTTCACAAGAAACCAGTTATTTCTCACAGATGACAAAATTTGTACTGCTAAAACTTACTTGAGATTCCACTTTCCCACTTTGTAACAGTCATTATGGTGGTTTTCTGGGTTAAATGTTTCCTGAAACATTAGTTTTATTGTTTATCTGTGATGGTCCAGTAGAAGTATAGGTCTTAGAAAATAGTAACAAGCACTATTCACTAATTTAGTATAAAGAGGTGAAAAGTGTTCCGGTCAGCTGTTTCTGTGTTCTTTCAAATTACTTGCTGACCCATGGAGCTAATGAGGACAGAGAAGTTTGCCAAACCTTCTTTGTTAAGGTCTAATGTCGAGTTGAGATGTTTTCTTCTGAACATTGACAAATTGCCCTGAATTCTTGAGTTCACACAGCATTTTTGTTTCTAGAACACATTAGGTCTCTTGCTTCCAAATAACTTACCCTAGAGAATAATAATGGTTCAGTTAATAAGTGGGGATATAAATCTTGCAAAGACTATAGAAGTAATAGATCTAAGAAGGAAAAAAACAATACATACAAGAATAATAAGTTCTAATTTAAAGAACTGGTAGGAATGTTAAAACTAAATTTTAGGATACAATAATATTCTAATTAGGACTCTGTTTTTATGTGATGCCAAAACCATTGAAGGTAACATAAAACAATGCATTGATTTTTAGAGATCTACTGCTATAAAAAGTATTATTATATTTGCCTATGACATAATTTATTCACATACCGGATAATAGCAACCAAATCACATTACATTCATAAATCAATGTAGACACAAAAGGAGCTTGACAAAAAACAGTGTATGAAGAAGTAATGGGTGTTAATCATTTGTGAGACCATGTTGTTGTTATCAACGCAGATATAAATGAATATGCTGTAAATATGTGTGTATTCTGGGTACAATTAAATTTTTAAAACAGTATTTCATAGGGAAAATATTCATACCTAAATGAATTTTTTCTTCTCTTTATGTTCTTCATCTAAAATTAGGTCTATTTATCTAGCATTATAACACACAAGTAGTGTGTCTATTTATCTAGACACACTAAAAAAGAAAATACACAGAAAGTGCTTTTCCTTTTTAGACAGAGTACAGAATATAAAACTAGCAATAACATTTATGATGCCAGACTAAATTCCTTGGATATTTACTGTAATGAAAATCTGAGGATAAGAAGCATATTACTTATATTTCTGAGGCTACAACAAAACAATTTAAGGAAGAAAGAAAGACTGATTGTGATTTAAAGTAGAGTCCATAATCCTGGAAAAGGCATAGAAAGAGGACTATGAAGTCATCATGGCAACGAGACAGCATGGAGATCACAGTTCCTCCACACCTGAGAACAAAGACAGAGAAGTGGAGTAGGACTCTAACTATCAAAGCCTGCTCCTGATGTACTTCTAGCAAGGCTCCACCTCTCAGGATTTCATAAAGTCACCGAACAGCAACACCAACAGGGACTAAGTGTTCAAACACGAAAGTGTATGGAAAGCCTGGAAGAATTAAATTTGTAAGAAGAAATAAAGACAGAGAGAGACAGGGACAGAGAGAGTTTTCCTGCCTCAGATTGGGATAAATATGGAAACCCACAGCCAGGTATTAAACAGAAAATGAAATCTTGGAACACTCAACACTAAATGGATGTCTCTAATAAATTCCTCCTCTCAAAGCTCAGAAAACCCAAGCAGAAGATAAGGTGGAAAGAGTGTAAAAGCCAGAGGAGACGGAGGACACCAAGAAATTCTCTAACAATGGCTAAGCAAGACACTGATCTATGAGAAAAACAGAATGCCATTAAGAATTAATTTTGGTTATGCTCCTTTAGCAGAAAAACCAAGATATTGTCAAAACTATTGGCTGTTCTCTATAACAGTGTTTTTTTAAAAAAACTATTTAAATGATAGTATATTTCTCATTTTTCAAACCTGTACTTTACACTCCTGAGATTTTTGTGGTGGTGGTAAGTTTTAACTTGGCTTTCAGTCAAATGACAAAGAGGTTACTACACACCTGCATTACATGTACTAGCAAAAATGGCTTCTTTGACATTTTAAAATAGTGAATTTAGCTATCTCTCCCACTAACCTTTCTACTAATTTCATCAGTAATTAATGTAGCATTCATTTTAATTATAAACAGCTTAAATACACCCATAATCAGGAACCAAATTGAAGCAGTAATTAAGAGTTTCCACACAAAGAAAGTCGTGGGAACCAGATAGATTCTTCCGCTGTCTGTGGGGCCAGCCTCCAGCAGCACAGGACTTGAAGAAAATCCATGAAATCAACATACGTGACTTTTTATTCTGAGGGGGCTAAGGGAAAATACGCTCACACACTCTTTTGTTTTTCTTCTTTTTATTCTTTCCCTGACAGCTTGTACACCCCAACAAATCCCTTTGGGCAATAGAGAAATATGGTCACATTCTATTTTTTAGGTAAATGATTACAATGAATACAGATTAAAACAGCATGCTTTCCATGTCCCTTACACGATTAAACATTTTATGTATTACAGGTAAAAAAAAAAAAAAAAAACAAGTTGTCCCAAGAATCCAAGTACATTCATATCCAAGCAACTTGTTATATATTAACAGAGTGTAAGAACGCAAGGTATTCAGCTCACCCAGTTCTTTTACTGACAGGCTGCATTTTGTGGTTGCAAAGAAAGGACCAATCATTTTATTACTTACCTCGGAAGGTAAGAATCTTAAGGGAATTGCAAACCCAAACTTATATACATGAAAAAAATTCAGTCTACTTTTCTTTAAATCTTTAGGATACATACTGATTCATCAGTAGATTTTTATATCGAGAGACCGAGGGCAGAAATAGGTACAAGAAATTTATCATCATCTTTGATCACCAACCAATGCTCGCCAAAAATGTAGATCAGATAGTAATATATGGGCTGCTTTGGTTTTGTTCCCTGACTAAGTTCCTCAGATATGTGCCTTTCTAAAACTTAAGATTGTCTTCTTGGGTTTTTCAATATTCCCTTCATCATATGTATCCTGAAGAAGTTAAGAATAAAAGGGATCTATCAGAACATGTAAAACTATAGTCAACATTAAATGAGGTAAAACCAAAAGTGTTTCTCCTAATGTCTGGACTGATGCAATGGTGTCCATTCTCAGCATTTATTTCATATAAATTATAAAGTCCTAGTTAGACAAATAAGACAAAGGAAATAAATAAAAATTAGTAGGAACTAAATAAGGAAAATTATCCTTTATTATAGAAGATATGATACTATAAATACTGTACCAGAAAACTCTTAGATATACCTTTCCATTGAATTAAAAGAATGTAAATAATCTGAGGATCTATTGGCAACTGGTAACTGCATGAGGAGGCTACTCAAGCTTTAGTAGGTCTTTCCTGCTCATGCAAGTAACTCTAAAAATAAAACGAATCCATGAAGTAGGCAGTGGGATAAGAGAAAACGGTAGGAACTGAAGAAGAAGGAATGGAGAGAGGATTTGATTAAAATTACATGCACATATGAAATTCTAAAACAAGAGAAAAAATGAATTTAAAAATGAGAAAATAATTAGTAGTCCTTACATAGTCTAATGATCAATGTGGCCCAAAAAGTTGGGACAAATATTCCATTAACAATGACATCAAAGAAATTAAAAACACCTAAGAATAACTCAAACCAAGGTTGTGAAATATTTATATAGTGAAAAGTTTAAGTAACTAAAGTAATTAAGAACACTAGACAATGCAAGCATTTCCAATTCTTGGGTTTGCAGGACAAAAATATGGATGTGTAGATATTCCAATTGATTTCTTCATAAAGTTATCACAACCCTTGAATTTCACATAAAAGCACAAAGATCCAAATACAGTGACCCTCACCTGGTTGATGCACAGAGTGAGAGACTTTGCAACTCTGATTCCTAAATGGGATATTTCCCTCAAATCTATCCTGTTGGAACTCAGGGAGCTCTGTAGAAAGGAGGTGGAAATAAGAGTGAATAGGTGATGAAGGACACCAAAGAAACAAATCCCTAGATACAACAGGATTGACATATGAACTCACAGAAATAGTGGCAACACGCACAGGGTTGCAGAGGTCTAAGCCAGATGTATCAGAATGCTGAGGTAGAAAGTGGATACGAACCCTCATCCTTATTTCATAAGCCACCTTAGATTGAAAATCGTTTACAAAAGAAAAAAATAGTTTTCTTCAATGGAGTCCCACTGTGTATAATACTTAGAAAAACACTCAAAATACATGTGTGAAAATATTTATTACAAATTCTATAATAAGACCATATAAATTGCTTTGTTAGATAGAATTGGATAAACAATTCTATGATCCAACAATTTTTATATCCAACAATTGCATAAAAATTGTTGTGTGGTCTTAAGAATGGAAAGCTCCATGGGTGACATGGCTTATTAGGTAAAGGTTCCTGTCACCAAGTGAATTGTCCCCTGATGGAAATTTAATCCATAGGGTCTATACTGGAAAAGGGAACCAACTCCTGTAAGCTATTCTCTGGTCTTCACATCCTCTCCATGGTAAGCTTGTACACACATGTGTGTGCATACACACACACATACACACACAAAACAGAAAATCTTTTTTAATTTTATTTTTTATTTATTTTACATTCCAACCACAGTTCTCCCTCCCACCCCTCCTCCTGCCCCATATCTCCTCCCCTCCAGCCCACCTCTATCCACTCCTCCCATCTGTTAAGGGCTCCCATGGGGATTCAACAAAGTCTGGCACCTTAAATTGAGGCAGGACTAAGCCCCTCCCAGCTGCTTTAAGGCTGAGCATGGCATCCCGCCATAGGGAATGAACCCCAACAAGCTAGGTCATGCACCAGGGATAGATCTTGGTCCTATTGCCGGGACCCCTCAGATAGTCCAAATATGCAATAGAAATGGAAGGTTCTTCAATCATTTAAAAATAATTTACCAAAAATTTAAATTGAATGTCCATATATATGAACAGGTTATAGGAGTGAGTTATGACTAATTAAAACCATTTTATTATGTACCATAATAATATTAATAAGGAAAGTGAAAAATTGTCAGCTCAGCTTCTAACTTTTCAGGATCATTGGATGCATTGGTCCACGAGGGTGGAGTGAGCAGCAGCAGGGAACAGGGTTTGACAACTGTGGGTTTGTTGTGAGGATCAGCTGGCTGCTTTCCCGCCTCCCGGCTCCTACACGGCTACCTTTACCTGAAATAATTACATGGAATCTGTATTCTTTTAAACACTGCTTGGCCCATTATATCTAGCCTCTTCTTGGCTAATTCTCACATCTTGCTTTAACCCATATTTAATAATCTGTGTAGCACCATGAGGTGTAGCTTACCAGAAAAGATCTTAGCCTGCATCTGTGTCAAGTGGGAGAATCATGGCAACTGCCTGACTCGGCTTCTTTCTCCCTGAATTCTGTTCAGCCTACTCCGCCTACCTAATTTTCTGTCCTATTAAAGGGCCAAGGCAGTCTCTTTATTTAACCAATGAAATTAATACAAAACAGAAGACTCTCCCCCATCATGGGTACAACAGAGACAGACTTCAGTGAATCAGCTCAACCTTATTCTGTATTATAAGGAATAAATGGTATTGGGGAGCCTAGGGAAAAAGCATAATTTGCATTAAATAACAGGCTCCTTTCACAACGCTTAATATGTGGCAGTAGGAACCTATAGCAGACTCATAGCACACGTCTTCTAGCAGGAATCTGTGCCAAGGTTCAAGCAAAAGATAAATCAGTCATCTGGCTTAGAGACTGCTTTCAGATAAGGTCAGTCTTCCAGGCCCAGGGACATTCACCAGATAAGGGCAAGTATGAGCAGAAAGTTCTGCTGGTGAAGAGGGAGACTACACATTGTCGAACTTTTGGGGAAAGCTGCCAGGTCATGAGAGACTGCAACCTTGCCCAGCCAGTGGCCTTCCAACACAAAATGGTTTTAAGAAAGCAATTGTTGTAAGCATTTTATTATGCCTGAAGCCTTTAGAAATGGTGTAAGTCAAACTGGAATATGCCAGAAACATTTTCATGCCTCATCTAGCGATTTCAGCTATGTTTATTATTTAATAAAAGAAAACCATGAAACTGAGTCTACAAAGTTCACACAATGTTTCTAAAAATCTAAGCTATAAAATATTTATGTGTATATGTATACCTTTATGGATAAAATCAGGAGGACCTCTGATACTGACGAGAAATTATATATAAAGTTCCTATATATATGGTACAATGCTTGCATTTGTTTTAAAGCCAGACAGTCACTGTCTTAGTCACTGTTACTGTGATAAAACACAATGACTAAACGTGGCTTACAGAAGCGTTTATTTTGTCTTACAGTTCCAGTTGGATAGGACTTAATCACAGCAGGGAGCAACTGTGAAGCAGAATTGGTAGCAAAAGCAGGAAGATAAGAGGGCACACCTAAACTCTAGTAGGAAGATGAGAGGGCACACCTGAACTTAAGCAGGAAGATGAGAGAGTAAACTGGAAGCTGGGTAAGGCTAAAAATCTCAAAGTTTGCCCCAAGTAACATACTTTCTCCAGCAAGTTCCCAAACAACACTGCCAACTGGGACAAAAGCATTCAAATACCCACACTTATCAGAGGTGTGTCTATGTATCATTAAAACCATCATAATCAAATATAAATTTTTCACCTTGCTCCACTTCATTTTATAGTTTTGACTTTTTAAGAAATTTATTTTTGGCAATGATTTTTCAGTTTGTTGTTTTGTTTTTGCTTTTTAAGCACACACACACACACAATGGTTTTTGTAGAGTGCTCCGCATGAGTACCACTTTCCAAAGTAAACATAATGCTGAAATAGGAAAGCTACAACTGTGAAGTAATATTCTCTTCAACAATAAAGGCAGATGTTTTATTCTCACTAAACTTCAATGATCTCTTGGCTAACTATGCTCTAAATCCTGAATAAAGAAATGCTGTATGCCTTGGATTTATTCCATGAAAGAAAAACAGTGTGATAATTGCCTTTGTTTTTTTATTCAAATCATATTAGTTTTGATGCTGTTAGTATTCTACAGGATAAACAATCCTTTTGTTTGCATAACTGATTGTTTAGGAAGAAAGAACAAATAGGGTTGATGTAGACTCTAAGATCTTTTAGCTTTCTTGGGGCTTTCTCTGTCAGGTCATATATATCCAACTGTCTGAACCAAATTAAAATATAATTCCCACCAAATCTTTAAAATCTTTTCTAGGAAGGAAGAAAGGGAAGGCATAATTCTAAGGGCAGATAACTGCTGTACTCAAGTCCAGTCATCTTGAAATTAAGTTATATTTTCTGATTATTTGATAAATATCTTCCATTCTCAGTATCCATTTAACAAGGTGAGAGAACAAAAACTATGATTTTGTTTCCTATGTTTCACCATATTAAGTGATAACAGGGTAAAGATGCAGAGAACACAGAAGTGAAGTGAGCATAGGCTACAGAACTGAGCATCAGATAATTTTGGATCCTGCTAGTGGGAGTGGTAGAGGATAAGTATGATTGGGAATGTATTATATACATGTATGATGCTGTCAAAGAATAAGTTAATAAAAATTAAAACAAAGAAGATAAATGTTAAACATTTGTAATTATTTTATTTAGTCATATTGCATATACATTATTACATATCCAGATACAAGCACAGGCGCCAAACACATTTTAGGTGGTAAATAAATATATATTGAAAGAATGAAAAAATTTGCCTAAGGACAAGAAAGAGTAAAATAATGTAGACTTTTCTGTCTAAAAGCAACTAATTAATTAGAATTTGCAAGCATTCCTTTGGAGTCTTCTCAGTGTACACCACATATCAACATATTATAGGTACTTCAATCAGCAGTTCGGGCCCAGAATTGGATCAATAGAAAAAATTTTGTTCATTAATGCTAATTAGTTAGTAAATACTGAATACATGCAAGATAAATATGTTATGATCTGGGAAACTCCTAAGGAATAATTTAGTCATGGTGATCCTGGGTCGGGATTAAATCTAACAAAAAAACTTTTTACAATCCAATGCACAAGGCGTATCCAAGCATCAGATCTAACAGTTTTGGACTGGAGACAAAAGCAGCTGATCTGTAATGAGCAGAGATAATTCTGTAAGGCAACTCATTTTCCATCATCCTACTTTACAAAGGATAAAATATTAATGGATGATACAATATTCTTCATTTTATACCTGCTTCAGTTTGTCTTTTAATTTTACGTTTGCAAATTTGCATTACTATGTAATATTTACTACCCTTGGTTCTTTCCATTGCTTAATTAAGTTTTATGAAGCTTCTGTGATATTTTGCACACATTCCATTGTGCCTGGTATTGTTCTACCTCTCTCCAACTATATATTTTCCATCTCAATACTTTCTTTCTATTTCCCCATTTCAATTCTGTTAGCTCTTGATTTCTATAATGTTATATAGTTTTACTATCATTAAAAATTTTAACAACATGCTTTCTATTTTCTAACTTTACTGGAGCTAATAAAGGCTCCCAATTGGATTCTATTGCATTTTAGTATTAGAATTTTTAAAAATATTTTTTCTTGTTGCCTGGTGTTACTAAGAAGACTCCAAGTAAGAAAAAAAACACATAAAATAAAGCAAACAGAATGGACAGGAAAAAAGATAGATTGATCTACTCCAATAAATACACAAATCATAACATAGGGAAATAGAAAAATATGAAAAACCAACACTATTTGGCACCCCCCAAAATCTCAGAATGCCTCAATAATTGAAATAACTGAAAAACAAGAAAAATATGTCAGCACCCTACATCTAATAATGTCTAACAACTTCAAGAGATTTAAATAAACATACAAATGAAGTAACAATAACAACAAACAACAAAAACGTCAATCAGGATCTAAGTAAGAAAGTAAGCAACGTAAATGTGAAACCTGGCGAAATGAATGAGAAATTCAACACAAAGGAAAACTCAACAAAATTTTTTGGCTTTGCAAAGACATATCTAAAATTGCTGGAAATGAGACAGCCAAAGATGAAGCAATGGGAAGCATCATCAGTAGGCATAGTCAAACAGAAGAAAGTAATAAAAACTACAGCTAAAGGACTATCACATCCAGAGAGCAATAGGAAAAAGTTGTGGGTGCCCTTCCAAAAATTCTAAGAGACAATAAAAAAATGAAGTTCAATTATCCCTGGTGTTAAGGAAGGTGCTGGGATAAAAACCAAAGGCATAGAAATATTTAATGTAGAAATTTTCTAAACTCAAGTAACTATATAGCAAGTAGAAGCCCCCAACAAGCATGATCAGAAAAGAGCCTCTGTAATGCACATTATTAAAATATTAAAACAGATCTAAGCAAGAATATTAAAAGAAGGAAGAAAATCATCTAATCTACCTCTAAAGCTAATTTCTTTTGAATAGCGCCCCCAAAACTGCTCAAAACCTGAACTACTGAATTACGAGTTTCAAGCCCTGAAAGTCAAATGTTTTCACCCGTGATTGTTGTGTCCAGAAAATGTATTTGTATCTCTGAAATTGATGGAGAGATTGAAGTGGGAAAAATGGAGTGCCCTTAAGAGCAATGGGGATTTCTTGCCTTAGGTGTGTATAGATTAGGGAATTAAAGTGCCAAAAATTCAACAGACACCATTTACTACAAGGCATGGGCTTCAGGGTCTTTTGTCTCATCAAGATCTAAAATGAATTTTATGGACAGTGGTAGAGGTTACATTTAGAAAGGAATGTATTATAAATTCATAGCTAAGGGCTTAGGAAAGTGAAACAAGGCATAGCTTCTCTATGACAGGATCAGACGTCAGAAAAGTGGGCTACCATAAAACTGCTAGTCCAAAGGCTTTCCACAGATTTGATGCCTGAAACATGGGCAGCTTGGCTCGTGCACAAGATGACCAGGTGCAGTCTCTCAGTTGTGGTCATGTCCCCAGAGACAACAGCTCACTTAGAAGAAGAAATAACAAAGACCTAAGAGGCTGAACATCCTTCTGACTTTCCTGGCTTCTGGCAAAGATAGAACTCTTTTCAAAACCACACACACTTCTCCATCTGCTGCCCTTGAGGTCCCTGCCTTAAAATTGAATTGTCAGGTTTTTTTCATATTCTAATATAAATAGAGGCCATAAAATAGATGCAAATTAAACCTGTTCATGACTATCTATCTAGCATCACAGAAGATACTCAAATATTCCAGAGGAAAGAGAAATTCGTATACAATGGTGAGCATAGTATAGAATAAATCTCATGAGTTAGAATTATAAAAAACATCAAGCTCAGTAAATCATCCTCATCCTGAGCCATGTAACATGAACAAGTGGTTTGCAGATTAAGCAAGAGAAGAATGAACAAAGTTACAGAAATGTACAACCATTGTCCTAAATAAAAATCCTGATCCAAAGAACTCAAATAATTACCAAATTCTTACCTTATTATAATGCAATAAAACTAAGAGTCGATAAGAAAAGACACTACAGAAACTGAAGCTAAGCACAGAGATTAACTAATGTGCACAAAAATGACCATTAGCTCATTGAAGAAATCAGAGAGATTGCAAAAATGCCTAGAATAAAATTCAATTTAAATGAAAGCTGAAAGTACTTACCAACAATTTACTAGAATCTATAGGAAAAAAATAAAGGTTGCTATAAAAGGGAAGTCCATGAACATGAATGGTTTTATTTAAAAAGAGATGAGAGAAATCTCTAGACTATATCCACATATATATTTGGACTCAAAAGTTTTAAATCTATTCCATCTTGACTAAAGGTCAGAGAGTTCAAACCTATTTATACCTCTTTAGGACAGATAAGAGGATATTTGGCCAAAGGTGTGACTACTGAATGTTTTGCTACTCAAAGACCAGGCAACAGGTTGTTTGACTTAGGGCATGGTTACTAGGTGTTTTAAGATGTAAGAAGGTAAATATTCTGTTAGTTTCTTATCTCATGGGAGGAAAGTCTTGCTTTCCCATTTTGATTGGGGTATATAAGGACTATGAATAACAAACTCGAGGCTGTGGCAATATTCACAGGAAGTCCTCGTGACTCCATATTCGGTCTCTTGTCTATTTCCTTAGTCTTCACTCCCCTTTTCAGGAATGTGCGAACATGTCAGACCAGACCTCTTACACACACTTGCATGTGGAATACATTTATTGTTGAAGTTCTAATAATATTTCTAACAAAACTGGGGGCAGGAGAATATCCTGAATTTCATATGGAAAATATAAAACCTAAGTAACAAAGGCAATCCTTAGCAAAAATAGTGTTGGAAACATTACAGTGTCTAATTTCATGTTATCTTATAGTGATATATGTCTTATAGACACGGTGATAAAAATAACAGTATGCTCTCATTGGTGAGGAGCTAGGCACAGCTTCTCACTCTCATCCTTAGCATCTTGCCAAGTACCCAAAGACTTTATGGTACTTCGAATCATCTTAGGTTGGGATTTTTGACTTTTATAATGAGAAAAAAAATTCAAAATCAGCCAGTTTATAAAACATAACTGAAAATTTGATTAATCATATTTTAATTCAAACTTATAAATGAGGATTAAGAGTAAGAGAACATTGTTCAGAAATCAAATCAGATCCAAAGCATAATTGAGCTTCTCTAAGAAGATACCCAGAAAGCAAGTTACCCTCAAATGTGGGCATGTGCTCTTCAAGATGTCTCAATTAATTTTCTTAGCTGAAAAACATTTTTATTCCTATTTTTATTCTTTGAAGTGAATAAAGTGATATGACTTTGTTGCTACCTTAGGTAGAATTATAATTTGATAACTTGAAACCAGGAGCCCCTATGATTGCAGAAGGCCTTCAGAATGTGTTCATTTTCTGTAAGAAAATTTCTAGCAAGGCTCCCAAATAATTGGTGTTTAGCTGGGAAAGCTTTGATCAATTAATTGTGCTGGAGTTACTGCGTCTTTGCATTCAAGAAACTTTGACTAGATTTTAGAGTAAATAGGTCCTACCCCTTGTCATGCTCTCCAGGTTTTCCCTGCCACTACATACTGCTTCTGTCCTGGTACCAAAAATGACATGGAGATCAATAGGATGCAATAGAGAACACAGAATGAAATCAATACAGCTTCAGCTACCTAATATTTTGACAAGGATCTAAAAAAAAGACACATCGGAGAAAAGTCAACCTCATCAGCAAATGGTCCTGGGAATAGTGGATAACTACATGTGGAAGAGTGAAAATTGATTCTTATCTATCACACTAAAGAAAAAATATATTTAACACGCATCAGACCTAAATGTCAGATATGAAACACTAAAAGTGCTTGAAAAAGACCCAGAGGGAAATATTTAAAGATATAAAGACATTCAGAGACCTTTTATAAATGGCAATAGGACAGGAAGCATTTTTAAGAGCTTTCAAATGAGATTGCATGAAATTAAAAAGTTTCTGTAGAGCAAAGAATGCACTGGAGTGAAAAGACAGCAATCAAAGAAAATGTTTATCAGCAATACATTTGTCCACATAAGTTTAACATTCTCATTTTATATGGAACACTCACAGACACAAACACATGGATGCACACACATACATACACACAGAAAGAGACAGAAAGAGACACACAGAGGAGTCATATATACACAAAAGCCAACGAAAAAATTAGCAAATACAATGAACAGATGCTTAAAAAAGAAGTATAATAAAATAGCTGCATATCCTTACTCCTTCAAAAATAAAATCACAAGTCAAATTGTGAGCCTCCCCCACTCCTAGGGAAATACAGTGGCCTCTTCCAAATTTATTGGCCTTTTTTCACTCATGGATGTTACATGAATGAAAGAGAGAAAATAGGGGTATATGGGTGGGTTTGGAAAGAGGAAAGGGAAGGAAGAAACTTTGTAATTATATTACAACCTCAAAAGTAGAAGAAAAATGTCAAAAATGGTATTATTGTCTGAAGCATACCTCTTTTCACTATTTTACAACAATTAAATGTTAAAACACTCATGGGAGAGTGAGTTTGGACCACTGAGTCCCACCATGTTCTTCCAACTCCCATGACTAAGAGATGTATGGAAAGTCCTCATCAAAGGATTTATGATTGCTTTGATTTGTGGTTGTAAGTAAGAGATATTTACAGAATTCATGCAATTCAAACTGTGTAACTATTATCTTGGTCAAACTTACCACTTTCCAGACATTCTGTATTGACCCTCACCTCCCTTTTCCTACCCACAGATCTAGATACCCTAACCCAAGAAGGGAATCCCCACAATTTTGTTAAAGCACCATTAAGATAATACATCATGAAATGAAAAGTATGGGAGTAAACAGGGGTTAAAGTTTTAAGAATGGTAGTGAGAGAAGAGTGAGTAGGGGTTGGATTAAATAAAACTAATAATAGAAACCTACTAGGTAGAAAATTTTAAAACATAATTTGTTTAAAAGAAAGATTTTCATGTAGATTCTCTGGATGGATGAATAATTCTGCTTCCAGAAAACATGGTTATTAAATAAAAATCACAGTCTGAGGCATATGTACTACCATATTATTTATTGGTCAGTGAGGACCTGAATGTTTCCAAAATAAGACATAATATTGCTCTCTCTCTTAGTTACCTTTCTAAAAGTACTACATAATTTGGTTGCAGGAGATATAGAAATCTATCTTGAACTGATTAGGCAGCTCTTTCCCTGCTCACTGCCTTCATAGTGCCAAAAGATACGTACTATGCAGCTTAATGGGGAATAAAAGACCTCAATATTCTTGAGTAGCTTTGAATCATGCAGCCCACAACAAAAACCTGCCATATAAGGTAAGTTCACTGGTGCAATAGGAACATAACTGTTATGGACTAACCAACAATTTTCTGATTGGATTTAAGACCTTTTCCACAGGAGAGATTTCTTGCTTGGTAATGTAGACCTGGACAAAATCCTATGGCATGTGAGTTTATAGAACCTAGAGTGGAATCTACTTGTATAATAGAGATTCTCTGATGAAAAGAATCAATGGGATTTATTAAGTTAGCTTACATTTAAATAGTAACAACAGCTGAATCATACAAAAGATGCTGAGAACCAGCAATTGCATGGTCCTTTAGACTGGGTAGTGCAGCAATTGAAGTATTCCCAGCACACAATCTGATAGTTATTCAGTACACAAGGATGACTGCCTTAAAAGTCTTGATCTGGTACAAAAAACCAGAAATGTTCACGTGGGTCCTTAGTCGATCGTTGAAGCCTGGAATTTCTGGTTGTAGCAGAAAAGGAATCATCCTCCTCATAATCCTCAAAAATAGGAACAATCAACTCAGCGACAAGAGGGAAGGCCAACTGAGCAAAATAAATAAATAAATAAAAATAAAAAAGAGGGTTAACCTTTCTTTTGCCATACTCAGTTTTTTAAATCTAGACTGTTATCAGATGATGTAGTGCATAATCATGGTGTGTTTCTAACCAATTAAAGCAATCAGAACAGTTCTTCTACTGGGATTCAGTCCTCAGAGGATTCTAAATTGTGACAAGTTGGCATTAAGGACAACCATAACACTGTTGTTGTTTTGCTAATGGCCATGTTGTCCTGTTGTCTTCTAAATATTTATGCTTATACTCATAGACTTGAGATGTTCTCCACCTTGGTCAGAAAAGGTTGTTTTTGCCATGGACAATAGTCAGTGCAAAGACTCATAACTGGTCAAAGTGCTGAGAGTAGTTGCCTGAGTTCATGCCCCTGAAAGTGACATCCATTCCAAGACTGAAGGAACGTTGTAGAAGAGAAGGAGAAATACCAGACATGGCAGAGGATGGAGAGTTCTGTAAAATGCTGTCTAACAAGCATGGCATGCTATCATATTCATGAACTCATAGCACATTCAAGATCTCCAACATGTTTTTCCATATGCATGATTGGTATTTATTTCATTGAACTGATTTTATGCTTTTGAAAAAAATCATAAAATAGCAACACTATATGTCTCATACAAAAAAATAAAATTATTATAAAATTCAGATTTTAATCCTTGTTCTTTAATTTTTTTTTAATAATGAAAGGAACAATCATTTAGATATTTCTACCTCCCAAAAGTAGAGATTATCAAATGCTAGAATTTCTAGCACCAAGGTGTTTTTCGCTTCAATTGAATAAAATTTCAACCCTGGGAAATATTCATACATCAAAGGAAAGGTTAAAATGTGAGAGAGATGGGCATACAGGCAGGAGTTCACAATCCTAGCACTCAGAAATAGGAGAACCACAAATGTGATTTTAATGCTAGTCTGAGCTACTTTCTATGAATGTCTCAAAAGTCAAAAGCTGGAAATTTGACTCAGTTATAGAGAACTTGTCTAGCATGCACAAGTTCCTCCAAATAGTTATTTTTTTAAAAAAAATAAATTAAAAAAAGGTATTTATTTATTTATTATTTATTCTACATTCCAGATGAAACCTCCCCTCCTTTGTCTTCTCTCA
>NW_026067903.1:9890385-9913830 GCF_014885135.2 Alexandromys fortis | reverse complement strand
CCCCCCCCCCACTGTTTCTAACCCCTGCTGCTTCAATACACTCTCCCTTTGTTCAGAAAAGGGCAGACCTCCTATGAATATCAACAAAACATGGCATATCCAATTGCAGCATAGTATCGCTGCAACTTCATATACCAAATACCCATTTTAATGTAATTTTAAATGCTTGTTTCTATTTATCCATCTGTGGTTGTGAGGAAGGCCAAAAGAGGGTTTCAGAAATTTTGGAACTGGAGTTTCAGAAGTTTTTTTTTGCCACCCAATGTGGGTGTTGGTAACTAAATTCAGGTTCTTTGAAAGAGTAGCAGTATTCTTAAATGCTGAGCCATTTCTCCAGCTAACCAATATCCATTCTAAATGGATCATCTTAGCAGGTTTTGCACCTGTTGTAGAATAGGGATACAGCGTCAGAGAAACAATTTTAAGAATGAGATGCATTTAGTACCAACGGAAAGTAAATCGGCATCCATTCTCTCCTGCCAGAATTGCACATTCATAATTCAGAGACACGACTGGGAAATTCAATTAATTAGACATTGTGGTGTGTTTTCAAAGCAAAATCCAAGTATAATTATTGGAGCTTATGAACATATTATTATTGCTGCAAGCTTTGATTACCTCCTCCAGGGAACATTTCATTTATTACAAACGTGGATCTTGTTCCTGTAATCGTGTTCACCTTTTGCCTCCATCCCACCCTGACTGACACATATAAGAATATAGAAATATAAACTGACAACACAGCCTGACCACTTTGTAAACTCCACTTTCTTTGCCCTTTCCCCCAGACATTAGATAAAGAAGTTGTGAATAAATGCTTGATGTGTTCAGAATTGAGCATGCTAAGGCACCCACAATTGTAAAGCAGGCAGCATGACTAGAATATTATTTAACATGATTGTATTAAAACTTTCATTGATAGACAGAAGAGATTTCTCAGTGAGTAAATTGCTTATTGGGAAAGAGCAAGAGCTTGGGTTTAATTTGGCAGAAACCCACGCAAAGCTGGGACTGGGCGTATTCACCTGAATCCCAGTGTTCTTTTGGTAAGAATGGCAGTAAAGATAGAAGTTTCCAGATCACCTGAGCTGGTGTGCAAGAACAGCAGATATCAAGAGACCCAGACTCAGACAAGGTGGAAGGTACCAAGCTGGTCCTCTGACCACCACAGATATGCTATAGCACATGTACTCTTGTTCATATACATATACTAATGTTTATGCAAAATAATACACAGAAAATTTTTCTTTGCCCCTAATGTGTCCATAATCTTATTTTTCTAAACCCCTGACTTCCCAAAGATCATTTTAACTTTAAAAAATGGTATATTTCAATTTATTTGAAACTTAAAATTATTTTTAAATTATTTAAATATTTAATATTTAAAATTATTATTTTGAATTTGGGAAAGATATAATGTAGGCAGGCTATCAAAGAAAAAGGAACAGAATTTGTTGACAGACACTGTGCAAGAAAATGCTTGATTCTTTCAGAAGAAGAAAGATATAAAAAGCAATCAAACTTTGGATTCCACAAGCATACAAACCATATGGTAGCTTCCCAATGAAGACTAGGTATCTCGATTTTCTCCTCCCTTTTTAGTTCTAGAATTGGTTTGATAGCTTGAATTTGAAAATCATAAGAATTCTAAATTAGCTTTGATGAATAATTATGTCAAAGTAGATTCACCTAAATATTGCTAATCTGGCCATTTATAACTCATATGTGAATATAAACACTCCCAGGTTTCAAGTTGCCTCTAAAATTGTTTAGTAGTTGTGATCATGCACGTAGTTGATTCAGTAATGATGCTGTCCTCCATTTTCTCCATACACGCTGGTGACAGCGGTAGGAGGACCGTTAGGTCACAAGATACAAGCTGATGTATGTTTGTGTTGCTGATGATGACAGACCAAGGGCTCAGTGGATTATAGGAAAGCAACTCAGCTAACAGTAAATTTGCTAAACAAATTCTAGAGTATTTTTCCAACTTGTCAAAGGAAAGAAATGAGACTTTATTGATGGAGGTGTGTCTTGTATCTTATCTGTTGATTTCATTGGTTAATAATAAAGAAACTGCCTCGGCCCTCCTAGGACAGAAAATTAGGTAGGTGGAGTAAACAGAAGAGAATGCTGGGAAAAAGAAGCTTAGTGAGAGAGTCGCCATGATTCTCCCGCTCCAGACAGATGCAGGTTAAGATCCTCCCTGGTAAACCAGCTCGTGGGCTACACAGAATATTAGAAATGGGTTAGAACAATATGTAAGAGCTAGCCAAGAAGAAGCTGGAACTAGCCGGGCCAGGCAGTGTTTGAAAGAATACAGTTTCCGTGTAATTATTTCGGGCATAAGCTAGCCATGCGGGCGGCCGGGTGCCGGGGACGCAGCCCTGCCTCTCCTAATTCAACACTTTATATTGAAGAATTTTTATTAATAAAAATTAGATACTGCAACAGATAAGATTGAAGTCATCACATCTTAAATGGATATGTTACCCACATGCTTGTTCTTTATCTTTATAGATTACACTACTAAACACACACACACACATGCTTTGTGAGTAATATACAACTGAATTCCTAGTAAGTATGATTTCATAATTTGTAATAAAATATTTGATGATTACTACTTACATATCTCATTTATATGCAAAACTGAGAACCTAAAAGTCTTTTAAAGCTAAAATAACTCATCCTGATATCATATAGAGACTTACTTTTTCTTTTATTGCTGTAATATTACTATCTTCATTTTATTTCTATAGTGTTATTAATTGGTTTGGCTGCACATTTTTTTATGGATTATTACCAAATATACATTATAAATCTTAGCTTATTATGCATTTAAATGTATAATTGAATCATTTTCTGTGTACATAATTATTTCAAAAGTTTTTATTACATTAAATTATGAAACTAAACTCTATTTAAATTATATAATCTATTTTTAAACTATCCTGTTTTCTATTTACAAGGGAAGGAACCAGTAAGAGATATAGAACAGAATACCAACTAAGATGTCATACTTAAATTTTTTGAAATACACTTTAATGAAAGCAAAAAATTCAATCCAATTCACTTTGTAAATTGCCTCGTGAACTTTGTAAGCGTCATTTTGTATTAGTTTAGAAAAAGAAAAAGTACCGTGGAAAGGCTCTGGGATATGCAAATTAACAAGTATTAATTAGCTACTGCAACCATAAATCTTAAGTGTTAGAACTTGGCTAAGGCAATAAGACCAAATCAGGTCTCAGTAATTTGCATTTCTATAGTTCTTCCTAAAGTTATATAGAACTGACTCTTTTTTTAAGAGAGGACAAGAACTAGTTTGTTAAGCTTACTTTACAGTAGGTTGCACATTTAAATATAATCACTCGCCGAGTCTCAAGATTTCTGCTTAAAGTGATGACATTTTTAATATCTTTTTAATATTAAACTATGTTAAATAGGCTCTCTAAAATCAATTGCCATTGAAAAGATGAGAAGCGTATTTTGTTTTCCTTAGACTCTGCTTCTTTCCTGCTTTCATCTTTGCTCTTGCCAGGTCTCAAGTTACACACCTATCTCCTTCACGAACATTCCACTCAGTCCCAATATTAAAACAGAAAAGAGTCAGGATTAAAATGGACTTAAATGCACTCCCATATTTGTTCTGCAGCCATAATGTTTGAAGCTTCTTAATTAGGTGCAGTCACTTCTGATGCGATACACAGAGAGAGAGATCTGATTGAAAATGGTTTACTAAACATTCTGGGTATTTCAAAGACTTAGAGAAGACCTACATGAACAAAGAACAAATTCAGAAGGAACAAATTCTGCATGACTGTAGAATGCATTTCCTCTTAGAGAATCACTCAGATAAAGCAGAGACAATTATTACTTTAATACCTTGTATACAGGGAATGATATTCTGTTTTAACCAGACTGTGTCCAAGAGGTAATTAACTAGTAGAGATGGCAAAGGGTGGGGTAGCTACCCTCTACTACATCTCACTTTATTTTTTATTGAACTTTACAAAGTGATCTCCTTCCATCTGTAATCCCTGAGTAAAGTGTCATTTTCCAGTATTGAGTCCAGTTCACTACTGTAAATAAACACTTAGACTACCATTTTTAACTATAAGTTAAAATAATGGTTTTTGTCCAGTCTTTAAAACTGTATTTCAACCCTGACAAACGATTTATTTGTTTATGTCTCTTGCATGATATTTTAGCCAATATGGAAGAACAGATGACACATCAGATTTCAATTAGGAAAACAAAAGAAACAGCTATACTGTTTATTCCATAAACTACCTTTTCAGTCTCCAATTGATTTTATCAACATTTGAAAAAAAAAACTATCCTAACGTTAAATCAATGAATTTTTTTTTTACCATCAGACACCCTGTTGCAACTGAAACCAAGGCAGGCACTGGCATAACTGAACATTTTAGGAGACTCTGGTGAGCTGAATCAAAAGATTCCAACAGGAAATCTATAAAAGTTGTACTGGTAGAGATTTTATAGGAGGGTTCCCAGTGACTATTGTCAGTATGACCATCAATGCCCCAGAGGAGAAACACAGTCCTATGGTATGGTGGTTTGAAAGAAAATAGATCCCTTAATTAAGATATATACTTCCCTCCTCCCATATCCACTCTTCCTCCATCCCAACCGTCCCTTTCTCCCAAGCTCTCCCATCCTCCCCTTCTCACTTCTCTCTCCCCATCTCCCCTTACCCCTTACCCCACCCTCACCCCTAAGCTCTCAATTTTTGCCTGGCAATTTTGTCTACTCCCAATATCCAGGAGGATAACTACATGTTTTTCTTTGGGTTTACCTTCTTATTTAGCTTCTCTAGGATCATGAATTATAGGCAGAGTCAGGAGAAGTCATGTAGCCCCATGGAGACAGATGCCAGAACTTTACCTGAAAAGCCACAGCCACATGATGATACACAGATTAATAGAAATGGGTTAAATTAAGACGTAAGAGTTAGCCATTAAGAAGCTAGAGCTAGTGGGCCAAGCAATCCTACAACATACAACTACAAAGTAAGTCAAAGCAAGAGGTGTCCAGCACAGAATTTCAAACCTTCAAAGAAGAACTAACACAGTACTTCTTAAATTATTTTACAGAAAAAAGTGAAAAATTACTGCAAAACATTTCTGAGACCAGCATTAACCTGATATCAAAACATGTTTTCTACTAACAACAAAAAGGAGAGAATTATATACTAACTTTCTTGATGAATGTAGACACAAAAATGCTCAATAAAACAAATGTAAAGCAAATTCAGGAACAAACATAAAAATTATCACTAAACCATGATCAAATCCACATAAATGAAAGTAAAGGCATAAACTTCATGGTCGTTCCAAATGCTGTCAGAAAGCCTTTGTCAAAATCTAAATCTACTCATAACAAAAACATAAAAACCTTAAGAGGCTGGGAATGGACAGAACATATCTCAACATATTAAAAATATGTATAATAAACTTAAAGCCTGTATCATGTTATTGCAGAAAAATTCATACATTCCCACTAACATCAGGAGCAAATGAAGTGTATACACTTTCACCTTCCCAATCAATATAGTTCTTGAAGTGTTAGAACAATAAGGCAGGAGAGGGAAATGAGAGGAATAAACACAGGGGTAAAGAAACTAAAGTCCAGTGATGACTCTGGGAGTTTGTCAAGATTCCACAGGGAAACTTTGAGACCTGACAAACACTTTCAGCAGGTGGCAGGATGCAAAGTTACCGTGCCAGAGTCAGGAGTTACCATAGAAACTTATTAAGAAAGGAAGCAGCGAAGCAATGCTTCATAATAGCATCAAACAAACAAGCAAACCAAAACCCAAGACCAAACAAACAAACAAACAATCAAAAATCCTCAACAGAGCCGAATTATGTAAGTAAAATAGTTTTACAATATAAACTCTAAGACAACGAAGAAAGAAACTGTAATCTTGTGTGGTTTCAGTATAGTGATTCTTTGCATTCCTGCTGTTTTAATTGTAATGCCTCCTTTTTAATATCCAGTTTTATTTGTTTGAGCTTTCGCTATTGCTTTAAACTATAAAATAAAGCCTTTTGTTTTATTACATCTTTGCTTATTTATTTAGTATCTGTTCCAACACGTGGGTCCCAGGAATTCCACTCAGGTCATCATTTTGGTAGCAAGCACTCTTAACCCACCATGCCACCTCACCAGCATTTTTTGCTTCTTAGTCTACAGATAGCTCTAGCAGTTTTCTGCATCGTTTTAAGAGCCAGTCTCTCATTTCACAAGAGAAATGGTTTTGAAGCAAAGAACAAGGATGATGTCTATATTACAGAAATCAGGAGTGAGAAGATGCAGGTGAATAATTAAAATATATGTCATACAAACACATCAATCTAAAGTAATGCATGTATCAGCATTACTGCTGCATAATTTTACTATTCTGCTTTCATACTACTATCTTACATTAATAAATGGCATGCAATTTATATAAATACTTCATATATTGATATGATGATGTTTTCTTGAAAATATGGCTGCCTAAATTAGAGGAAATTATTATCACTTGAAAGGTTTAATTTTTCTTAATATGCCTCAGAAAATTAGGTCTCCAGTTTAGAGAAAACCATTTTTCTATGTCAGACCAACGTACGCTTTCTGTTCAGCAGCTCTTCATTTTCCTTTGTGTAAATGAGTAAGAGGGCATGACTCTGCATAAGCCACAAAATTCAAGAGGAGCAAAGGACTCTGCTTAGTAATATCCTTAAGCATCCTGACCCAAATTTCAGACCATTAGCCTACTTTGAAATGAACGGAACTCTCAGGAACAGGCTGCATTAAATTTGGACAAAGAAGGGCTTTAGGCCATTGACACACCGAAACTGTATTTACTTAATATATTATCACTCAGTTGTTTGACTTGCAAATTAATTAGCAAATGCAATTAATTTTTCAGACTCTATTTTAAGACTTAATTAAGTCTTTGCCTTTGTTTTTTGATAATACAGTGCCTTTGGAAATAAAGTTATGGAAAGATTGGTCTCTAGTATTATCATGAATGTGACTAACTAGCTTTGTTATCATTCATTATATGCATATTATAGTTTTCCTTAATTGGAATTTTAACTATTGCTGTAAACACTCTTCTTATAAATGTATCTTATTAAAAATAGCCCAGGAGTATTAGCATTTATATAGGTGAATCAAATGTTTAAAATATTCTTTAGTTGAAAAAAAATATCATGAGAATTCACTTAAAAATTTTTGGCTATGGGACAAGGCCAGTTCAGGCACCCTCTCCTCTACTGCCCAAGGACCTAGCTGGGACATCCCCTTGGACACCTGGGAACCCTCTAGAGCCAAGTCTCTTGCCAACCATAAAATGGCTCCTTTAATTAAGATATCTTTTTCCCTGCTCCCATATCTGCCCTTCCTCCATCTAAACCATCCCACTTCCCCAAGTTCTCCTCAATCCTTCCCTTCTCCTTTCTCTCTCCACCTCCACTCCCATACTCCCAACTGTTGCCTGGCAATTTTGTCTGCTTCCAGTTTCCAGGAGGATCTATATATGGTTTTTTTTTGGGGGGGGGTTCACCTTATTATTTAGCTTTTCTAGGATCACGAACTATATGGTCGATATCCATTGTTTATGGCTAGAATTCACTAATGAGTGAGTGCATACCATATTCATCTTTTGGGGTCTGGGTTATCTCACTCAGTATAGTGTTTTCTATTTCCATCCATTTGCATGCACAATTCAAGATGTCATTTTTTTAACCTCTGAGTATAACTCTAATGTGTTTATTTGCCACACTTTCTTTATTCATTCTTCCATTGAGGCACAATCTTGAATATCACCATAGAACCTTTGTCCGGCGATGGATGGAGATAGAGACAGAGACCCACATCAGAGCACTGGACTGAGCTCCCAAGGTCCAGTTGAAGAGCAGAAGGAGGGAGAAGATGAGCAAGGAAATCAGGACTGCAAGGGGTTCGAGAGGGTGGTGTGACTGACCTAAGGGGAGCTCACCAAGGCCACCTGAACTGGGACTGAACAAGAATGTGGTCAAACCGGACTCTCTGAATGTTGCTGACAATGGGGGTTGACTGAGAAGCCAATGATAATGGCACTGGGATTTGATTCTACTGCATGTACTGGCTTTTTGGGATCCTAGTCTGTTCAGATGCACACCTTCCTAGGCCTGGATGGAGAGGGGAGAGCCTTGGACTTCCCACAGGGCAGGGTACCTGCCCTCTCTTCGGACTGGAGGGGGAGAAGGGAGGATGCATGGTGTAGTGGGAGGGAAATGGGAGGAGGGAAGGAGGTGTAAATTTTGAATGTAAAAATTATTAAACGATCAATAAAAAGAAAAAAATTAAAAACAGAAAAAACCTCTTGGTTCTCGTCACTTTTATATAACTTAAACATGGGTAAAGATTATTGAATAAAATAAATAATACTAAATTATTCTAAGTCAGTATTTGTTTGCATTTGTGCCGTTTTGTTTTCTTTCATTCCTTCAGTCTCTCTTCTCACCTCTGTTCTCTGTCCTCAGTTCCAGGATTGATTGTTCTTAACCATTCTTTCTTCCATCCAAGTTCATTGTCTTTGTAAGTCACGCATTCAGTGTGCTGTTATTTTTGGGGTAAGGTCAGGTTTTCTAGACAATGTGACTACTATGCTGTAGAGACTCTTGGTTCTGTTTATTCTTATGGAAATGCTGGATTTATTCTCTGAAGCTTCTCATTTGTCTGGACTTAAAACTTTGAAATCTGCATCCTCCTTAGAGAGGAATGAGTTGAAACTCTGCTCAACTCTTTTACCTTCCATTCTTTGTTGTTTTAAATACAATTTCATAATGTCCCAATGGGAGAACAAGCAATATAGACAAATTTTACGCGTAACTGTGGGAACGGTCCTATGCCTTCACTCCAGTTGTTAGGTGAATTCTTACATTGGTGCCTACCCATCTCTTCCTTTAAATGAGGCCAGCAGTGTATTTGTGTCTTGATCTGATCCTTGTGGCAGCTGTCTGAGTGTTTGGGAGGTTTTTTTGGTCTGCTGTGTACTGTCGATGTCTGTGCCTGTGTCTCTGGAAGCCTCTGAAGTCTCGATAAGCCTGCTTTCTTGGTCTTCTCTCCTGGTTCACTCTCTTAGATGTGTTTCTTGGTCCCCTCAGTGTTGTAGTAAGCTCTCAGCTCTTAGGCAGGGTAGGGCTAGTAGCTTGGAGGGACCGGTGGATAGGTTTGGGTTTGGGGGTAGCCGACCAGCAGGAAACTTCTTGCTGGATTTCTAAAAAGCCAAGGGAGCTGGAGGAGGGATCTAGGGTTTTGTCCCACTGTGGAGGTCCTAGATAGTGCAGTGTCCTGCTGCATGGCTGTTCACTTACCTCTTCAGTCCTGTCAGTATTGGAGCAAACTGTGTTCAGAGGTCCACCAAGGTTGCAGGAGGATAGGTGGGTTTGGGGGAGGGGTGGGACTAGGAGTTTGGCGGGGCCCAGTGGATGTGTATGGGTTTAGGATGAGCCTACCCTCAGGACTACTATTTCTAACCTTACAGATATTAATTTTCAGGGCAGTTCAGCAAATTTTGATTATTTTGTGGATACTTGCAAACTAGAATCTGTGTATTCAACTATATTTCTAAAATTATATTACTACAAGCAATAAACTTTGGTGTTAGAATAATAAAGTTTGAATATCATAATATTCAAAACTTTTATATTTTGAATAAAACATCATATAGTAATGAATTTTTTATGTAATTGTATATAGAACCTGACAGCAAAATTTTCAGGTCACACTTTTTTGCAACACTGCCTTTATTTTTGATTCTACTTTGTAAGTCAACTGTGGTAGTTTGAATAGCTATTGATACCATAGATTCATGTGTTTGAATGTTTGGGCCATAGAGAGTCACACTATTAAGAGGTGTGCCATTATTGGAGCAGGCATGACCTTGCTGGAGAAAGTGTGTCACTATGGAGGCAGGTTTTGCTTAAGCTGTGCCCAGTGTGACAAAGTTCACTACCTGTTGCTTGTGAAACAAGATGTAGAACTCCATCCCCAGCACTATGTCTACTTGTATGCCACTATGTCCCAAAATGATGACAATGAACTAGAACTAAACCTCTGAAACTTTAAGAAAGCTCCACTTAAATTTATTTTTTTGTAAGAGTTGCATTGGTCATGGTGTGTCTTCATAGCAATAGAAACCCAAAGACACCAACATTATTTATTATATTATACTGTATAGTAGTATAGTATAGAATAGTATTTACTACCCTCAGAATTTTAACTCAATTTTCTTCTACTTTTTTTCTCACTAATTACTTTCACATTTTCTAAGTCACTTAAAATTCCAGTTTCCTCAATATAATATTCACTTAGTATTCACTGAATTTCAACACAAGAATCTTTCTTTTTAATATATAAGTAAATGTAATATATATTTATGAGATGAAAAGGGTGCTTAGCTTTACCTTTTCCATCTTAACGCTGGTTTTAGAGCACTCATTTTATTTCTTTTCTCGGTAAGATCAGAGTTTCCCTTATTTCATATGCTTAGTTTTGATAACTTAAAAGTGTACACTCTTTTGAAGTTTTGTGGATGTTTAGCTGTAATTTATTCAATGGAATAAGTTTGTTTCTCTACCTTTGCCCATTGATTTTCCTCTGTATGAGATGTATAATGATCGGGCATGCTTTTTCCTCCACTGAAATACCATTATGCATACTGTGTTGCTGATTGCATAATTCTTGTTTCTTCTTCAGCTTTTCCTTTTGACATTTAATCATGCACATAACCTTTACTTCTTCTTCAAGATGTAAACAATAAATTTTTACCCTAGATACAATTTTTTTCTTGCCTGAAACATGCCTCTCACCAAAGTTTTACTTCACTTTGGCATATAATTGTAGAATTGACAAAGTTCTATGGCTATAATTGATTCCTTTCTAAGGTTCCAAATAAAATAATCTGAAAAATGTTTGATAGTCACTGTTACTGTCTAAATCAAGTATCTAAGTAAGATACCATTGACTTTGTACTTCAGTGACGTCTTCTGGCTTTAAGAGGCAGTGTCTTAACTTCTCTGCCCGAAAGTTGGTCCAGTTGGCATGCCCTTTAAGAATTCTCATCTATGTTTTACTTTTACTACAATGGGAAGAGAGTCTGCAATTGGCTGTATACCTTTCTTTCTTACTGTCAAGAAAGGTTTCCATTTATTTTAACATTTGCATCCTGTCATCCATTGACGTTGGATAACAAAGTTGAAGAAGTAAGCTTGTTCTATGCTTCAGCTGGAAATTCCATTCAAGTTTAAATGTAAACACAATTTTGATTGTATTTTATAGAGTGACAAATTTGGTGATATAAGGCCATTGCAAAACTCATAGATTATATTGTTATTTATGCTTATTTACACATCTTATGCATAAACTCATATTATTTTGATTTTATTTTATGCATATGGTGATTACCCGCATATATGTGTCAGCACCATTTGTGCTCCTGGTGGCATCAAAGACCAGAATAGGGTTTCAATTTCCTGCATATGGAATTATAGACAGTTGTAATCTGCCACATGAGTGCTGGGAATACAATCCATGCCTTGTCAAAGGTCAAACAGTGCTGTTATCCAATAAGTCATCACTCCAGTCCTCATTTATATACTTCTGAAAATGCTCAGATATCACAAACACCGTTTGATTGACCTATATGATTTTGTTCCCTGACACCTAGTGACTCACACTTTGACTAGTCAGCTTTGTGCTGAAGAAGGTGCGTAGTGCCCTGTGAGTTCTTATGCTCATGAAATCACCTTCACTTTTATGTCTGAATTTCTACACAGAGTTATTCACAAATAAGTTACAACTTGTGTCACCTTTAACCTGTAATGCTACTGTTAACACTTATTGGTCCTAATAGTATGACAGTGAGTGAAACTCTCATCTCTAATGGTTTAACCAGAACGTTGGAGTAATTTTGAGAGGGAATTGCGTTAAGGTAGAGAAGACATTGTTACCGAGAAGGAAATATACATTCTGCAAGGACCAGCTTAACTGGAAATTGCAGGCTATGTTGATAAGGCTAAATTACCTTGGAATCGTAACAATATGGAGTAAACTGAGTATATGACATGACATTCCACAAAAGTCAGGCCGTGTGTTAAGAAATCAGCAACAAATGCAAGTCCCATTTTACATCTAAAAAGCTGAGAATAGAATGGTGATTGCCAGAGACTACGAAGTGTGGTGAAATTGAGGAAGGTTTATCAATAGGAACTATATAATACTTAATTATGTGAGAGTTGTTCTGGTATTTTGTTGCATAACAGGATGGCTATGGGTAAACAAGGTGCAGTGATATCATGAATGTTTTTCCAGCACCAGAGCCAGGCCAAGGTAAGTAAGAAACTTGCCTTTGATGCTTAGGAATACTTGATGTCTTCCTTTTCCATATCAATTATATTTTATGGTACCTTTCTGTCTAACCTAGTCTCCTCAGACTGTTGTCTAGAAATCGATTCTTGGCTACTAATATAACATGTTATCTAGTTTTATTTCTGTTGCTATGATAAAATATATTAACAAAAAATTACAGGAGAAGGGATTTATTTTGGTCACAATTCTAGCTTATAGTCCTTTAGTACAGGGAAATCATAAGGGTAGGAACTTGAGATGACTCCGCATATTACATTTCACCATCAGAGGCAGGCAGAAATAAATTCATGCAGGCTACATGCTTGTTTGAATGTGCTCAGCTTGATTTTTTTTATTCTAATGCACTATGTCTATGGAATGGTGCCTCTCACTGTGGCCTGGGTCTTCCCACATTAATTAACTTAAGAAAAATCCCACACAAATGCCTACAGGTCAATCCTATGCAGAAAATTCATCATTAAGACTTTCTTCCTAAAATGCTAAGTGATTCTAAGTTGTAGCTAGGTGACAATTGAAAGTAAACCATCAGAAAATGCTCCAATAAATCTTTCTCTTGTTTTTTTTTTTTAAAATCTTTCTTAGTTTCATTAGAAACTGGAAAAAAACCACCACATTTGTGAACAATATTCAGTGACAAAGTTACCCTTACTTATAGATAAGTACTTACTAGTGTAGTAATTTTATAATAACAGAGGTTATTTTTGTATCCCAGGAACAGACAGGGGGGAAGGGATGCAAAGAAATATTTAGAAATTTTGATGATGTGATAAATATACTTATTACTTTGAATTAGAGAATTTTGCTGATGTAGATACATTTCTGAACTTTTGTAATTGCACACATTAAATATAAGCAGTTCACTGTACACAAACTATACATCATTAAATAAAATATACA
Organism: Alexandromys fortis; assembly: GCF_014885135.2. Classification (NCBI taxonomy): domain Eukaryota; kingdom Metazoa; phylum Chordata; class Mammalia; order Rodentia; family Cricetidae; genus Alexandromys; species Alexandromys fortis. The sequence goes on along the minus strand of NW_026067903.1, from coordinate 9,900,504 downwards.
TTTTCATTAATTACAATTATTTATATGAAGTGAAATTAAGTTTCGAATCCTTTCTCCTATGAATATCATCTTTTTGTGATGAATTGGCTTTCATGATAAACATCCATGCTGGGCTTCCTCTGCTACCAGGTGATTTCAGGAGCTGAAAGTTACTTTAGATAATGTCAAGGAATCACACAATTTTTCAAATTTTAAAAACTCTCCCATTAATATATCTTCTTCTATCACTCTTATTTCTAGCAATCCTTAGCAATAGTTATCCTAACTCACAATCCGATAATATGTATTTTCCTCAGACCTCAAAATGCCAGAAACTTACTTTTCTTGTTTGTGGTGTTGATTTGGATTACAAATTGCACCACAGTGTTAGATTATCTTGTGACAAAGTGCTAATCAATGTCTGGTTATGGAATATCCTAGCAGATGAGGAAATAGCTTCTAACTGAAGGATTTTTTTCACCATCATTTGGGGGTGAAAAGGACAATTTTATTATTATGAGAAAATATATGATCTCTTATGGACAAATGTTCACAGTAGCACAGTTCCCATGAGGAGCCATGTCCCCTTTAAGGAGAATCAAGTGGATCACCAACAGCACACATCTCTTCAGTCTTGTTTAATTAAAATTTTCTGAGAAATTGATCTTGGTTTAATTGACTATTTTTTCCATTGTATATTTGATTTGTATTGCATAGTACTGATTTTAACTGGAAATCTAAAGTGTAATTGACAAAAACAATATATTTTTATGTGAAACAAGGTTTGGATATATGTATGCATTGTGGAATGTCTAAATCCAGCTAATCAACATATTCATCACTTTATATGCATATCGTTTTAGGTTATAAAAATGCTCAAGACCTAGATTCTCAGTAATTTATTAATACTATTTACTGTTGTTAACTTTATTATTCCCATAAGCTTTAGAAGATTCATTTCTAAATTTTAAACTTAAGATGCCTACTTTGGTCATTAATTTGGAAACCTTTAAAATAAATGTTCAAAATAAAAAAAATCATGAACATTTGAGGTGATATGTTTTACCTGGTCTAGACATTATACATTGTATTGGTGTATTAAATCATACATAACATTTTATGACTTCACATACTACCCAAAGATAAACTAACAAACAGATTCAGATATTTTAAGGTTTTTGAGACAAAGTGTCTTTCCAGTAAAATGAATGACGTTCTGTGAGTCTTAAGGACACTAAGAATATGAAATTATTAATCGGAGTACACTTCATATTAAATGAACCTACTGAAACACATTCGTGTGGGTTTTTCAGCACTGAGAATTGTAATAGAAAATCAGATTTAATGAGGTGAATTCTTGTTGGGGAATGCCCCTTCTTATGACTAGAAATAACAAGGGACCGAGTGCTGGTCCACAAGACCTTTTGTAAATGAAGAACTTTCCCTATTTTACCTGCAGGCTCTACATATGACATATTTATGTACTTATGTAGTATAGTTCAAAGAAGTCTGGCCTTAATACTGCCTGTTCTTATAATTTCTCCAAATGTTCTGAATTTTCTGGAATTGCAGCCCGAAGCCATTCGTTTCAGCTAAGCATTAGAAATAGTTGGACTGACTCATCTTGGTTCAACTACTTTCCTTTCATCTTAGATTCGAGGCATAAATGTTTGAGGAATAAAAATTGGGGCACATTGAGGATCCAAAATTGATACTTCTACATTTTTTGCATAGGATAAACTAGAAGGCGCACTTTTGCATACAGAAATACATACATTTCTTTTCTACAAAAGAAACTACAAATATGTCCTGAGTTTGTATTTGTCACCCTTTAATTCAACGGTGGTCACTGTTTCCCAAATACAAAACATGAAGGGCTAAATTAAGGCACACATCTTCCTGAAAATCCTGATTTCATTTCCTCTACAGCAGACCCGGGTGTAGCTCTTTACAGTTCTTCAAATGTGGCCTGAGAATTTAAGCAAGTAGAATTTTCTTGGTCTCTCCTCTATTCCTCTTTTCATTTTCACTCATTTCCTTATATCTTGTTTCTCTATGGGCAGGGAATGTGGTTAGAGGCAATTTCACACAATACCCAAAACAACTTGGAAATCTGTGCTATAAGATGTGCTGAAAAAAAAAAAAAAACCCAGACTTGAATGACTTTCTAGTTACATGCTCAATCTCAGATGGTCAGTCTGCAGAGAATGCAGGCAACAGTGATGATCAACCCATGTTTAGCATGGGAGGAGTCTATTACCAGGAAATAGGCCCAAGAAGATATTGAAGAGACAATAATGACAATAAGAACATGAATTACAATAGAATTGAGGCAACTCATAACAATTTTAACATGAATTTCCTTTTGATTAGATAATAGAACAGGGTGCTGATGTTTATAGAAAAGTGGTAGATTTGAGAAATATTTGCAAAAGGAAATGAGAGACAAGATTCTCTAGTAACATTATTCTCCTGTGAGTCTGAGATGCAGAAAATGATTCAGACTATTTGATTTTGTCTTACGTGGTACTGAAAAAATACCTGGATTTAATTTTCTTTCAAAAGTCAGTCATCTTTTCAAAGTTAAAGTCATAAAATACAAGCTGAAGAGAAGCAGTGAGAATGTTAGGTAGCATGTTTTTCTTACCACTTTACAACCCAATGGGATAGGCTCAACAGCCACCCTCATCACCCCAACTAATTCTGTTACAAAAATTTCTGAAAACTTCAAAAATTCTTCTGTTCACATTTACTACTGTTTTGGTTTCTCAGTCTGTCATTTGTATGAGTTTCAAAAACCTATCATAAGAAAACGATCTAACATTCTACAGAGACACAATTTCTAAGCATTAAAATTTAAAAAAAGAACCTGAAATATACCTAATGTTCCCACTTCCTTCTCAGCAACAAATTTTCTATTCTATTTATGAACAAAACAAGTTTAAGGAAATGTAAGTTTCATTAGAGTTCTCAAAAATTAAATGACAACAGTATAAAGAATTTAAGGGTTAGCATGATGGTTCACGGGTAACCTAATTGCAGTTCCCCCAAATTCCTATGGTAGAAAAAGAGAACCTACTTCACAAAGTTGTCCTCAGAACCCCATGTGTCTGCTGTGGCATATGAGCACTCTCCTGCCCACACACCAACACATAATAGATAGATGTAAAAAAAAATGTAAAGAACTTTACCTTTTCTTCTCTTTAAATGCAGAAGCAAGTCTATTAGAAAAAAAAAAACTACATTATTCCTTAAGGAAAAACACATTAACAATTTAATGTTATAAAACTATTGTAAAAATTACACTCTGAAATATTGTGCTCAGAAGTATTATGGCTGATCAATGTTGTGTTTAGCTTTAAGATTTATCTGTTTTTTTTTAAATCTTTTTTCATTTTTTTTATGTGGGTAGGTTTTACTTTTCAGTTACATGCTGGTGTTTACCAGTTGGTCTTGAATTCTGTGAAAGAAAGTTATGATTTGAGAGTTATTTAATGCAGTGATATTTTACTTATGTTTTAATAAACAAAGTTTGCCTAAGGATCAAAAGAGCAAAGCTAAGCCACTAGAGGTCAGACAGTGGTGGCCTACACCTTTAATCCCAGGATTTGGGAAACAGAGGCAGAAGATCTCTGTGAGTTCAAGGCCACTCTGTGTTACACAAGATCAGTGCAAAGACAAATCCAGATGGTGGTGGCTCACACCTTTAATCCCAATACTTGGGAGTCACACACTTTTAATTGCAGCACTGTATGGAATATAAAATGGGAGGAAAGAGAGGCTGTCTGCTTAGACTGCTCCATTTGCTTAGTTGGCTTATGTTGTTTAGATAACTGTCCATGAATTAATTAATAAAGAATATTATCCAGTTAGCTAAAAAAAAAAACAAATTAGCTGGTCAATTGTTAGAAATCATCTTGAGAAACCTAGACACAGAAAGACAAATATGGCATCTATTCACTTATATGTAGATATCAGCTATTAAGTCAATGATAGGCAAGCTACAATACCTATAACCATAGAGTTTAGATATAGAGTAAGGGACTAGTCGGGAGGGATGGATCTCCCTCCGAGGAGGGAACAGAATAAATATTTATGTATACATGAGATAGGAAAGGACTGGAATGGGGGATAAAACCTGGAGGCAGAGAAAAGGCAAGGCTGAGGGATGAAATATGATGAAGGACAGATTTAGTATGGTAAGGGCCATTTAGAGGGTAGTATAGAAACCGAATACAGTAGAAGTTTCCTAAAATGTACACACATGTGAAGCCAATAGAGGAAATAATAGGGGTTAGGAGAGTCCCAACTGGACCATCCCACCTACAAACCTTTGATGTACAAGATATGTTGATACAACAGTGGTACAAAGCTTGTAGGAGTAACCAACCAACATCTGGTATAGTTAAAGCCTACTTCCATGACCTGGAACCTGTACAGGTCACTACATGGGTTACAAAAAACCTGAGACAAGATAGGCCAGGGACCTAAGAGAAAACCAAAGATTACTGTTCTGTTAAAAAGACATAACAATAAAATGACTCCTAACTACATTCTGCAGTACTCATACTTCAGTACCTTGCTCAACGATTATCAAAGAAGCTTCCTCCTGCAGCAGAGAGGAATAAATATAGAGACAAACAGACAGACATTATGCAGAGAGTGAGAGACTTTAGAACACTCAGCCTCATTGAGGGAAGTCAGTGAAGGAACTCAAGTAGAAGCAGAGTTGTAAGTCATCAAAAAGTCTTTCCTTCTCCGAGTTACTTATGACTATGGTGACTTTTATTTTTTTTGTTGTTGCTGTTTGTTTTTTGTTTTGTTTTGTTTTGCTGTTTTGTTTTTTGATACAGAGTTTCTCTATAGCTTTGGAGCCTGTCCTGGAACTAAATCTTGTAGACCAGACTGGCCTCAAACTCAAGAAATCTGCCTGTCTCTGACTTCTAAGCGCTGAAATTAAATGCATGTGCCACCACTGTCTAGCTTTGACTATGGTGATTTTTTTTCACAGCAACAGACACCAAAATAAAATGCATCCCAAATTTGTTTCTGTTTGTATATTCACATCAATTTCTTTTCATCTGTCCATGTTTTTTCTTGTAGGAGGACTATATAAGGTATACCACACTATCCAGAACAGGACAATACCTCATTACCTTATTCTCACCCTATTATGAAGATTACACTCACAGGTCCTGAACATCTTGGGAGGTCATTATTCATTACACTCCACTTTTATATGTTGTGAATAAAAACTAACAAAATTTTTAGAAAATTTATTTTTATAGCGTAGATCTTGAAATCAACAAATCAATGATACATTTATTTCCTTACTAATCAATTATTCAGAAAACCAATCTGATGTAAAACATAAATAGTTTTATTTGCCATCGACATGTCTCAATTATGAAAGATTTTCTTCATTGATTTTAGAGCAATTGTAGTTGATATTATCAGAATAATTATGTCCCCTTAATGTCCTTGTTTGACATCCTCAAGCAGAATTGATGGTTTGTGGGAGCCACAGAAGTGGATCTCTTCCACCTTTACTAAAGGTCAGAGAATGCAGACCTATTCATTGTCCTTCAAGGTTATATGACAGAAGGTTTGACATAACAGAATATTTTGACCTAGGGTATGGTTACTTGATATATTGTATATTAAGATGGTAATCACTTTGTTCTTTGTAGCTTGGTAACCAAGTCTTTTACCATCCCACTTCTTTCTGGATTGAGGTATACAAAGGCTATGAGAAATAAATATAAGGCAAATCTTACTATTTAATAGTTGCCCTTCTGACTCTACTCTATTTGTTGTCTCCTGTCTATTTCTTTCTTAATCCCTCCATCCACACTCTTACCCCAGCACAGATGAATAAATCTGGCAGGACCCAGCAATCGTGATAGGAAATGAGGCATTTAGGAGGTCACACGCCTTGTGGATGGGTTCAAAGCTATTACAAATAATCACTGAGATACTCTTTACCCTTGTTCTGTCAAAACACCAGAAGGAAGAGCCATGTCTGCATAGAGGCCTTCAGCTGGTATCAAGTCAATAAAGCTAATGCCTTGATCTTGGGAATTTCTATGATCTAAGAGTTTGTCAAGTATAATTTTAATACTTTTAAACACAGCATAGAATATTTTGTTATAACCACATGAGCTATATAAATCACTGATAGAGATCTAAATAAACTGGAAATATATTTTAAATGTAGTACTCAAAATATTTACAGAATCAACATTCTAATTCTATTTTTAAGCAACATACTGATTCAGGCTGAAGAGATCTTCTCTGTATGTGTCCTTGGTTAACTATTTCCAATTCTTTCAACTCAGAGCAAAGCAAGAAGCCTATAGCTTGGAGAAGCTTGCTGATTTCTAGACAACAAACAAGTAGAAAACAGCGGTGTCTTGTTTTTCTAGGACATGGTTGTAAATATTAAATAGCATTTTTCTACAGCTCTTGTAAACTCCAGGAAGAAGGCGGATGACACTGGAAGAGGTTCGTGAAGGAGACATGTCAAAATGCATAACTGATATCTTTTTTTTCAAGTATCTAGGAAAGATTTTTTTGTTCCTTGTAAAACCAAATGTAATAGACTGAGAAAATTAGCAACAACCACATGCATTTAATTCATGTCAAAGAGATAACTGTGAGTGAAAGAGGAAGATGCATGATAATCTCTGAGGACTCGAATCCTTGAACCCCACATAAAAGCACTGCATCATCATCCCTTTGTGAGGCTCATTTTTTGAAGATAGTAAAGATGTGTTAGTAACTTTCTACATTTCGTTCTGTCCTGTAATGTAATTGAGAGATAGGCTGGGGAGTGATATAGTAAATAAACCACTACTTCTTGAGCAGGAAGTCAGTGTAAGAAATGCTGAGAGGAAAAATTGAGTAAATACATCTCTTAGCACTATAAATAGTGTGCTTTGTATGTGGAAGGAAGAACAATCTGAAACCAAAAATATAACTATTAGTAATTCATTTGGTTTATACAAGAATTACTACTCTGCTTCACTGATACAAATTTAGTCTGAGTTTGTACCAGATTTTAAAAACAGAAGTAAAAGCACAAATTTTAAGTTAGAATTTAGGATAAATTGTGACTCATCCTTGAATTACATCTATTACAATATTTGGGACTTGAAAATTGTCCATATATTAAGGCATGCACTATGTCTGGCAACCCTTACTGGTTATATAACTACTTTTTATATGTCAGTCATGACTATTTTGAGCCATTCATGATTCATCATGTAAGTTTGAACAGATAATTTGTCTGAGAACCAAAGACAACAGAAACCTTAACCCTGACTCTAACCCATAACCCTAACCCTGACTCTAACCCTAACCCTAACCCTGACTCTAACCCTAACCCTAACCTACATTTCCAATTAAAAAAATATAAGCAAGGAACAGGAGGCTGCTAACAGCAGGTGTCAGAAGCCTTGGGTTTGTAAATGTTGGTTCTACAAATTGAATTCAATAGAGTGTAGTCTGAGACTGTTTTTTTTTTTTTTCCTGGCAGCACAGACCCAAATCATAAAGAAACTATATTGATTACAACAATGCTTAAACTATTAACTCAGGCTTCTTATTAAGTAACTATTACATCTTAAATTAACCCATTTCTATTAATCTATATATCACCATTAGGTAATGCTCCAGTGTCTACCTCCTTTGCCAGATACATGGCATGTCTTTGACACTGCATGCTCTCTCTCTGTTCATATATATATTCAGATTTCCTGTCTGGCTTTATTCTGCTAAACCATTGGCCAAAACAGGTTTATCCAATAAAAGCATGTCTCTTTCTTTTTCTCTCTCTGTTTGTATGTCTGTCTGTCTGTCTGTCTGTCCATCTGTCTGTCTGTCTGTGTACACGGGTATATCTCTATTTATTATTTGAAAATTAAAAGGTAAATATTCAGTAATTATTTTTATTGTTAGGACAAGAATAAAATAGGACTTTGGAATTTTATTTTCTATTGGTGTTTCCCAGATATTTCTTTATAAACATGTTTTATGGTAAAGCAGTAATATTATTGTTAGAATGTAAAATGTAAATAAAAACAATAATACGACTAGAAAAACACAGTCTGTAAATAGCTCACTCTATTGTTCCAGGCTTTTCAAATCCTGATATATTACCTGATGACATTACCATCATGAAATACATGCTGTCAGCTTGCAGTTGTATGAATGCATTTTAAAAATAAAACTTCTAAATTTCATCATTTAATTTTGCAAGTAATGTCAAATAATTTTGCTCCAAACAGTTTATAATGTTTTGCTCATCCTTGCATTTAAGTAAAATTGTTGATGTGACAAATGGATTATATTAATGAATTATGACAGTAAACTTGAGCATGATTGCTTATATTAATTATTCATTAATTATAGTTTTCAGAAAAGTCTATCTGAAGCATCTTCACTACCTGATGTATTAAAAATGCTGTTAGGATTAATCAACTACATTTGCAAAGCAGTCCTATATTTATTTCAATTTATATGTCACTTACTGTAAAGTGAATAGTATTTTTTAAATAAATAAGAAATCACTCCCACATCACATATTCCATTTTTATTCCAAAACATTTCTCTTCCTGTTAATTAAGTTTATTCATTTGTCTCTGACCATTTCCATAATGGGATTGAAACATATATATGTTAATGTGTGTGAGTGAGAGATATTTGTAAAGGAGATGTGTTGCAGGTGCTTAGGAGAAGTTGTAGTATAAAAGTGGGATTTAGATATGGAGTCCCACTAATACCGCCTATAGGCACTTGGGCATGGGTACAGTCTATGAGGCTTGGATCTATTTTTGATAACCTCTGGCCAGAGATTACTATTGTTTCTTCCTAAATAGTGCATTACTGTGGCTGTGCAATTTCCCTTGTTCAACTGCTATAAAATGAACTGATTATGTTATTTCTATATTCTCTTTTACTATTGTTGATGAAAAGAAGGAGACAGGAAGCTCCTAGACAGTTTAAGGGCAGGGTACATGAGACCACTGAATGCCATTATTATCCTTGGCTAGAAGCAGGAAGCATTTTTCTTTCTAAAGCAAGAGATGCCATCAGGCAGCTCTGGTTCCTTAGCTCACTTATAACTTCTGCTTGATTGTTCTACAGGAGGGTGTGACACAGACTCCAGTCAAAACACTTCTTCCTTCTGGTGAATAACAGATCTCTAAACTTTCATAGAGAAAATGGATTATATCTATGTGAGAATTTCAGTCTATTTCCAATGGAGGTTCCTTCCTCATAGGTAACATAGTCCCTTCCTAATACCTGTGTCAAGTTGGCAAAAAAGAAGAAAGAGAAAGAGAGCCACATATTTTACAAGCATCAGTTCATTCATATTATTGACAACTTATATTTTATTGTCAGGATGCTTATCAAAAATGTAAGAATATAACTCTCAGTTGATGAGCTGCTTAAAATATACTTTTAAAAATCTTTTGTTTCAATAATTTAAATTCAGTCATTAATAAAACTAAAAGAAACTGTTACAAATAGCCAAAAGTTTGATTTTTGTGCAGACTTTCATCCCACATTATTTTGTAGCTGGATTCTCTCATTCACATGTTATTTCTGAATTATTTCCAAAATTTTTTAGATGCTCTTTTGTAACTATTTTATTCTAACAGAAATATTCCTGACTTCAAGGGAAGAGGGGAGTTCACAGGACTCTGGAAGTTAAGAAAAAGATTCACAAGGGCCTTCCCCAGGCTATGCAACCTGTAGCAATTGCTGGGAAATGACTATCTCCAACAGACACAGGGGTATTCAGTTTTTAAAGAAAGTGCCCTTTATTTATGGCTAGGAACCAATTATGAGTGAGTACATCCCATGTTCATCTTTCTGGGTCTGGGTTACCTTGCTCAGGATAGTGTTTTCTATTTCCATCCATTTGCATGCAAAATTCGAGAAGTCATTGTTTTTTACCGCAGCATAGTACTCTAATGTGTATATATTCCACACTTTCTTCATCCATTCTTCCATTGAAGGGCATCTAGGTTGTTTCCAGGTTCTGGCTATTACAAATAATACTGCTATGAACATAGTTGAACAAATGCTTTTGTCATATGATAGGGCATCTCTTGGGTATATTCCCAAGAGTGG
>NW_026067903.1:9831877-9888949 GCF_014885135.2 Alexandromys fortis | reverse complement strand
AAAAAAAAAGAAAGTGCCAAAGATGTGGCCTTAGAGTCATCCCTCACAATAGGATGAGATTTTTCTAAGCTCTATCTGCCTTTGAGTCACATATACTCTTGTTAGTAGTACAAATAAACTCATGGGTTTATTAAGTTGGATCTGGGTGGAATAATGTCTTTGGTCAACGATTCCTGTCCTGTGTGGGGCAAGTGGACACTTGCTCAGGCCACATGACAACACCTTTACTATATCTCATTACATAATTTATACAGCTCCTATCCCATTACCCATTTTTGCACTAATTACATCTGGTGAAACAAAAACCTATTGAATAGTATGAGGTATCTTTGCCATTGAATCTTCTTATACACCTAAAAAACTCTGCCTCTAAGTAGATGTGTGTGCGTATGACAAGCTCAAAGTTCCTTGAACTCCAGTAATAAGCACTATTAATCTGACTTTGTTTTACTCTCCCAATAAGTATATCACCTCAAATTAATCTCTCCAACCAAGTGTTCTATGTCTTGCAGTGAATTCTTCAACCTTTGCTTCTTCACGTTGTCCCTTTGCTCTTTTAAACCCCAAGTACTGTCCTTTAAAAGGTGCAGTATTGGAAAGAAGGACAAATTAACAAAACAAATGCACTGCACTTCAATTTAATTATGCATAGTATAAAAATAATACAATATGTGACTGTGTGCTGTCATTTCGATACCTTCTATGCTACTTGTGATTGATTTTGCTATTGGCACCATTGTACTTGAGCAGAACGGCCACTAGAGTGCTGCAAGTGTCCATCCAAGCCTGTCCCTGCTCATGCAACCTTCTCTTAATTTACTGATAAAAGCAGTAAATATGGTATTTCTTTTGGATTTAGGTCTACACTTAAAAAGAAGCACAAAAAATTTAAAGCATTAACTACAGATGTCTGCCTACAAATTTAAGTTTATGAACCTTCATTGGGCTAATTGCTGAATAAATATAGAAAAAATAAAGATAAAGGTATTAAAACTTATTTTAAGTCCTCTATCTTGGCATTATTTTAATGTATATATTTGTTTTCATCTTTATATACACATACATTTCTATGAGATTTTTGTTAAGTTTTATTCATGAAGAATGTAGATATTCTGGAAATAGACTATGAGTATTCTGGTAATATACAGATTGTTCAGGTTATATAGCTATTCACTATATTAAGATATTTTAAAACAATCGTTCATTCTTGAATATTTTGCTAGTTTGAATTTTAAAGGACAGTCAACTTTCTTTAAAATTTTTCTTAAAATCTTTTGGAGGATCAAACCATGTCTTATTCATCTCTGTGGGTGGAATTTATAATATACATTCTTAAAATAAATTTGAACATCCATCATTTAAAACATGGGTACATAATTTTATTTCTTAGTTAACATTAAAGAAACCAAACATGTGCCTAGATCTTTATATTAAATTACCTGAATTGGTTCACTTACACTTAACTTGAAAAATAGTTTATATGAAGCATTTTATACCTCTATTTTTAATTAAAATTTTAGAGTAATAATATTTTTACTCTAAACATAAAGTAAATCACAGCACAGAGTTAATTTCATTTATTAAATTGCTGATTAATATTTTATGCTAATTTAGATATTTTTACCAAAAGAAAATTATTCCACTGGTTTTTCTTCTGAGACATAATACTGGAATTTACAAAATATTCACATGCAATAACTTTAGATTTCAAACAGCTCTACAGTATTTTAATTGGAAAAATACCTCAGCTTATTTTCTAATATCACTTATTTTAAAATTAATTAATGTAAGCTTTTTCAGATAAGGCCAAGAACTAGCATTTTCCTCCAATTTAAATGAATAAAGAGATAAGAATTGGGAAGTGCTTGCTTCTTTCGGTCTATATCACCACACAGTAGAGTCATTTCATGAATAAGATGCATTCAGAAAACACTCAATAAAATTCAATTTAGATTTTTTTATTCTTTGCAATTTAACATATAGAAGGTAGTGTTTGTTTCTGAAATAAAATTTATTCTTTTCAGTTTAAAAAAAATGACTTCTCAGTGGCAAGTGTCCAGTTAGAGTTACATGAGACTGCAGGCAAATACATAATTTCATCTTCATTTCCCACAAGATTCCCTTGTAAATACCTGCAAGCTCATTCCTGCTGGTGTCTGCAGTCAGCGTGTTCTTTTATTTTGAAACCCTGCTGTTTTGAGACAACTCAATGTTCAGTTCATTTGTAATGCCTCTGTAAGTCTCAGATTAAAAACAATCGTGTGATGACACAGTGTTATAAATTCATCTCTTACATTCAAAGACACTAGAACTTTTGCTGGATCTCACAGCGTGAATAATACGCCTGAGGACACCTAAGACTTAAGATGGCTAATCTACTGTGTAGTCAGCCTGCTAGTATAACCTGTCTTTAAGAGAGCAATGTTTGCTACTTCCAATACCACTTGCCTTGGATTTCCCATATAACCAACTTTTACAACCTCGGCTAAATGCACAGATACAATCTTTTGCACTTTCCAATGCTCTCTTATAAAATAGTGTGTGTGTGTGTGTGTGTGTGTGTGTGTGTGTGTGTGTGTAATGGTAATAAATGGTGAAAACATCAAATAAATTGTAAACAACTTTATGCAATAAATATCTTCCACCAATGTTGGGAACAGAATAAAGCTGTTACTTGATGCCAATATGTTTTCTGTTATGTTAGTTATCTGGGCCAGTTGGGATCAATTGAAGTGAGTGACTCAATCCCTCTTAAAACCCATCTAAAGATTTCTGTAAGGGATCCCTCATTGCTTCTCCACATGGCGCTTTCTGTGTTAGTCAATAAATACAGAGTAAAATCCATTTGTTAGGGACAAAGACAGAGGGACAAGACAAGACACTTAGATGTCAGAGAGACACAGATCAGATAATAGAACCCATTAGCTACAAGCAGGCTGGAGACACACAGAAGACACAGACAGTAGAGAATTCAAATCTTGATTTGTCCTTGATCAAATATTCCAAGGGGAAGTACTTTATTTTTTTATTAATCCAAGACTGATAAATTTTGAATACTGTGAGGTAATTACTATTGCATTTTAATGAATGATTACTAATTTGGTATCCTACAGGACTTTAAAAACATAAGTGTATTGAGAACATTATTGTAATTATTTATCTTATTTTATAATTAGTCTAAATTTCTGTTTGTTTGTTTTTTTGTTTTGTTTTGTTTTTTTCGATACAGGGTTTCTCTATGGTTTTGGAGCCTGTCCTGGAACTAGCTCTTNATTGTTGTTACCTATTTTATGCAAGTGTAGATTTATTGAAGGCATTGCTGGAGGAGTCTTGATCCAGCTAAGAACTGTGACCTTGGCTAAGTTAAAGACAGAATATGGCCTTGTTAGGACTGCTGATATACAACACTTGGTATATTTCTGGTGAGGTAGTTCACATACAGATTCACTCTAGTTGAAATTTTCTGTTGCACTATAATAGACTATATTGCATTATACATATATCTATATATGTGTGTATGTATGTATGTATGTGTGTATGAGTGTGTGTATGTGTGTGTGTGAGTTTGTGCGATTTACCAGCAACTCTGCCTCAGTACATATTTCTAGATATTAAAATGTCTATGGTAAAATTCACCCCAGCCCTTCCACTACATCCACCTTTATTCCTTCCAGTGGTCAATATAATCTTCCATCTGATTTCTTTGGGGAGAAATTAAAATGATTTATAGTCTTTAAATGCATGAGGTGAGACTAGATGTGTGCGTGTTCATAATGACTTTGAGAATTATGTGGTGTGTATGAATGCCAATGCATTATATGATAAGCTATAAAGGTGAAAAACTTAAAAATAAATTAAGAACAACCATGACTAATTAAAATTTTTATAATCAATTAATAGGGTAGAGATGTTATACTAAGAATAATTTCCAGAAAGTTTTGAAATTTTAATTCTTAGTTTGTTATTGGCTCATATTTTATCAAAGTGGAGCCCTTAGCATCTGTAAAATCAGTTCTTTCATTGACACACTAATGTCTATCATGAAAGCACTGGAGATGCTCTTCTTCATTATAGTTGACATATTGACTTGCTCATCCATCAACTGAAGGATGTGGTCTTTGTAAAGTCCTAGCTTGTTTTCAATAAATAATTACTTCCAACATTTGCAAAGATTTGATCTTATAGTTTTGAATTTTAAGATAAGTCCACTATCAGAAGCTAGATTTGTTATTAGCAGCCATGGACAGCATAATTATTCGTACTATCATGCTAGAAAGCTCAAGAATATTAGAGAAACCCATCTATATTTTATTTTCCAGCTATCATTTTATAGACAATACTTAATAAAATTATTCACTTCTCAAAAAGTTCATGAATGACTGTTTAGTTGACAGAATGTTTATTAGAAACATTCTGCATGCTTCATGTCAGATGACATGTTTTCTTTGAGCCTGTAACTGTAGGAGATTCAGTGGGAAAAACTCTCCATGAGAAAAGCATGTAAAAGAGACAGGGAGACACTTAGATTCTATGAACTTTTCAAGGGTTTAAGAACTCCCTTAATCCCCATTTATTAAAGTTCCTGTAGCTCCCAAAAATGCCAAGCTAAAGGCAAAGCTTTTAGCAAATGCTCATTTTGGTGACCTTACAAGTCTGTTTGAATCATCCAATTGACTTAGCCAATTGACTTACCTAGTCCTTTCAGTAAAATGTCCTTAATATTTTTCCTTTTAATATATTTCAGCCTCCTTTGATCTCACGAGACTCTAATTTTCTTAGCAGTTCAAGTGATTATTTCCATATATTAATTTTTCATCTAAATTTCTGTTCTCAAGTTTCATAATTTTTCTATTTTGATGAGAAATAATTTGAATTTGTAGAATAATTTAAAGGGGCTAACATGTTATTATCTTCATAAATATATTAAATTATATCTGAAAATAACTCAATGTACTTTTATATAAAACATGCATAGAATAAGCACTTATGAACACTCTAATATCATGTGTATCTCAGGTCAGAGGCCAGAACAAGTGGAGAAATAGAAATGCTAGAAAATTTGCAGCTAAAGAAAAAAAAATGGGCCTCTTCTAGATAGTTCTATGTCAAATTGACACAAGGTAAAGTCTTCAGAGGAAGGAACCTCAGTTAAGAAAATTCTTCCATAAGATGTGGTTGTAGCCAAGCCTGTAGGGCATGTTCTTAATTAGTGATCAAGGTGAGAGGGATCAGAGCACTGTTGGTGGTGCCTTCTCTGGACTGGTGGTCCTGTGTTTATTAAGGAAGCAGGCTGAGCAAGCTAAGAAGAACAAACCAATAAGTAGTGCCCCTACATGGTCTCTGCATCAGAACCTGCCTTCAGGTTCCTGTCCTCTTTGGTCCCTATCTTGACTTCTAATGAACTGTGACGTAGAAATGTAAACTGAATCAAACCTTCCTCCCTAAGTTGCGTTGGTGTTGGTTGTTTCATTAAGGTAACAGAAACTGAAACTAAGGCAGTCTTCAATATTTAATTAAAGACTTTAGCTAAAACAATTAATGAACAAAGAGTAATATACAATTCACTTTAAAATTAAAGATAACTATATTAAAATAGGTTAGAAACATATTAATTTATTGTCTATCACAACTTAGGAGTTTTTATGGATACTGAAGGGCACTCTGGCCATCTCTTGTATGGTGAGCATGGCTCTGGTAGACCTTGCCCTTTTCCCTGATTTCCTCTGCCTTGCTAAAAACTATTATATTACATTCCTAAAGCTGGCCACCAAAGTCTATTCTCTTATTTGGCCACTTCTATCTCCTGAGGTTGACAACCTTGGTCCAGCTATCTAAGTATTGATGTTCAGCAATCAAAAGCCCCCTTTGGCTCACCAAATTAACATGTCCAATTAAAATGAAACATCCCACCCTGACACAAGGTTTCCCATTTCATCTATATAAAGCCCCATTTGCCTACAGACCACATCTGCCTCCGCTCTATCCAGAGGCAGTCTGTTGTCTTCCCCCATGGAAAAACAACCCTGCCCCATCTCCCTTCCTTCCTTCCCTTTCTTTCTCACCCTGTATATACTCGCTGTCTCTTATTTTCTGCCCTCTGCCCCTCCGAGGCAAATAAATCTCCTTTGAGCTGAGAATTTGGTCTTGGGAGTCCTGAGCGGTTACTCTCACCGACATCTCTTTTAGATATGTGCTTAACAAACTGAAAATCTATGACACAATTGGAAAAAAATGAATGTAGATTATATTAAGTGTTTATTTTATTCTATACAAATTCTTCAAACTTTCTTTGATTATATACAAACCATTCTTCCTATACATAACGGCATAGTCATTCTCTGTCCCTTTCATCCTGCATTTTTCCATTGTTTTCTTTTGCTTTTGAGCTTCATTTTCCTCAGAGTGCTTGAAACAGTTGCTTATATAGAATGACAAAAGGGATGATCCAAAGACGAACACTGTCAAAGATGACAAGTATTTGAAAGAATCTGTTGGAGTGGAACTTGAGCCTCAGGAGATACCTTTTACAAAGATGATCTCTGTTTACAAATTGACATCTGAGCATGCTCTAATGAGAAATATAAGAACTGACACTTCACATACCTACTCTGTAACCTACATAAAACGAACAGGTCTCCACTGAATATGTATTTTTACTCCCACAGCTCTATGTCCCCAAAATCATGACCTACTCTCAGAGAATCCAAATCTACTATACAATTTTGGCCTCTGGAGTCATTCTCTGAGAAACCTGAAAATAATTTTGTATTCCTGTGACAGTTGCATTTCTCTGTTTTTGAGCCTGGGTTGGAAGAGGTCTTGTTGATTTTTGAGATGTCATGAGAAAATTTTCTTGCTATGTTATTGAACCTTCCCAGGTTCTATTTAGCAACACTCTAAAACTTCCATGGTGCCATTATATGATACAGGTTTTAAACAAGCAACGTTTCCCCGATCTTCTGCCATGTCTCTTTTGCTCATGACTATCCCTAGAAATTTGCTCAAAAGCATGCAGTGAAACATACGCATGCATATTCTCAATATTTTGCTGCTCTGACAAATAGTTTTTGCAGTAATTTAGTGATATGAGTAGAACACTATCATTGGAAGAAATTCACACCAAACCCAGTACCAAAGATTCTATTGACATTACA
This sequence comes from Alexandromys fortis, assembly GCF_014885135.2. Taxonomy (NCBI): domain Eukaryota; kingdom Metazoa; phylum Chordata; class Mammalia; order Rodentia; family Cricetidae; genus Alexandromys; species Alexandromys fortis. The sequence goes on along the minus strand of NW_026067903.1, from coordinate 9,881,795 downwards.
TTTTGAGGATGTCATTAATTACTTGATTGTACACCAGAAATCGAAGTCTTCAAAATGGATAACAAAACATTTTTATCCCTTAGATGATTCTAAGAGTTTAGACATGGCCTTCCAGGAGCCAGAAACAGGGAAGGCCTGTTTGAAGAAAGACCAATTTATCTATGTATACTGTGAATTATAAGTCTTGGCTATTACATTTAAAATGTTTAGACATTGTATAACACATAAAGAGCCATTTTTCATCTCTTTAGGCCTTTTCCGAAATATTTCCCAGTTAGCCTCTCCTTCTTCTGCTTACACCATTTTCATCTCATTTTCTCATTATGTAAGCTCATATAGAGAGAACCTAATACAACTATGATCAGGATAACATATGTCTATGAATGGAGTCCTGAGAAAATTGAACAATTTCCTACTACCGAAGAAAGGCCTGAAAATAAACAAGGTTGTCAAAAGCAACCATTTCAAGGAATGAATCAGAGCTCAGTGGCAGCAGCGCAAGAGAAATGTGTTTCCTTAAGCTAGAATAGCATACAGCGAGAATGAGCTGGAGTCTCTGGCCTTTTTACCTCCAACTCCCCTGTTACTCACCAGGTAAAAACCTAGTTTCACCGGAGGCATATGAGAATTTCTATGAAAAGCAGCAACTTTACTACAATAAGTATAGATTTGTTTCCAGGGTAATAATAGCATTTGTCTTACAAACTAAAATAGGCAGATTCAAAATAGGAGCACAGAAGAAAAACAAAAAACAAAAGCCAGGTTAACAGACAGAAGGCTTGGTTTCAGTTGAAGCAAAAGGTACATTTTTAGGGAACCTTATCAAAGGGACCCTGGAACTGAGTGAGATCAGGAAAGGCAGACCTCATAAACTTCCCCACTAAGCCTTGACCTACTAAACAAATCATCTACAGGATAATCTGAAATTGCTAGGCAAAGGATAAGATAGTGTGTTTTGCAACACACACACAATTAAAGCTGCAAGAAATGGAAGTCATACTGACTCAAAATATTAGACCGTAACATTTATACTGTTCACAAATAAGGGCCTTATTAGAACTGTAGCTTGCACATATATATGTCAGTGTGAGAGAGAGAGAGAGAGAGAGAGAGAGAGAGAGAGAGAGAGAGAGAGAGAGAGGAGACAGATTTAAAATTATTAAAAAACATAAACTGTGCGCAACACATATATGTTGTGTCAATACATCTGCAATGTGTAATTGCACACCATAAGGCAGACAGTGCCATAGCAATTTTGGCAGGAAGTTCCAGAGATGTAGCTTTTCTGAGTCATCACCCACACTGACAGGGGCTGTTTGGTGAGGCAATTACCCATGAGTCACCCATATTCCTGTAAGTAATTTTTCACCCATGCTTCTGTAAGTAAACCAATAAGTTAATTTATTCACCATGATAGATGTGTGGAATTGTTTCTGCAGTCTGTCTACTACTATCCTACCTCAAGTGTCTAGACAGACAATCATGAGATGTCAATGTCACACACAGTGTATTAGAATGTGCTTTAATGGCTCATATTTTAATCATTAACAGAAGTCCTTTACTGTATTTGAATAATACTAAAAGTTTTCCTTAAGGGAAATTTATGAATACTGTCTAGATTATGACATTAAAATTTGCAGATTTAACAACCCAGACATAAAACTAATACTAAGTATTTCCTCTAATTAAAATAACATATTTTTAAAGTGTAAACAAATAAGAGGAATAATAAGACTTATATAATTATTGAAAGAGATTTCTAGAAAACTTCCACACAAATGCTATAGAGAAACATTGACAAATTACAGTAGAAAAAAATGTTTTGCTGAATCTGATATACAAGAGATTTTCCTTCTGAAAAAGGAGCTCTACAGTGGAAACAGCTACCTCCATCTCTTCTACTTGCCTTGCTGTTTATAACACACTGGCATCCAACCTTCTATCTTTAATAAAGAATATGTCTGTTGAGGGATGATGGTCTCTTGTGTTTAAACTCATCCTTGTGCCTAAGTTAATATGAGTGAAATGTTCTCAGAATTTTATCCGTAAAGTTTTGGGTCACATTTTTTAAAAGAAGGCAATTGTTCTTTAGCTCCTCTTTGACTTTTACATTGGCAATAAGATGGGAACAACTAGTAGAATTTACTAGGCTCCAGAGACAGAATTCATATGCTAAACATGTCAATATAAATATAACAGCTTGCATTTGTGGGAATTAGCCACAAACATGTGGCCTTCCTTGATACAGAGAAAATAAGCTCTACCAGCTTAAACAACTGTGATATAGAGTGTGATCATGAAAACAGCTATTCTTTCTCATAACCAGTCTACCATTTTACTTGCAAGAAAATCTTAGAGTTTTCAAACTGTGGGCAAATGTATATAGTTAAAAATATGAATAGAAAATCAGGTGGGAAGCAGAATATCATTTAAAATTCTGTGAATAAAAAAAGTTGTTCCCCACTACTCCACCCCAACAACATCAAGTTTTCAGGATAGTGAAAACTAGAGTTGTCTGGAAGAGTGAACTTAAACTAAGAGAGTGACACCATAATATCACCTTTGGGCAAGGTAGAGGAACAAACTTTTTTATTGATGATTGATATGGGAAGATTCAGCCCACTGTAGGTGGTGCCAACCCTGGGCAGAGGGTCTTAGATTATAGAAGGAAGCAGACTGAAGAGGGACACTAAAAAGAAACCCCACATTAGCTCAGAATTGAGTATAATAAAGGGCTATTTATTTAGGGGTAGTCTCACAGATCACAGTCCTCTGCTTGAACACAGAATCCAGCAGCCAGAAGAGAATGTGAGTCTGTGCTTTACATTGGCATTTATAGTATAAGAGGTCATGCCTAAGTGGGTAGGTAACTTAAAGGTTACGGTTACTGGCCAAAGAATTTCCTTTAGCACCCCTTCTTTTGTTTAAATAATAGAGTTCTAAGCCTAATACAAAATTATAAACAATAAGAACAAATATCAGGTATAAAAAAATTAGAATTACAACCAGCATAAACAATATCAAGCAAGAAACATGTGATAAATGTTTCAGTAATTATCTTATCCTAAGGAGTCTAATTCTTGTATTATAAATAACTTGGCCAAGTCAATAGAGGAAAGTAATTATGACTATCTAGTCTTCAACCCAGAGACCCAAGAAGGGAAATAATATTACTTGAATAAGCAGGAACTGCAATCAAGCAACTTCTAAAATGTGCAACAAATGACAGAGACAATTGGATACCTGGGCAATCACCCAAAGTCTCATTTGCAATGCTGGAGCAACCAACTTTGGCTAAGGCCTAGAGTAACTGACAGACCAGGTCCTTCTGTCTATGTGTTGCTTTTATTGGTTAATGCAGAAAGAGAACTGCTTTTATTTTATTTTATTTTATTTTTTGTATATTTCATATTCAAATCACAAAAGATTATTACAGTTTCTATGGGATTAAATGTCTATTCCTTTTTAAAGGACTAGTAGCAGAACCAGTAATGACGATAAAAGAATAAATAAGATTAGAGATGTCCCAGGAACAGAAGTAGTGGCACTCCTGGTGGTTTCTGCACACTCTCAAGGGGACGGAAAGGCTTGCTACTAAGAGACAGACCATGTCATCACAGACGCAGATGTGCCTGGTGTATGAGAAAATTGATAGCTCTTGTTTTCTCATTCGTGAGGTGTTTCTTGTAATGTAAAAGTGCAACAGGACTTACACACAAGTGCCATCTATATGTATGTGGCAAGCAATCTCTTCAAGATGGGCTTTTTAAGTACATGTATATGCTATTTTTAAAAGATGAGTCTTATAAAAAGTGTTAAGAATTTTTTTCCTAAATTCTCTGGGGTTGTGGTTTGTAGGCTTGTTTTCTTTGCTTTAACATAGTTTAAAAACCACCTATGAGTGAATAAATGTGATAATTGTCTTTACGTGTCTGGATTACCTCACTCAAAATAATGTTGTTGCCAGGCGGTGGTGGCGCACGCCTTTAATCCCAGCACTAGGGAGGCAGAGGCAGGCGGATCTCTGTGAGTTCGAGACCAGCCTGATCTACAAGAGCTAGTTCCAGAACAGGCTCCAAAGCCACAGAGAAACCCTGTCTCGAAAAACCAAAANAAAAAAAAAAAAAAAAAAAAAAAAATGTTGTCGAGCTCCATTCATTTTCCTGCAAAATTCAAGACGCTGTTATTTTTTTCTACTGTGTAGCATTCCATTGTGTAAATGTACCACATTTTCCTTATCCATTCTTCGGTCAAGGGACATTTACTTAGATAACAATGAGGACACTATGAGAGACTTACATAGAACTATCTACATGAGAAGCAGAAAAAGACAAGATCTCCTGAGTAAATTGGGAGCTGGAGGTGGTGGTTGAAGGGAGTGGGGAGAGGCAGGGAGGTGAGAAAAGTGTAGAGCTCAATAATCAAAGAATTTTTTCTTTTGAATTTGTTTTGATTTAATGGTAGGCCATTGAAGTGAAATAATAACTCATATAATTGCAAATTAACTCTTGTAAAAAGTAAATTTAAGGAGGCTTGGGATCACACAGATGCTATTGTTAATGATCACTTCTTTTTATCTAGTATTGCTTTTTATTAAATTCTTTTATGAATTTCACTTTAACTTTACTTTGTTTTGAGCTTTTTCTGACAGATATAGAGGTACTTCAATAGCTGAAAATATTCTATTTAGACAGGAATAACATCTCTTCATATCAGTATATCCACAGCCACTTGTTAAATGAGAAAGCAGAAATAATGTGCATAAGAACTACAGCTATAATTCTTTCAAGTTAATATTTTTAGAGAAAATGAATACTCATTGCAAAATATTAGTTTTAAGAAAAATCCATACAATTGCACTGATTTTATTGTCAAGTGATGAACTGTTACTCTTCCAAAATATTCACCATTCATATCTACTTTGTCTTTTACTCAACATTAAGGTGAACTTTTAAAATTTAAAATATTTTTTAAACATTGCACCAATATAGAAGAAATAAATGCCTGTTAAATTATTTATTGGATATTCTGTTTCTTTTATCTCTTACTTTAGAGGGAACCTACATTTTAAATTGCATATGCACCATTCTGCATTAATTAAGCACCATGCCTTTAATTTGTTCAAATAAAGTAGAATTGTGGATAAGAACAAGTCAAAATTACATGTTGTAACATTTACTTATGAAAAGTGGTATCTGAATTCTTGTAAAAGAAGAAAATTCATGAAATTCAATTTGCAATCAAGCCTTTTTTAAACTACTATGTTGTACCTATATACAAGGTATTTATCAACATTTTGAAAAATTCCAATTCTCTGCATAAAAGAATAATAAAATGGATGTGTTCTAGCTTGAATCTTCTTAGTAATCATTAAATTTAATTCTGTTGTCAAAACAATTATTTCTCTCTTTGCCTAAAAATATACCCAAGACCCTTCAATTCAATGCAATACCACCAGCCATTTTCCATAAAACAACACAGTAGATCCTCAGGAGGTCTCTGAAATGACAATGCCCATATTTGGTGTCTCTTCCTTCAGATCATAGTGAAGTGAAGATAAAGTGTTTGTTAAGTAAACACCAAGTCAGACAGCTGCAGTGCCTCTAATTCTGATGCTAACAGAGTATAGATAGAAGAATCATGGCATTTATCGTGAAGTCTCAAAAACAGAAAAAATATTAACACATGGTGGAAGATTCCTTTATTGAAAATAGTTCCTTCTTTGCTTTTATTTGAATGTTCAAGTGAGTAAATAAAAAAAATACACCATGCAAACTACAAGATGAATTTGACAAGGACAGGATTCAACTTTTGCATTTGGGGAGCTGTGCTCTCAAGAATGCACATCAATTACATCACCTTGCTTATTTTACTTCCTGACCTATTTTATATCTAGGTTTGCTTTCATCATATAGCATGCTCCATTCTTAAATAGAATTCCTGGCATCTAATGTAGTTGTTCAGTGAGAATGAACTCCACAGGCTAAATATTTGAGCACTTGGTCCTTGGATGTCACTGTTGTTCTGGACGGTTTAGATTGTGTGGCCTTGCTGGAGGAAGTACATCATTGTGGAAAGCCTTTAAAGGTTTGCAGTCTTGCATCACACAATTTATTCTCTTGAGGATGCGATCTTTAAGCTTTCTTTTCCTGGTGTCATGTCTGCCACCTTTGGCCATGTTTTTTCAACACAATGGACTCTTAGCCCTTTGTAACCACAAGACAAAATAAACTCCTTCTTCTCCAAGTTGTATATGGTCATGGTGTTTTATCACAACATCAGATGGTAACTGATAAGCATATGCTTTTCTGTTATTTCCATCCTATACAAGCCAGGTTCAGCGTCTATATATTCATATTCTGTTCCATATTATAATGCGGGGATATGTTTTTCTCTAAGTATCTAGAGTAGTTTTTTTAACTCTTGGGTATTTATTTAGAAATGTCTGTGATGTACGTTCCTTTCACTAAGACATTACCTGAGAAGAATACATTCTCTTCCTCTGTTCTCACTGTGCATTTCTTTCATTTTAGCACTGCGTATGTATTGTTCCAATAATTTCTTTTCTTATCGCTTTTTCTCTGATAGCTTACAGATTCATTGAAAGGAGCTATTATTATGGATTCATCTCTGAATATTCAACAGAAAGCATGCTTTGGGTTATTGTACTACATTCAGCTCATTTTTGAATAGTCCATAAAGGAAAGAATGGGGAAATGGTGTGGATACAGAGGGAGAAAGTGAGACACAGCTATACCTCTCACAGAGTTCTTATGAAGACAGAAAAAGCAGTGCCCTTGTCTGTAACCTTTGCAAAGAAAAAGGATAAATTTACAGTTTATGCTAAGGTTTTAGGCTTCTTCTGCTTCCCCAGATCTCTAGGAGCCTGCCTTATATTGTAGCATGGTAGAAAGAAAGAATTTCAATAATTGGATTGTTGGAAAAAAAATTAAGATAAATTGATCACTATTTTTTTGTTTCAGCCATGTTAGCTTTCTCATAATCATATACAATAGAATACTTGTTTAATCAATGCTGTGTTCTTAAGTTGCAAGTCAGTAGAGATGTAGAGAAAAATCAATGTTTTAATTTATAATTCATGATTCAGCTTAAAACGTGGTTCTTGTAAACATCTATTGCTTCATGGTGATAACTAATTTGTAATACCAGAGGGCATGTAACAATTATTTTTGGTTTCTGCTTGTTGATCCTAATAAATAAATGCAGAGAATACCAAAGTTTCAGCATATGGCTTTCAATGTACTGGTGCTTTTTAAAAATCTCAGATAATTATTTTAAACCAAACACAAAATGTTTTGCATTTGTCTCACAGGCACAGACATGAGCATCAATCCAGTAAACTGAAGTGTTACATCATCTCTTAGGTCAAAGAAGTCTTGGATAATTTGCTTGGGTAGTTTTAGAGACTATTGAAAATTTTGTGAGGTATAAAAATTTTAATATTTTGAGGTAATCATATGTGCAAATTTTCTTATTGATCTACACATTAAGAATCAGTAGTAGGAACATAAGTCAGTGTTGGTATTAGTCATATTGTACAGTTAATCTAAATCTTTTGAGGAATGATCAATAATAGTAGTATTTATTCTATCATCAGTGAATTAAAAGTCTGTAGAGAATATAACTAGCTTAGTATATTATATGCCATCAAGAATTAAAAAAATACCCAACACTTAAATCAAACATTAAAACCCACATACTAATAGTGGGAGACTTCAACACTCTACTCTTCACACTGGACAGGTTTGTCAGGCAAAAAATTAACAGAGAAATAAGGGAACTAACACATGTTATAACTCAAATGGACTTAATAGACATCTATAGAACATTTTATCCAAACATAAAAGAATATTCCTTCTTCTCAGCACCTCATGGAACTTTCTCAAAAACTGACCAAATACTAGGTAACAAAACAAACCTCAACAGATACAAAAAAGAAAAAAGAAACAAAAAATACAAAAAAATGAGACTAAGAGTTGGTTCTTTGAGAAAATCAACAAAATAGACAAACCTTTATCCAAACTAACAAAAAGGCAGGTAGAGAATATCCAAATTAACCAAATCAGAAATGAAAAGGGGGGCATAACCATATACATGGAGGAAATCCAGAGAATCATTAGGTTATATTTAGAAAACCTGTACTTCACAAAATTGGAAAAATTAAAGGAAGTCGACAACTTTCTGGATAATTATCACCTACCAAGATTAAATCAAGACCAGATAAGCAAATTAAACAGACCTATAACTGCTGAAGAAATAGAAAGAGTCATCAAAAGTCTCCCAACCAAAAATAATTCAGGACCAGATGGTTTCAGCTCAGAATTATACAAGATTTTCAAAGAAGAACTAATACCAATACTCCTCAAATTGTTCCATGCAATAGAAACAGAAGAAACATTGCTAAACTCTTTTTATGAGGCTATAATTATCCGATACCCATACCACATATAGATATTACTAAGAAAGAGTCTTGAAGTTTGTAGCATATATAACAGACCAAAACATTTTTAATACAATTTTGCAAAGATACATGAATTAAAACACCATTTTTCTTCTTTCATTATGTTAATATTCATTTTCACATGAATAAGATTTGTTAAGATGTCTTATGGATAGGCCAACAGGCCAAATGTAAACAAAAAACTAACTTCAAAAGAAATATCAGGTTTATAAACAAAGTATAATGACAATTTTGATCTTTTTCTTATCAAATCCCTCAAAATTCTTATTATTAATATTTTAGCATTATTGATTGATTAATATTAATTGATAGTAATTAATATCACCAATATTTAACTTACTAATTTCAATTATATGTTAACAATATTTTTATTGATCTAGCCATTATTATCAATGACCATTCTGTAACTGCTTTTCTTGAATGACACGTATTTTAGTGATATTGTAGGCTGATTTCGAAAAATTTTATTAGTGAGCCACAATTGGGGCTCAGCGCAGTTATTCTCAAGCCCAGAATGAATGGGTCATCCTCACAGGAACTGATAAGAAAGCCCCTGGTCCTAAGCCCACTGCCCTCATAATGGGTAGTGAAGTTGGTGGCATGTGCCTGTAATCCCAGCACTCAGGAGGGTGAGAGAAGACGATTAGGGGCTCGGGGCCAGCTTGGGGCTATAATGGAGGCTCTATTTAGATTGTGGGGGGAGGTAAATGACACTGCTTCCCACAGCTGTGGTGAACCAGGAGCAGCACAGGTGCTTCACAAATGCTTTTAATTATTAAGAATCTCATCTTGGTGATTAAAAGTTGGTCTTTGCTGTGTTCCCGCTGCAGCTGGGTTCAGATCCTGAGATGGGGAAGGGGTGATGGTGCAAACAAAAGTGTCTGACCACTTGATGACTTTCATACAAGTGGCTGGCCCTAAATAGCTCAAGTCTTCTTTATTTACACACCAAAAACAAACATGCAATTCCCACCCTCCAGCATCAACGTCCAGAAGAAAACAAAAAAAAAACAAAAAACAAAAAACAATAAACAGGTATGTTTCTTTTTCTTCCAAACTTTTACATTCAAACAACTTTTAAACAAAAGCAGTGCTCAATATTTTGTTAGCTTGGCTAAATATCAAGTCAGGCATATCTTGTTCTTACAGAACTAAAAGGTGATAAACATAGGTACATTTCTCAAGAGCAATAATATTGTTTAAAACTTAACAAAGCATATTTATAGAAACAGAGGTGATTTGCCATAAACGGCACTCACACAGTTAGCTTGTATGTCTCCAACAGTTACCTTGTCCTTCAATTGGGCCCTGCATATCTGTGGCTCTCTAGAAAGGTCAAGCTTTGATAAGGCACTCCTTTTCCATCTTAATGCATTCTCCCCAGAATCAGGAGATGACATTGGTGCCCTTTGTGTTGCTTCTTTATACGTGCCCATTAAATTTGTTGCCTCAGATTCTGTCAGCCTTGAATCAGCAAATTTCCTAGGGTCTGGAGTAACAGGTGGTATATCCAGATTAGTAATCTGAGAAGCATCAGTTCCCAAAGAATTTTAGGGAAAAATAATGTGAAAAAAAAATGAGGTTTCCAGGAATGACCACTTCTGTCCCATGCATGACTGAAACTAAAACCACCACGAGGATCACCAAAATGATGAGAGAGAAGAGAGTCCCCCGGTATTCTACACTGTCACTCGTTCCCATCTAGTGAGAGACCATCTCCACACGTTTTGCCTCATGGAGACCTGTTGGAAAAGCATTCATTGGCTGATCTGAAATGAGGCTACACAGCTCCCAACAGGTCTTGTTTATTTAAATTTTTCAGTTTCACATTTGACACAAAATATTGCTAGTCTACATCCTTGGATGTACTGTGCTGGGATCTCCAGCAGTGTGCACTGCCCATAAGATACTCCTCTCCTTGACTATGTCTTGACCATCTCGGGACTCTTACACACATCTTAGGGAACCAGGGAAAGTGATCAGAGACTTTTATTTATGTACTTGGCTTATGCCTCGTGGGACAGGGTAAGCTCAGTATCACATACTCCACTTTCAAGAAGTCTAAAGATGTCTGGATACTGTTAGGTGCTATTATTTCTTTGTCTAATGTAATCCAGTTACTTTTTTATGATATCTTTTTCTTGGTAATTCAGTTGCTGGCACTCCAAAGGCCCTGATCCTCCTAGAACACAGTCTCCTTGAATAAATAGACCACTTGAAGTATATCTTTTTTTTCCCTCATATATCTTATTTTTAATCACAACAACATTTAAATTAGTTATCACTGAGTACAAAATATTTAGCATTTATAAATGTGTGTGTGCATGTGTGTGTGTGTGTGCATGTATGTGTGTGTGTGTGTGTGTGTGTGTGTGTGTGTGTGTGCCTGTGCCATGCACACATGTGGAAGTCAGATAACAGCTTTGTGGAGTTCATTGTCTCATTCCAGGGTAGATTCTAGGAATCAGACTCATGTTGATGGTCATGCCTGGCCAGCAAATGTCTTTATCTAATGAGCAATCTTACCAGCCTAAATTCACTTTGACAAGAGTAATTTTGTTTCTGAGATATATGAAGGAACCTGTGGAATTTTGTTTTTCTACTCATCTTCAGACATGAAATGAATGCAAGCCTATCTCTTTGCTCACTTAATATAGTCAGGGATTATCATCTTTATAAAGAGATGGATGCCTAATACCCCTTAGAGCACATTTTCAGTTGCATAATTGATATTTAAGCACAAATAAAATATTCAAACTGGCAGAAAAGGTGTAAATTAAGATTGGTAGGAGCTCTGGCATTAGGTATATTAATATCCCTTTCGAAGTTATTATCTCCTATAAAAACCTCCTGAGAAAAACAAGGAAGGAGCCGTATAATTACAAAAATATAGACATGGTACAAGTTGTTTCCCATGAAGTCTCTCAAATGATTGCTCTCTATGTGAGTATTTTAGTGGATGTAACTCTCTAATTAGAAATACGTTGTGGTAGTAAATTTAAAAGTTTATTTCACCTAAGGTGAGTCTTTACAAAGAACCACGCTATTAGTTAAGCAAAAAAAAAGTCTTTCAAAGTTATAATCAAAATGAGGAAAATACACCTTTTTTGGGCTTTGACTATTCTCTTAACTTTTTAGGTCAACATATTGCCACTGCTACACATATACCCTCGAGGTACACGGTTGGCTTTCTCGTTGCCACGTGTTAGAAAATTAGTTTTCTGGGGGCAGCACTAACATCTACGCCATCTCTGGAAACAAGTGAAACATAGTATCTTATCATTTTCTAAGAAAAGGCACTGGGGGAGTGACACCACCTTAAATTACTGACGGCAACACATCCTGAGCTCATGGCTTACTGCAGTGAGAAGTGGAGCTACAAGTGGACCACCCTCTCCTGAAGAAGGAGTGGTTTGTTATCAGAAATGGACATTTGTGGTGTTCATATATGAATCATCAGCATAAATTTTAAAAAAAATAAGGCAGATGTATTTTATACTGAGAATACCATATAGTTCTTTGCTTATAAAGAAAAATGCATAAACATAGATAATATAAGTTGCATGATCAGTCAAATTCTTGTGGCAGTAGTTAAAACTCCTTTATTATAAGATTATTTGTAAATTAAATTCCATTTTATACACTTTATATATTAGTAATATATAATTAATTTCAAACTACATTTTTCTTCTTCATTCAGCATTCCAAATAACCATATGAGGTAGATATTTTGCCTTTGATAAGGAAGGGACTGAGATTCATTCACACTAGTCACTTTATTCTATACCACAGAGACAAAAATGTCATAGTCCATCATCAAAGACAGCCAAGGAAGAAATTCAAAGAATAAACCTGGTGGCAGAAACTGAAGGAGAGGTCATTGAGAAGTGCTGCTTACTTACTGGCTTGCTGTGTTTGGCTTGTTCAGCTATCTTTCTTCTTCAACCCAGGCCTGAACAGATATGACATTGCACACAGTGGGTTGGACCCTTCCACTTAAACAATTCATCAGGAAAGTTCTAGCCCATGACATGCTTAGAGGCCAATGTGAGGGAAGAGATTCCCCAGTTAAGTTTCCTCTTCCCACATGACTCTAGTTTGTGGAGCGTTGTCAAAAATTAACCAGCATAGCACAAGTTCGAGCATTCCAGTATTCCAGTCATTTTTACAGCATGAAAGGGAAGCAGTCTGATGGGATGTAAGTACATACTAATGCTCTAACTGAACTCAGATATAGGGCTTGAACTCTCAAAAGGATATAATATATTGGTTTTGAGCAAATATTTTTTGAGAAAATTGAAAAGCATGTACTGGTATCACTGAGGAGACACAAATATGAACTACTACCCATCATCAGAAAAAGGACTAGCAGATATCTCAGTGGTGATATACTTTCTTCCATCTTCTTCTCCTAACAATCATCTCTAGGGAAACAGTATTCATTAGATTAATATATTAAAGGATGTTTATTAGATTGGCTTATAATGTATGGTTGGAACAATATAAAATGGCTGTCTCACATGGAAAGACTGAGAAGCCAATAAATGCACGGTCCATGAGTCTGATGTCTCAGCAGCCCTAATCTAGCACCCAAGGCTTAGAGAACATCTGGAGAACCACTGGCCTTCAATGTATGTTAGAAGATGAGGAAGATGATTTTTAACATCAGCAAAGACATCATAAGAAACACAAGGGTATTAGGAGAACTATCTAGCAAGACTGGAGGCTCAGAAACAAAAGTAGTTTTAAAATATTCCATTTTCCATGTCCTTTTATTCTATTTTTTAACATAGGCTGTTACCAGAATGTGAAGTCCAGATTTAGGGTTAATCTTCCCAGATCAATTAAGGAAATCATGATAATCTTCCATAAACATGGACACAGGGTAACCCAAGGTACAGAATCTCTAATTGAGAGTCTCTTCTCAGAGAATTCTGGATTCCATCAAGATGAAGATTAAACCAACCATCACATCATGCAATTTAGGATCAGAACTAGGATTTCCAGAACGTGGGTAAATTCCTGGTGACCACGGAGGTGTACCTATAATCCAAGCACTCATGAAACTGAAAGAGGGGATTACCTAAGGAAGCTGGTTTTGAATAGCTGCTGTCTTAGTTAGGGTTTCTCTTGCCATGATGAAACGTCATGACCAAAAGGAAACTTGGGGAAGAAAGGGCTACTTAGCTGTCATTTCCATATTACTGTTTCTAACTAAAGGAAGTCAGGATAGGAACTCAAGCAGGGCAAGAACTTGGAGGCAGGAGTTGTTGCAGAGGCCATGGAATGGTGCTAGTTGCTGGCATGCTCCACATGGTTTGCTCGTCCTGTGTTCTTAAAGAACACAGGGACACCAGCCCAGGGATATAGCACCACCCATAATGATCTGGGCCATCTGCCATCAATCACCAATGAAGAAAATGCTCTACAGTGGGATCATGTGGAGTCATTTTCTCTATTGAGTTTCTCTACTTTTAGATAACTCTATCTTGCTTCAATTTGACATAAAACTGCCCAGCACAATTACTCTCTGAACACAAAATAATATTTAGCCGCAATAAAGTCTTTAAATTTCCTTCTGAAACTTCACAAGACAGGCCTCCATCTTCTGCATTGTCCTCCATATTCTTATTTTCCAAGCTCCTATTGAACAACTTTCCAAGCATTGTACAATTAATGACTTTCCTTGCTCCAAGTTTAAAAGTCCATCCACAATCCTTCCCAAATCAGCATGTTCTAGCCTGCCACAACAATTCCCTATCATCCTGTACTAACTTGTTTTAGTTAGGGTTTTTATTGCTGCAATGAAACACCACGACCCAAAAATAAATTGGGTGTAGAGGGGTTATTTGGCTTACACTTGTATTATTGAGAAAAGTCAGGACAAGATCTCAAACAGTTCAGAAACCTGGAGGCAGAAACTGATGCAGGTTATTGAGTGATGATGCTTACCAGTTTACTGCAAATGGCTTGCTCAGCCTTCTTTCTCATAGAATCTAAGCCCAGAGGTGCTTCCACTGACAATAGACAGGGCCTCCTATATCAATCACTAAGTAAGAAAATGTTCTACAACCAGATCTTATGAAGGCATTTCCTTGATTTAGGTTACCTCCTCTAGTTTGTGTCAAGTTAGCATAAAACTGTGTAGAAAAGCTACATTGGCAAGTTGTGGGTTCAAATGATAGAGCCTGCCTCCAAATATGAGATGGAGAGCAATGGAGGAAGATGTAAGATTTCATCTGCTTTGCATTCCTTTCTTCCAAACATTAGCATGCACTTTCATACATGTGTATGTACACACACACACACACACACACACACACACACACACACACACGAGAATAAAGGCAAAGTCCCTGAGTGATGCCTTTTATTCTAGCATTTGGAAAGTTGAGACAGGATGACCATGAGTTTGCAGGTATCCTTGACTCAAAACCAAAAGAAAAACACAAGACAAATATGCGGATATAAGAGATACATATTAATATTTATTTATTCTTAAGAATTTCATACATGTATACAATGCAATGTATATTTATCCCTTCCTTTCCTCCTCCAACTTCTGGTTTAATAGAGCAATAACTGATATGGGAACCAGACCAAAGTTGACTGTCACAAGTGTGGTTATTTCTGGAAGACAACCAATTTATTCTGTTTTGTTGCTACTACTTGTGGTCAAGGGAAAATGTGATGATGCCTCAGAGGCAAAAAAAAAATAATCAAAAAACAGAACTCAAGAGGCATGCATGCTACTTGCAGACTCTTCAATTTCTTTCTTTGCATTAATAAGAAATTCGGGTTATATATAGAACAGTAGAAAATGGGACTTTTAGAAGTTAACAGTCTAAGCAGACAAATCAGGAAAGGGTATTATTATTTGATTTACTGTCTGGATGGTACTCTCAGAACTCTGCTGATTAGGGAAGAGGCAGAAAAAGAAACAACACAGGAAGCTGATTCTGATTCAGACACAAGAGAGTGGCTTATGCCTTCAAGTGAAGACTGACCACTTATTATCAGACCTAGGAATACCAACTTTGTGATCATGAATCACATCCACTCCTTAAATTTCTCTTTCCCATTATGTGACTAAAATAGAAGACAGATTTTTAAATGACTAAAATACAATTATTAGCATCAGAGAAAAAAAAACAACCTCTGCTTGGCCACTTATTTCAGACCCATAATTTATGTATTTTAAACTAACTTACAAAGCAACATGCTTGCATACAGAAGTTGTAGACACATTTTATTTTTATTGCAAAATTTTGAGGTTATCTTCTAATTAATGTATAAGTCCTTAATTTGATGGTAAAGCCAGATCTAAACATAATTTGCCACTGGCTCTAGAGAGTACACTTACTACAGAATGCAAGAGTAATCTTGTGAAATAATGTCATACCAGAAGACCAAAAGGTAGTCAATATTCTGACACTTAACAAATGCTCACATCCCTTTGAACTGTCCCATTCAAATGATCCATCTGCCCACAAGGCAAAGACAAGAGTAAATAGCAAGAGGAAGTCTATATAAAGCAAGTGAGGATTTAGAAATAACAACAGTACAAAGGCATAGCAACTGGAGATGAGTAACTCATTTTGAGCCAACTTCTCTGGTTATGCTGGAGACATACCCTTCATCACTATCTGCATATGAACCACTGAATGGTGACGTGAGCCATTTCTGTCATTAATCTGCCCCTCCAAGTACAGTGTATCTTTGAGTAGGAAGGAAAAAGGTAAAACTTGTGAAAATTTCTCAGCAATGGTCATAGTTTAGATGATTAAAGATGTGCTCCAGGAAGTACATGGAAATTTGATTATTGTTCTGTATCTTTAGAATGACAGTCATTTTACTGCACTTATATTTAAGATCATTATTAAAAAACCAGAATTCTTAATCAACACTGAATCAAAAGTAACAAAAGCATCCATAACATTTTGTCCTAGAAGATGGCACAGACATAGACACCCTGAAATCTGTGATATGGTGAATATTCTGCGTGGCATTTGTTGCATACATGAAACATTCTATGACCAGTGTCATAGCCTATTCATTTGATACTTTCCATTTTATTGGTCTGTGATTCTAAAAATTATAGGTTTAGGACTTTTCATAATTTGTAAGAAACAGTGCTATTAAAATATTGCAACACTGTGAAAATATAACACAGCAACAAGAAAATAAAGGCTTTCATTTTGCCCACTAACATAATGAAACCATTGTTGCATATATATTCTGGAAACCCTGGATAGGTTTAATGGCCTAGAGATGCTCTTACCCATTAACTTGCATAGAGGAAACATGACGATGCATTACATTATAGACACTAAAAGAAAGAGAATCTGTATTAATTTAGAGTAGAGACTGGTTCATTTGGAAGACAGGGAGTTTCGCTGTCACGTTGTGATATGTAAGAAAAAGGAGAGGTTCTACTGTAATTCACATACAGTCGCAGGCTGCCCAGATGTCTTTAAATTGCTTTAAGTTACCACGGTATTTCTTTCAAATTTAAAACATTTATGCCTCATGTTATAGCTACTTTATCACATTGCCAAACATGGCAGAAGACATCATACGTAAAGTAGAAATGAAAGCATACATACTTCTTATGGTAAAGATTAAATGAGTAGTTCACAGTGAAACATTTTAAAATTAGGGGCATTTGGGGTGCCAAGTTTGATTTTAGTCCTATGTGAAACCCCACATTTCAGAGCAAAAGAAGAAAACAAACTCCTAAATGTTGTCCTCTGACCAGCATGTGAGTACACATGTGTGAGAGCACGCACACACACACACACACACACACATGTTTAAAAATCAAACATTTTCAAATTAAGCTATACATGGTACTAATGTCACTATTCCTAGTCCTCAGTACTCAGCAGAAAGAGTGTGAGTCCCAGGTGAACTTAATATATACAATAAGTTAAGGAAAAGCCTGGTCAGCATAGCAAGACCCAATCTCAAAATGTGTCAGCAACAAAATATATAGTTATAGATGTGAAAGTCTCGCCATTGACCTTACAATAAGGTCATCATCATTTAATTAAATTATACCTCTCCTTTCATGTTTTTCAATGAAAGGTATTAACGGCTACATTTAAATAAATACAATTTTAAGAGCTCAACCTTTTAAAATATGTTATTTAATTTCCAGCAAAATCTCCACAGAAGAAATATCATTATATAATAAAGTGCCCTTTCAAATTTTTGTCATTCTCTGTATCTTACTCTCTGCCAAAGGCTTCTAATATTCATATAGCTCAGTTTCCTTACTTTAAATAGTTATGTAAATTTACTTATAGGAAACATACTTATTTGTACCTCATTTTCCTCATTACAACCTCTCACTTCCGTCACCACCGTGTGACAGATGGCTGCTGAATATTCCATACATTTTCAAACTTGTCAAGATGAAAGAGCTTTTTTATGACTGCGGCTGTGTCTATAACAAAGCTCCTCATCTGCTTTGTGTAATCAGCCTGGAAAACACCAAGGAATTAACATTATTTGTGTATTAATTGCATTTACGTTGCTATTATAAAATATCTTTACACAGAAAGCTAGGGAATTAAAGGTTAACTGTATTTCCTATGTCCATGTTACAGACCAGCACCAATGGGAGGCCAAGGCAGCAAACCCTGAAGCATCTACTGACATTATACCCACAGTCAAGGTCAGAAAACGAATGAATGCATGAATTCTAGTAGTAAGCTTTCTCTCTCCTTTTTTGGTTTCGTGTTGGACTCAAACTTTGGGAATAGTACTACCCACAATGAGCATGTTTCTCATATCAATTAATATTTTTAAGACAATCTCCCATAGACATACCTGTTCTAGAAAATTCCTCATTGATACTCTCTTCCTGAGTGATTCTCTGTGGAGTCGAGTTGACAATTAAAACAATCATAATCTGCCTATTGCTGGAGAAGAGCAAGAACTTGGAGTCAGGACATGAGGCAGTAGGAATAGAATAGCAGCAAGAACCCTTGGCAAACAAGTTCTTATGCTCAATGCAAGGAAAGAGTAATGAAAAGTTGGGGGAAAACAACAAAATTGAAGCCCCTGTTTTGTGGCTGCAATGTCACCCCCCTTTTGTCCTTGGTGCCAAGTATAGAAAGACAAAAAAGGTAGGCTTAGGAGATATGAGCAAAATGGGTTTGGTAATCATGAAAATCAGCGAACCTTCATATTTCAATTTCTTTAAAAGTTAATTTTTAAGATACAGAAATGTTTGAAGGAATATTCATATATGTAAAGGACAAATACTCAAATGGAAAAATGTGTGAGAATAAGTTAAAGTCAAGGTAAGAGAAGATAATACCACATATTTTATAAAAAGGCAAAATAAATGGGCTGACAGTATCCAGGTGATGGTGGCTCAAGCCTTTAACCTTAGTCCCTGGGAGGCAGAGATGGTGGATCGCTGATTTACAGAGTGAATTCCAGAGAGAGAAGGCTGTTACAAAGGAAACCTACCTCAAAAAAAAAAAAAACAAAAACAAAAACAAAAAAACAAAAACAACAACAACAAAAAAACCCAAGTGTGTTCCAAAGGGCTGGTGAGGAGGTAAGTTGAAGTTGAAACGCACACAGAGGAGAGTAGCTGATGGGAATGTTTTATACTTGTGGAAGAGAGGCAGAAATGTTCTAAGAGTCAGAGGCAAAGGTGGATACCTGCAATGAAACAGCATTTTCCAGTCACACAAGGCAGTTGGACATATGAACTCACAGCACCTGATAGTTTTCACAAATAGGAGCACCAAAATGCATCAAATCACTCCTTCTGACCACTGCCATGTTTTATTAATTGATATTTCGTTTGTGTGTGTTTGCTTTGAGATGGCTGTTCTTAAAATTTCTGCATAGCTGAAGATTGCCTTAATTGCCTTAAAATTCCCGTGCACCTGAGAATTACCTTAATTACTTTAAAATTCCCTCCTCTCCCTCCTCTCCCTTCTCAACTCACCCATCTACTCGATTATTATCTGCAACTTTAAACTCATGGACCAAATACAAACGATTGCCTATTTTGTAAATAAAATATGCTAGGAACAAACAGAGCCACTCCTTTCAAAGTGTGTAAGTTAAGTTGCAGTTCTAAGGGCATATGAGGGTTGGAGAGACTATGTGACCCCACAGAATCTAGTGTTTATTTATAGAAGTTTGTCAAATGTCTACCGTCAAAATAAACTCCTAGATGAATTTTTTTGGTAGAGAATGTCCGTCTTGTTTTATGTCACACGCAATGATGACTTGAAAGACTGTATCGTGGGTTGGTTGACAATGTACACTCGGTAGCTGGGTAGTCTAGCTTTCTTCTTGATCTCTCTAAACCAGTGTTATAAGAGGACAGATTACGTCTTCACTGTGTCACTCAGGTTTCCTTTCTTCAGGCTGTGGGCATTACATCATCTACTGCCTTAAAGAGGTAGAAGACTTACACATTAACATATATTAGCGTCTTGAACTTGCTCGTAGTAACATTACCACCGTCATCACTGAATATGACGCTCTCACAAAACAAGCTAAGTTGCATAATCAATGACATATTAAAGTGTATTGTCATGATTATCATAGCAAGAAATCACTAGAAATTAAATTTCATTCTAAATTTTGAAATGTAGTAATAAATTTTCACATTAATTCTTTCTTATTATAGGCAGTTATATATGCCCTCTATTTTTACTTGACTTTGTGTATTTTATTTCAGGAAAGCTCCTTTTCTGTTTAGCTAGGGTACACTGTGGAAGGCATAATTGCACATGTGTATGTGTGTATGCAGATGTGTGTGGTCAGTTTTGGGTGTTGTCCCCAAATGCCATTTCCATGTTGCTTTCTTGAGGCAGGTTCTCACACTGGCTTGATGATTAAATTAGCCTGGCCAGCTTGTGAGTCCCAAGGATGTGACAGCTTTTTGTCTTCCTGGCCCTGGGAAAATAAACATGAATCTACAAACCCATTTTTTTTACATGAACTCCTGGACTTGAACTCATGCTCTTATGCTTGCGTGGGAATCACTATAAAGAATCAGCTTTTATCATAACCTAAAAGCTTTGTTGTTTTAACTCCAAGATTAGAGACATTCTGTGTAAGTAGTGTTTATCTGATATTCATCGGGGATGAACAAATGAATGAACTGCCACCATCTTAATACAGAATACTGGAAATGGAGCATTATTCTTGTTTAACAGATTAACTAGCATGTTTAATTGGAATTACTAGCCGGTTGAATTAATTACCTTTAGTAGGTATTTAAATCCTTTGAAAGTATTGAACTTGGCTGTGTTATAATGAGATTGTTTCCCTTGGAGACATAAAGACAGTGTGTAAACAGACATTGAAAGAAAAATGCTTCTGCAAAGATAAAAATGGTGTACACTGAAACATGCAAAAATTTGTTTTTAAAAAGTGCAAACAAAATATGTTTACATGTATGATTAAATTTAAAACTCTAAAACCTCATTGTTTCACAATAACTGAGAGAAGACATGAGTGATTGTCTTGCCAACCAATAAGACTATATTAAGAGTCTCCTATCTGATGAAAGAAGCAGAGTGTGAGAGTCTCTGCTCCAGACATTCAAGAAAAGATTAACCAAGGAAGCAGTACTGGAGGGCTGGTAACCTGGACAAGGAAAAGGGGAGAAAGAAAAATAAAACTGAATGACTCATTTACTTTCTTAAATGCGTTTCCTAGCTGGCATAAGATGAAGAGTTGTTCCCAGCAACAGGTTTTCAAGTTCATGGAACCTAGAAACCAAACTAAACCCTTGGAAACATGAGCCAAAATAAATTATATCCAGTAAGTTTTCTTTCTGTTTGGTATTTTGTCACAAGTAATGAGAAAACTGACCAACAGAATTCACTAGTTGAAGTCTGTTAGTCATGGACATCAATATGTGTCATAATTTTATTCCAAAAGGCAATATGAAAACCATTTCGCTAAAATAATTTTAGTAAGAAATAAGATGTGTAATTCATTTTCTATTAAATTAATTAGAATGGAAGATGAAAGAAACAATCAGTATATTTGTCAGTAAATAATAAGTGAAGCCGGGCGGTGGTGGCGCACGCCTTTAATCCCAGCACTCAGGAGGCAGAGGCAGGCGGATCTCTGTGAGTTTGAGACCAGCCTGGTCTACAGAGCTAGTTCCAGGACAGGCTCCAAAGCCACAGAGAAACCATGTCTCGAAAAATCAAAAAAAAAAAAAAATAAGTGAAATGTCTATCTCATTATCTTTCAAAAATCATTAGCTTCTTGTTAATTTAGGGAATAAATATCCTTAATTATATAGTGTATGACACAGAGAGAGACATATACATACATACATATATATGTATATGTATATATATATACACACACGGAAACTTTGAAAGTTGGCAGGCTTAGACATATAACTTTTTCTTATCATTATATTGGTTTTGACATATTTGCTACATCTCAGACATCAGAAATCTCAGGTCTAGATGTATCTATACTTATGGATGCTAAATTTATATTTCAATATCTCTAATCAGAAAATTATTCTCTAAAACCAATTTTTATGGTTTCACAAGTTAGTTTACTGCTTATATATTCTTTTACTCATTTTAAGGAGACATCTTTGTCTCCATTGTTAGAATTCTGAACTGTTTCTTGGTCTCCCTGACTTCTCCTATCCCAAAATTATGAAACTCTCCAACTCCATCATTTTATTCTCTTCACTAGAGCTCCAGATATTCTTAAGATAATTATAGAATCATCTTTTATGATTTGAAAAAATCTATCATTTTCAATAATTGTAAAATTGTTCTCTATTTTCTAGTTCACACACCATAGTGTCTCATATTAGTCTCAATATTCATTATAAGAATAAGTTCACAAGCAGGGCGGTGGTGGCACACACCTTTAATCCCAGCACTCAGGAGGCAGAGGCAGGTGGATCTCTGTGAGTTCAAGGCCAGCCTGGTCTACAAGAGCTAGTTCCAAAACAGGAACCAAAAGCTATGGAGAAACCCTGTCTCGAAAATCAAAAAAAAAAAAAAAAAAAAAGAGTAAGTTCACAATTCACCAGAAATAAGTTATAAGAACTTTAGTTATAGTAATAATTCAATTCTCACAAAAATATAAAGGTATTTTGACAGGAGGGTTTTTAAATATATTTGATTTAATTAATTAAATTATTTTATATCTTGACCACAGTTTCCTTTTTCTACTGTCCTCCCAGTTCTATGCCCTACTTCCTCTCTACCACCCTCCAATCCTCATCTCCTCTGTTCAGAAACGGGCAGGCCTCCCATGTGTATCAACAAAGCATAGCATATTAAGTTGCAGTAAGACTAAGCACCCTCCTACCCTTGTATTAAGCTGTGCAAAGCAATCCAGTAAAGGAATAGGCTCCCATGAGCAATCCTAAGCATCGGGGGCAGACCTTGCTCATGTATGTATGTATGTATGTATGTATGTATGTATATATATGGCCTAGGTTGGTCCCATCCAGGTTCCCTGATTGTTGGTTCAGACTCTGTGAGTTCTTATGAGCCTGGTTTAGTTGATTCTGTGGGTTTTCTGGTGATGTCTTTGACCCCTCTGGCTCCTACAGTCCTTCTTTCCTCTCTTTAGGAGTACTCTCCACATTTGGGCAAAGATTTAGTTGGAGTATCTGCATCTGTTTCCATAAGTTACTGCATGAAGACAATTAGGGTAGTCACCAATCTAGCCACAGGGGATGGCCAGTCCAGGCTACATTCCCAAGGTATCTGTTATTACAAGGAATCTTAGATGGTATTATCCTTGCTGATTCATGGGAGTTTCTCTTTCATCAGGTTTCTGTCTGACCCCGAAATAGCCCCATGGGCTCCTGCTTTCCAGTCGTCTATTTTAGAACTCTCCCCTCCCCATTCATCCCCAAACCAAATCCATCAAGTTCCCACCCTATCCAACACCAGTCCACCCAGGATCTGTCTTCTATTTCCCCTTCTTAGGGAGATTCATGTGTCCACACTTGGTCAGAAGAAGGTTTCAAGAGAGAGGTTAACTTATAAATGCAAAATGAGACAGTATTTATGGATTTTCATGTGACTGTCAGGGTTAATTTATCCAAGAATTTCTTCTTACTAAAGTCAATTATCTTCTCTTATTAACCTAATTCAATAGAATTTCTAAGCACATCATTCCTGAATACCTTACAAAATTTAATATTTATCCAGATTCACACTGTCTTCCTTCCTTTCATTAATACTTAGTGTTTTCATTTATTCCTCTTCCTGCTTTTATCCTAATTAAATTCTCAGTTTCTAATAGTCTCATTCTTTTCTATCCAATATGTGAGTATTCTTTTAAACTGGATGACTCATCCCAAAGACTGAAGCAAGTACATTTTAGAAATATTTCACAAGTTCTCAGTCTACCTGACTTAGCTTTACAGTTTGATAGATAGTTCCGAACAGCCTCAGATTTTTCTTGTTCACCATGTTTCATGGCTAGTGTAGAGAATCTTGCAACATTACACTCCAAGGCTTCTCTGAAATGAACACATCACTCAGCATGCAATTCAGAAATTCAACAAGGACGCACTTTAGGGTACAGTCTTCTAACAATTGTATAAACTGACTAAATACGATGAGGTATGCCTTGTCAGCAGGTACCCCTAAAAATATTTATATGCATCTTACAATTCCTAGTGGATGAATATCCTGACTGTCAAAGTGTTTTGTTAATTCACTGTTACACTTGCTTTTCCTTTTCTTTAATTTCTCCTGGTCCAACTCTCTTACTTCCCAACACTAGTTTCCTAGTAAGACTTGCATTTGCTTCAGAGTTATTTTCAGGAGAGTGAAATCCAGTACAAGCAGATACGTATTTTTATGATGCTTGTGCATGTTGATACGACAATAGGAAATTTCTGGTTTTTTCATTTTCAGCATTGGATGGATGAAATGACATTTGCATGTATGAGAGAGTTCTCTTACAGTGAGAAGGAGAGGAAGGGCAACAGGGCCATATTGTGTCTTCTTAGCCAAGGTTTGGGACAGATTCTCAGTAAGCTAAAGGAGTTTAATGGTTTAAGAAAAATCCCTGCTACAAAGAAAATGTGACACATTTACACATTAGAGTAGTACTCAGCGGTAAAAAACAATGACTTCTTGAATTTTGCATGCAAATGGATGGAAATAGAAAACACTATCCTGAGTGAGGTAATCCAGACCCCCAAAATGAATATGATATGTACTCACTCATAATTGGATACTAGCCATAAACAAAGGATGTTGAGCCTATCTTTAATCATCCTTGAGAAGCTAAGTAATTAGGTGAACCCAAAGAAAAACGTATAGATCCACCTGGTAATTGGAAACAGACAAGATCACCTGACAAAATTGGGAGCATGGAGGCGGGCGGGGGGGGGGGTAGAAGGAAGGGGAGAAGGGGAAGAGGAGGTGGAAAGGGAAGGGTTGAGAACTTAAGGGAATGGGGTAGTCGAGATGGAGAAAGGACAGATATTAGAGCAAGGAAAGAGATTGAGGGAGCCATTATGGGGTTAGGAAGAAACCTGACTCTAGACAAATTCCCAGGAATCTGCAATGACCATCCAGGATATGGATACTTCTGTTGTGGAAGTCACCACTATGATTCTTCTTTAATGATGGTACTACTGTTGTAGCTATCTAAATCTTGTAACCACAAAAGTGGCATTCCTTTTACAGGGAAGCATGAATATTTTCTGGTTACAGCATGATCCTGCTTACAGCTTCTAGCTCCCTCCTTTACAGAAACCATCCTGTGTGAGATTACTAACATACCAGCTTGGTCAGCCTGTTGCTATGGTTTCCCAGCAGTCACTGGATATGCCTTGTTGCTTGAAATTATGCTTCGGCATGTCTTTATAGAGTTTCATTTTTCTACTTTGATTTTGGTTTGCATAAAGCAGTTATTCAGCAAGCCATCACGATACATTTTTTTTTTTACTAAGCTTATTTGACTTCAGCGGAATTGAATGTGTTCCCAAGATTTTGGTGGTTCTCAATTTATGGAGGCTTGTCACATTAGGCAGACCCTATTGCAATATCGCTACTGCTTAGACTTGAACAAATGCCAGGATCCAGGAATCTGTTTCCATGCCACTCTGAATCTGGGACACACTATTTACCCAAGGAGAGATACAATGGTGACACAGCTGTCAGTTGCACCTAAGGAGTTACCTTTGTCCACTGTGACACATTGGAAGTATTGACTTTTAGAGTAACATCTAAATCTGTAGCTTGCAGTCCAATTATAAATCGCAGGCTAACACCATTCTACGGGCTATTAGTCTGGATAGGAGCAGTTTGCTCTGCTGGTGTCATATTTTACTAGCTAGCCTTTCTGAGAACATGCTGGTTTTCTTTATTTTGTTCTCTATTTTCTTGACAACATGCTGTGTAATGATATTTTGCCAAAATAATACAATTCAATAGTCAATTTTATTTTTCATCTCTAGTAAAGAATTTATGTTCTTCTGCTATTGTATAGTCTCTTACCTCAGCAGATGTTAGACCTATCATCGTTTGTCTCATTGACTAATAGTTAATATATATATTAGTTAAAGTAACTTTTCCTAAGAAGAGATATAAAAATAAGATAGGAAAATCTAAAATTTTGCTTGTTTTCTGAGATATTGTCCTGTTGTGTATCCAAACTCAGGCTGTGCTCAGATTTTCTCTGTAGTACAAGACAGCCTCAAACTAGTCATGATATTGCCACCTTAGCCTCTTGAGATATGGGATTACAAGCACACTCCACAATTTAATTTGTTTGAGTTCAATTTTTGAAATATATTAATTTATTTGAATTACTCTTCCTAAATGATCTTAATTTTTAAATTTTGTCAATAGTAGAAAATAAACTACAAAACAAAATAATGGCACAGAGGAAAATAGTTGCTCAATCTACATAAGCTAATTAAAGCTATGATGTATAAAAATCATACTTTATACACATGTTCCCATTTTGAAATTCAAGGTATGAGTAAGAAGACTCCATTCCCTCTCAATTATTTTTATGTTTAGTGCATGCTCAGTGACATGGACGAGACATTTTTCCATTATATTCATATGACTAATTTTTGATGTGGGGAGAAAATCTTTATTCACTTATATTTCGCTATGGCTAGATAATGTGATTTTGTTACTGACTAACCAAAGCCCTGGGAAAGAATGGTAAGTATTTGACATGGGTAGTTCAACAAGAGACTCTATAAGCTAGCTTTCACTCTTTCAATCCATGTGAGAAATGCTAGGGCAGACAGAGATAGTAACTGAACTGCCGGAAAATGTTGATGCTAATACTGTAAGAAATGTCATTGCTTGATTTAAAGACCTTAAAGGATGCTACTATCAAGGAATGGCATTTATTAGATTATTTGTTGTGGTAAACTGCATCCAAACTTCTATAGTTTTAACACACATTTCTAAGGTCCAAATTTCATAGCATATTTGGTGATAAATTAATTCAGTTCATTGCTAACAAAATCAGTCTGTATAACTGGACAAAGCAAATTTTCTCTAAGTGAGAACGTGACTAACATTCTTTCTCCCTCTTGAATGTAATTTGTACAAAGATAGACTAACAAATAAGAACTTGAACATAAAAGATTCTTTTTATTGAAAATAAAAAGAATTCATGCAATATATTCTGATTATGGTTTCCTCTCCCTTGTCTCCTACCAGATACCCTCGACCACCTTCTCACCCATATACTTAATTTGTTATCATTTATGATGTGGAGTAAAGCAGATATGATCTCATGTAATTTAAATTATGGGAAGATAGGTAGACCAATATATCACAATGTAAAAATTAAGGAATCCTAGAAGACAGTAGATATATGGAAGAGTAGGACAGATTACTGAGATTGGAATAATAGTGGCAGGTTTGAATGAAGACATAACAATATTAATCAAATAGAGTTCTATTTTAAATGAACATGATCGAGCTATTTAGGGAAGCAGACAAATGCATTTCTGGTAAACACCACACACACACACACACACACACACACACACACACACACACACAAGGTCTAGTACAGTGCAAATTTTATTTTCTGTTGGACAAGACTGTAAGCAAGGCAACTGTAAAGTAACAAAAAGAATGTGTTACTTCAATTGTTAGCAGTGCAGCAAGGATGGAATCACAAAAGACCAAAATGCATCAAGCAATGAGATTAAGCTTTTTTGTGTAACTTTGAACTCTACTGTCAGGCTACAAATAAGCAGTGTTGCAATCTTCACTGAATTTCATAAGAGCTTTCTTTTTTTTTAACGACTGACAGGTAGACGAGAAACTAACAAATGGTCAAGAATGAACAGAAAAACCAGTTTAGAACATTCAAACATTACAAAAGTTATAAAATAAATGACTGGCACCATTTTTGCACAAGACAAAACATGTATTGATTGAGAATTTCTAAATATAAACTACAAATGTGCTGGATTATCTACTTGCTATATTTAGCACTTTACAGATTGTTGCTATATTGATAGAGATTTTAAAAGCTTTAAAGATGCAAATCACAATCCCAGAGAACCTAGATAACCATGAGGACCCTAAGAGAGACATACAGAGATCTAATCTGCATGGGAAGTAGAAAAAGACAAGATCTCTTGAGTAAATTGGGAGCATGAAGACCATGGGAGAGGGTTGAAGGGGAGGGGAGAGTCAGGGAGGGAATCAGAGGAAAATGTAGGGCTCAATAAAAAATCAATTTAAAAAGATTCAATAAATAACTTGTTTTACAGCATCATATTTTATATTCGGTTTGATTTTGTTTATTATTTTGTATTTCACTATAAAAAGCCAAATTATTACATTACTGGTCACTCCAATATTGATAGGTTTTAGAAAAAAAAATCTTCTGCACTTGATTTGGCGTATCTTGGGAATATGTCCAATGCTAAGACTTAAAAAAAACCTGTATTTCATTTGCCAATAGATTTTTAGTCATACATTCACCATTAAATTTAATTAATACTAGAGGATTTCTTATGGTGTAAACTGTGAGTCACTCTTACATGTTCTTTAAAAGAACTACTCCAAAAGCTTTGCTGTCAAACATCTAGAGTAGTATTTGGACACTATTGAAACTATTTGTTTATGATTTATTCCAAATTTATTAAAGCCATTCAGTATGTTGATACACTAAACTATATAAATGCTTTATATTTATATGTTTTATAGCTAGTTTTTTAATACACATATTTTAGTAGCCCGTTTTTAATTTGCCAAACTCAATAAACAGGCAAATCAATTAATTCATTATTTCACAAATTCTATTTTGGTAATACCTATTTGACTCAAATAGACTCTTGATTATTACTAAATTGCTTTGATTTTTACTATTTTTTTATTTGTTTTTATTGAGATATACATTTTTCTCCATTCCCTATTCCCCCCTCCCCTTGATTTTTAACAGTTAGTTAACATATTAACATGAATTTGAATTGGATCTTGATCCTAGAAACAAAATTGTATATGAGTAGACATGGTTTCAGTTGAAAAGATGACAAAATTTGATAAAAGGTTGCGTTTGAAGGATGGGTGACAAAAAGAGACCCTACCCAAAACTGCTCCTACATATTGAGTTTGAATCTATGGCAAATGCTAATATTGTTGACTGAATATGAGATATAAGCAATGAGTGTCAGTATGAAGATGTAGTTTAAAATTGATATTTTTTATTTATGAAGAAAAAATAACAATTTGAAGACACCAAGTATATAGTATAGGGCATAGGAAAAGACCTGAGAAGGATAGAAATAGTCGAAACTTTCAGTAGTCATCAGACAGCAATTAAAATCAAGGATGTGAAAAAAGGGACACTTTCTCAATTCATCTTTGATGTCTACTTAATTTAGATGGTGTGTAGAAACAACAAAGCTCAAAAGTACTCTAAAAGGTGTCAACATGAAAGAGGTTTTCCATGAGAGAGTAATCATGTGTGCCCAGATAAATAGCACACTATAATCTGGGCGATTGTACTTCTCCACTCTATATTTTTCCTCTCCTCAGACATCTTAAAGTTTCTGGTTGTCTACTATTTTTTATTCTTTGTATTTTAATTCATGCACACAACACATCATTCAGTGGTGGAGGTCTTTTTTCTATTTCATCCTTTCAGAAAATGTGTTTCTAGGAAGACACAACTCCATTCCTCCTTATATGTCAAACCCAATATCTAGGAAGTGTACTTAGAAATATTTTTATTCATATTATTTTTAATAAGAATTTCATCATATACATCATTATGATGCAAGTGAAAATATTGATGAAATATTTAAATGAGTCCTATCATCAAGTCAACACCAGGAGCATATTTAAATTGTTACTAGTCATTTTAATCTTTGTTTCTGACAGCTACAAATTGTTTCTGTGGTTGAACATATATATTATTTCATGTTTTCTTCATACATAAAGTGACTTTTAGCAAACATTTCCTAAAACCTAGTTAAATTATTTATGCTAGTCCCAGAACAGAAAATGTATAAAGAGCCATGTCTGCCTAACACACCAGCTCCTGACCAGAGATGAGGACCTGTAGCAATAGTGTTAACTTTTTTTTTACTCATCCTTGCATGTATCTTTGTACATGCAAGAATGGAATGGAATGTGAATTATTACTCAAGAAGTTTTTTTAAGTGGTGGAAGTAGCTGCTGGTAAGAACACTGTTTTGCTTTTGTTTCCTGAAAAGCCCCTTTGCTCATTTGTTCAGGGACAAGGGCTGCATATAAAGTCCTCCACAAAGCTGTACATTTGGAACTACACCATTATGTAAACAAAATTCCTAGAGATTTGTTCATCCCTCAGATCAAAGTACTCATGGAAATTATCCAAGTGGGAATAAGCTCTAGTCTTGAGTCAAATAATATAATAAAAATGCATAGAAATAAAAATATAGTGCATATAAAAATGTAAAAACAAAATAGGATAGCAATGCATCTTCTAAATCAGTCATCTACTGGATATGTAAGTAAACACTCCTTTAGTATAATTCTATGTGCTATGTTGAATAGTCTAACAATTCAACCTCATTTTCTAGGTTTCTGTTTTCTTAAAACTACAGAATATTGAAATTATGATGGATCCTAACAGTTCATAACTCATACTTATTCAGCATGCAGAAACCTCTTGCAGGATGCTTCAGCTAGTCACTATTAGGATTTTAGGATGAGTTTTCCAATCAACCTATCATTTTCTCAATGAGAATCCATAAAACAATGTAGATTTAAAGAACTGTAAATTTATATAAATATAAGAAAAATATTCTTATCTTTATCTCTTGTTAGAGCCTAGCTATTTATAACACTAAATTGAACTTCACTCCTGTTTTGATAGTGCAGTTCCTGGTACACTGAAGTGTGTTATAGAGTGGATTTTTTTATAGGTTTTATTTTGTTTTGATTTGCTTCATATTGTTGAGAGCAGGAGACCCCAGATCCTGAATTTCTTGTAATCCCCTGATCTGAGTGCCTACAGCTGCTCTGAGCAGGAGGGAGCCCTTCAGGAGTTCCTGATGGCAGGAGAGTGGTTTCTGTTGGGTTTGGCTGGGGCGTGGCTATCTCTATATAATCTGCCCCTGAACACAATAAAGGGGGCATTCTTGGTGAATTCAAGGTTGACCCGTGTCGCTGTCTCTCTGTCTGTGTGTGTCTGTGTATTTTAACCTCCAGTCCCCTTACCCCAAGCTCGCGAACTCGGTGCCAGCGCACAGAGCACAGACACAGGGGCGCGGGGCGCAGCGATTGGATGTCCCCACTGAGATATGGGCATCATATAATAAGAACATTGATGAATTAATGGTAAATGACACCATGCCTCTACATTCTTCTTGCTTTATGATTCCAAATTGCCATCAGGTTTAATTTCCATGTCTACTATAAAGATATTCCTTTGTTTTGTAATACTTATTTAAAGAGAGAATGCAAAGTCTGTAGGACTATACAGTTTCCTTCATTTTCCTACAAGATACCATGAGTTTCCCGTCATTCTACACTAGGAGGAAACTGAAAGCGTTCTAATTATATCTTCCTACCCTTACAAGTACCCTTATGGTACTTGTTGTAACACAAGTACCATAGACTGTAGTGTGACACAGTCACAACTCAAAGTACAGTCATCTACTTTATCAGATTTTATTTCTTACTCCAGTTTTACTTTTAATTCTCTTTGAGAAATCACCTTTTATACTAGATCTTTGGTTTGCTTCAGTTCAGTGTTCCTTTGTGGTGCAGTTTCAGGTCTCCTGTATTGTATTTTTGAGCTTCCTTTCAGCAAACATTTCAAAATTTCATCATTTTGTGTAGATAGATCCCAGGAGGTAAGTTTTATCATTCCAGGTCAGATTCTATTTCTTCTCTGAGAAGTCCATGTTTCCCAAGTGCCGTAGAAAGGGCAACATTTTCTCCAGTCTCCAGAGCCTAAACAGGAAGTAGACCAAACCCAGACAGAGACATGATAAGGTGAAAACAGTGTGTTAAGTGACGGGAAATGATTTAACTTTCCTCCTTTTATTCCCCATGGGTGACATTATCTAGCCTCAGGGATAGACAATCTTACTTGGAGACGTCCATTACTCCACACCAGCTGTCCATACTCATGAACTCTTTATGTCTTTCCTTTGCGTTTTAGGATTTGAGACTCAGAAGTAGCAGAAGTGACTGTTCCTATTCAGTGTTTTGTATATTCTTTCTCGCTGGAGGAGACAACGCCCAATTCTCTTACTGACTCGAAGAACAGTCATAGCCAAAATGAGACAAAATACTTAGCAAGTGAGAAAGGACAACCACGTCACATGTTACTTGAGAAAAAAGTGAAAGCGTTTACTCCCCCAAATCTATCCATTTCAGGACCTTGAAGTTTCTGACAATAATAAGATTCTTACATAGAATCTTATAATTCTGCTTTGAATTATACTCAACATTCAGAGAGCAAAACAAAATGAAAAATCTCTCTATTATATTTGGTATTGCTATGTATTATGATTAAGAATATTAAAGTATCAGTCTGCTATTAAAATTAGTCTTTACCAGGCCATGTTGGAAGCGTTCCAGGAATATATTTTTATAATTAGAATTCTCCTTAAAATTGATCAATCATAAGTGAAAACACATTTAAAAAACAAATTTTTAAAATACCAAGAGTTGATTTATATTTATCTTTTCACATTTACTGAGAATTTTTAGGCAAGGGAATAGCCAAACTAAACAATATAAAGGACAAATTTTAACTTATATCTTCAAAATAAAAACCACATATATTATAATCCTATGTCATACACACACACACATATATATACATGACATTTATATGTAAAATGACTTCTGTTAGAATTGATGGAAATTAGCATGTAATGAATTGTTCCAGAAGCTGGGTGGTGGTGGCACATGCCTTTAATCTAATCCCAGCACTTGGGAGGCAGAGGCAGGCGGATCTCTGTGAGTTCAAGGCAAGCCTGGTCTACAAAATGAGGTCTGAGACATACAGGAATGTTTCACAGAGAAACCCTGTTTTGAAAAGTTAAAAAAAAAAAAAAAAAGGTCTGAAACCTGACAAAAACACCAACCTCGCTGAGCTGTCTGGGGTTCTGATCCTGAGTGTTTCAGAATAGCAGAAGGGATTATACATCAGATAGCATTCCAGGAAAGAAGAGAAGATAACCAGGGTGTCTGTAGTCTTCTGTCATTCCATATAGCGACCATTCATTTCTAGCTGTACACACAAATGTGTCTTAAACCCCCACACAACTGCAATTAGGGATTACGTAAGGAAATGATAGTTATTTATATCAGAATATTATGTAATTTTCTATAACTAAAACTATAATTGGCTATAATATTGTTTAAAGAATGGTATTTATGTATTCTATATCAATTAAGTTTTAAAATTGTAATTTCATTTCACTTAAAAATTAAGAATTTTAGCAATATGAAAATAATTCTGCATTGTGTTCAGTTTTATTTTCTGGTAAAATTAAACAAAATATGGTTTTACATAAAAATTAGAGTTTGGAATATTATACACACACTCATGCATGCATGCATGTGCCACATTGGCTGCTTTATCAAGTGAGTAATAAAGCTTTACTCAGCCCAATATTCCCATATAGGGATGTTGTCGCCTTTCAAACATCTTTAGTGTTATTTATCTCTCCTTTCTTCCTACCTATTGCCTGGTTAATATCGTCCCCCATTTTCTCCCCTTTCCCTTTTCATAGCACCTGTGTTCTATTCTCCCCCCCCCCCCCAGCTCTCCCTGCAGTCTCCAGGGCCCCTCTGTGATTTCCTGGTTTTTGTGATTCCTCCAGAATACAGATGAACATCTAATATTTGGAGATGGGATCTACAATGTTTGACTTTCAGGTCTTGAGTTACTTCATTCTTTATAGCACATTCCCCTTACATCTATACCTGCATATTTCACGATTCTATTTTCCTTTACAGTTGAAAAGAATTCTGTTGTGTGCCACATTTCCACTCTATTTTATCTGTTGAAGGACATTTAGGTTGTCTCCATTTCTCAGCTGCTGTGAATCAACTTTATTATATTGCTTCCTTCACTGTTTAGTTTCTAGAATAGAATTTTGAGTCTCTCTATTTTTATTATTTTGTATTTTATTTATTTATTAAAGATTTCTGTCATTTCCCCACCGCCGCCTCCCATTTCCCTCCCCCTCCCCCAATCAAGTCCCCCTCCCTCGTCAGCCCAAAGAGCAATCAGGGTTCTCTGCCCTGTGGGAAGTCCAAGGACCACCCACCTCCATCCAGGTCTAGTAAGGTGAGCATTCAAACTGCCTAGGCTCCCACAAAGCCAATACGTGCAGTAGGATCAAAGAACCCATTGCCATTGTTCTTGAGATCTCAGTAGTCCTCGTTTTCCACTATGTTCAGCGAGTCCGGTTTTATCCCAGGCTTTTTCAGATCCAGGCCAGCTGGCCTTGGTGAGTTCCCGATAGAACATCCCCATTGTCTCAGTGTGTGGGTGCACCCCTCGCGGTCCTGAGTTCCTTGCTCGTGCTCTCTCTCCTTCTGCTCCTGATTTGGACCTTGAGATTTCAGTCCGGTGCTCCAATGTGGGTCTCTGTCTCTGTCTCCTTTCATCGCCTGATGAAGGTTAATATTCCGGAGGATGCCTATCTGCTTTTCTTTGGATTCTCCTTATTTAGCTTCTCTAGGATCACTAATTATAGGCTCAATGTCCTTTGTTTATGGCTAGAAACCAAATATGAGTGAGTACATCCCATGTTCCTCTTTTTGGTGGAGAAAGGGGTACACTCATCCATTGCTGGTGGGAATGCAAATTTGTGCAACCACTTTGGAAAGCAGTGTGGCGGTTTCTCAGAAAATTTGGGATCAACCTACCCCTGGACCCAGCAATACCACTCTTGGGAATATACCCAATAATGTCCTTTTTTTTTATTAAAGTATATGCTCTACTATGTTCATAGCAGCATTGTTTGTAATAGCCAGAACCTGGAAACAACCTAGATGCCCTTCAATGGAAGAATGGACGAAGAAAGTATGGAATATATACATATTAGAGTACTACTCAGCAGGAAAAAACAAGGACTTCTTGAATTTTGCATACAAATGGATGGAAATAGAAAACACTATACTGAGTGAGGTAAGCCAGACCCCCCAAAAGAGTCTATTTTTAATTAAACTTGAATGTTCTTAAAAAGCTGCCTTGAATTATTTCAGCGTTCTTCAAAAGTGTCTGCTATTTAGTTGCTGGATGTTATCTGATTACTTGGTGAGTGACAGATTAATGAAACTTCTTGACTCATTTTGGTATACGATGGGCACTGAAGGATTAAGTATTTATCCCAGCCTTCCTCTAGTGGCTTTCTTTGTGTGTGCCACTTGCAAACATTTTCTCTGAGGCTACAATTATTTATAATCCAGTCTCTAGAGGGTGCCCTCTGTCTAGTTTTGCTCCAAGTATGCTGCTTTTTCTTATCACCACCCCAGCACTAGAGGGCAGGACAAGCCTAAATTTGGTCCAAATCCACTGAAAAAAAAAATGGGAATCTTTTTTTTCCAAGCTTCACTCTGGGGTTTGGCTGGCTAAAATGACTCATCTATAGTTTCTGACCTGTGATCAGCACTATAAGTCTCAGTGAGCTTAGGGAAGAATCACCAGGAATAGGCCAGTTCATGCTTTCATTTATGGCCACCAACACCAGAAATCTGTGCCATGCCCCATGATCAGCACAGCATCAGATCTATACCAACCCCAGTTCTATTTTGAGCCACTTATGGCTGAGATGTATCTGTGTTCTAGAAGTGCTGCAAGTAAGTGCATCTGATTCTTGTCCATTTACAAATCTGAAAGACTGAAGCCACATATCTCTGTTCAGGAAAGGGATTGTTCCAGAGCCTCCATCTGTGAGCAGCAGCCTGGGTTAGGGACATGAATATATTTCTATCCTTCTCCAGTCTAGCACTTTCCAAGGCAAGATCATGTACTTACCACCGTTACCAATCTTCATTCAAATGAATCATACTAACTTACTCAAGATTCAAGTATGATTGATATGGACAATCCATTGCCTGGTACCTGCAATGACCCAAAGATAAGTCATGTTTGTGTTTCAAAGAAGCAGTCTTGGTTGGAGTAGTGCATACTAGGGCTGGCAAAGCAGTATATCTATAAACTTGAACCTGTCACTTCAGATTATGATTGCTCATTTGTTGCCAGGCTATGTCCGGAAGCTCCTGCTATGGTAGATGTGTAGGTGGGGGATCTATGGTTTTGGGCTGAGTTGGGTCTTCCTTTGCTGAGCACTGAGGTCCCAAGGTCTCATGTGCCATTTCTTGCTCTGTTCCACAACAGCTTTAGTTTCTCTTCCACCACTGCTTCCTAAACTTGAGCCAAGTTATTGGAAGTTTTAACTACATGTTTTAGTTCCAGGAGCTCATCTTATGGCCTTGGCCTAAGGATAGAGGCTCTGAACTGTTGTCGACACATAGGTTCAGGATAATAAAGGATACTTGCATCCTTACTCACTATTGGTGGGAGTGCAAATTGGTGATGCCACTCTGGAAATCATTATGAAGAGAGCTCCAAAAGCTAAAAACACATCTGTCATATGATTCAGGTATGCCAGTCCTTGGCATATGCCCAAATGACTTGACATCCTACTCCACAGTTATATGCACCTTTTAACCTTAAATAAAATCAAGCTTATTTATGGTGTCAATAATTTATAGATTCCCTTTTCTATACTTTATTTTTCTTTCCTTTCCTTTGCCTTGTTTTGGTGTGTGTGTGTGTGTGTGTGTGTGTGTGTGTGTGTGTGTGTGCGTATGCATGTGTGTGTGTGCATGTGTGTACCTTGAGTTGGAGTTTGCTACATAGACCAGGTTGGCCCCAAGCTATCCTTTCATTACTTCATTACTTATTGGCCAAGGAATTCAAATTATTATCTCTTTGTACATTGTCATTACCTATAGGTATTCTATTGTACAATAACTCACCAGAAATATAGAATACAAATAACCTACAGGAAAGAAAAAAAAACAGAACACTGTTAGCACAGAGGACAAAATCAAACCAGAGAAGTAGCCCAGATGTCAGAAACACAGAAAACTAACAATCTAGATTTCACATTCACAGACCACAACTAACGTAAGATAAAGGAGAGGGAGTAACTAACCTAGAAGACAGTACCAATGATGATAAATGACCCAAAGGTTAAAAAAATAGAGAGAAACTAAACCAGAGAGTAGTATCCCAAAATAACCTAGAGACGCAATTTTCATTCATCAAAACATTGTAACAGTGTTGACTACACATAGCAGTTATATTCAAGTAGGCTGCCCAAAGCTGCTAAAACTGAGTAAGCAAGAACTATGGACTAGTAAGGATTGCTATTCTGCTTTTCAGGACATGTGCACTCTAACTCAGGGGTTACAGGATGATGAATTCACACCCAGGATAGGACAGATGTTGAGGTCAATGAGCACAGAGTTAAAGGGTACACGCTGGCTTAGACTTTTCTCTTTAAGGCAATTGTGGGCTCTTTGACATAATTCTCAGTCCATACTGCTTCATTTTGTTCCACACGGGAAAATCCCAAATCACCATCAACTGTAAGGGTGCCAAAAGTGAGCATCTTATTACCTCTCAAAGTAAGAAGACAGGTGCAAAATAGGGCGCAAGTGACACACAAAACAAGAAAAGGCAGAAGAGATACCATATCTGGTCTAAGCACTTAGTTTAGAGAAACCTAATTAGAACTCATTTTTATACTATCATTTATTATGCATTTTTATACATATCTGTAATAATAATGCAAGTCAAATGTGAAATGGACTAAGTTTGATAAACAGAATTTTGTGATTATTCTTATTGTCATAAAGAAATAAAAGAAAAATGTTTCAAATAATGTTTTTATTTCCCTTGCGGAACATAATGCTTTGCCAATGCATAGTGAAATAGCTATGCAAATGTAGACACATCTTATTAACTTTTATGTTTTCTTCAGTTTATTTCAAATAGCCTGCTTTTGCTATCAAGGTAGATTTATTGCCAATATTTTGTAACTAAAATTTAGAACAATACGTCAAAACTATTAGAAGTCTGTTTATAGATCATTTTGTATTATGAATAATACAACAGGATTTATATTATCAGCTATAAAAATTTCAATTCTCCAGTGTGAATTCAGATAAAATGAGGAGAAAAGTCAGGATATATGACAAATTATATTCTCCTTGATTTTAATGTCTTTAGAATATTTCCCTAAAGTTGAAACATTATCACTCAGCTGTCAGGTTTAGCTTTTATGTAGTTTTTCTTTTATATAGGTAACATATCTTTACATATTAATTTTCAGTTATTAATTTTCATTAAGTGAAACATTTAATCACCAAAAATATTCAAAAGTATTTGTGTTCAAAATGATTTTCAAAGTTAGTAAAGATTAACAGGATTTTATCAATGGTAATATTTTATCTTCTTAAGAATGCTTATATTTTGAAATAACTTTTGGCTCACAGAAAAGTTTCAGTTACTAACATAGTGTCCATGTTGCACGCACCCAATATTCCTGATTGCAGCACATGAAGATGCTAAGTGTCATCATTTGAGAATTTGTTAAATTTTCAACAGTAAAGTTGTTATATGTCCCTTTCCAAAGTCCACTCATTGGAATGAGACATTATATTTAGATTATATGATGCATTTATAACCTTACTATAAGATATAGCACAGTATAGCAATCTGGGTATCCCACAAAACATAAAAATAGAACTTTCATGCAAACTTGTGTGTGTCATTGTATTTTTATATTTAATCTATTGTAGACATAAGCTGCAAGGTACTAGCTAATGTGGAATCTAGTAAATTGGATCAA
The DNA here is from genome assembly GCF_014885135.2 of Alexandromys fortis. NCBI lineage: Eukaryota > Metazoa > Chordata > Mammalia > Rodentia > Cricetidae > Alexandromys > Alexandromys fortis. Next base: position 9,842,940 of record NW_026067903.1, on the reverse strand, counting down.
GGAACCAGCAGACCCTGGAAGCTCTCAGAAAGGAGTTGACCACGCACTTGTGAGGTGTAAGTTATCCTTATATGAGAATTTCCTCTATTGCTTTTCAAGACTTTAAATGACATATAGGTTCACTTACATCATTGAAGATGAGTTTTACTTAAAGTCGGTAGATTTTGGTGAAAGAGATGGTTCATCCAGTGAAGAGTGGACTCATCTTTAAATACCCTTACAGAGGCTGGAAAGATCGAACAGCAGTCAAGTGTACTTGCTGCTCTTGCAGACGACTGGGATTCAGCTCTTAGCAACTCTATCAGGTGGCTCATAGCTGTCCAGAACATACTTGTATCTAATTGCCTCTTTTAATATCTTCAGGCACCTGAAAGCATGTAGTGCATGTATGTGCACACACATGCACATGCATGTGGCAAGCACACACACAGAGAAGCATACATTCATGCACACACATACATACACATATGCATAAAATAAATGCTATCTCATCAACAACACTAAGATTAGTGTTTAGTAGTATAGGAAAGTGCTCTAAACTCACCAGACAGACAAATTAATGAACTGTAAGAGCTGTAAGTTAAATTTTTTCTGATACACTAAGCCCTGGTGCTAAGCTTAGTTTTTGTGTTTTCCAACAATCTTAAATTTGTTTCTGGGCATTTTCTTTATTAACTAAATAAACAGAGTGACAAAATACAATGTTAGTACATGGGCAGACTAACTAATTTTCTTAAAAAGAGAAAGAATCAAAAATGAAAACAGATATTTAACAAGCGTAAACAACTAGCGTTTTAGCCCCATTAATAACTATGAAAAGAAGATATTAATTTCTGTCAGTTACAGATTCTTGATTTTGGAAAGGAAATTTATACACAGGTTTAGCCTAAGTTTCCTGACATAGAGTTTGAGGCAGAAGTTTGTGGATAATTTATTTGGAAATGAAAGCTTAGGATACAAGAGGAAAAGTCAAGCACACTGTGAAAAATAAGTGAGAATAGAAATGCGTCTTTTGAAATGGCCAGTGTTATGTGCAAAGATGCTTCTCTTTAGAAGCTTTGAATAAAATAAGCTTAAGATTGTTTCTCTTTCCCAGAGAAATAAATTATTGTGAAATTGGCGTCTTTCTTGTGAGAACTGACAATTAAATAAGAATGTGATCTTGGGATTTTAGGAGATAGTAAGGAAGTACAAGAACATGAGTAGTCTTTAGGCTAGTGGAGGATGTTGAACTTAGCTTCAAGTTGTGGGATAGATGAGGATGCTGGTCTTAGCTGTAGGTTGTAGAACAGAAGGGCATACTAGACATAGCTGCAGGTTGCATGAGAGAGGAGGATGCTGGGTCTTCTCAAGAAACTAGTCAAGACTAGAGAGTCACATGTGGGTTTCATGCAGCTGGTGAAGTTTGAAGATAGACATAACAGATGCCAAGACATGTGGCTAAGTTGTATGATCATGTCCAATAATATCAACCCCCATCACTTTCTAGTTCATTGTCAGAAAATACATAGCTCTATAAGTCTTTAATATACATAAACAAATTCACTAACTTCCTTATTTACTGGAAAAGTTCACAGAACTAGAACTTCCAAAACAACATATTTTTCAAATGTAGAAAAAAACCTGAACATTGGAAGATTTGTTAATGTCTAACATAGCTTTCTGACTGGGGATCCTGACACCCTGCTGTCTTTCATCTGATAACTATTCATTACTGAATTTGAAAAATAGCTTTTATTCTATTCCATTTAAGCAACTGATGCACCTTAATGCTGTGTTGTAGTAACATAAATAATCTAAATACTGCACTTTTGCTTTTAGCATTTGGATAACTTCCAGATTTTATTCAGTAAGCAGCATCCCTCTTCTTGAGACTAAAGCTAGTAATTTTGTATTTTTTTCTGTTGTCTTTGTTCCTGACTCCATGGTATACTTAGTTGCAGCATTTCAAGATTGTAAAATTTCATAAGCATTTGCTTTAAAATTAACTTCTCTTTCTTGCTTTGGAGTTTTGAGGATGAGTCATTAATTGCAAATACATCTTTTCCTTTTGAATTTGAGAAGTTTGGAATTTCAACACTAAACATTTTTAACATACAACACTAAAATTTAAGTGATTCTGTAAACACAATAATTGTACTTAGAGATTAGTAATACGAGCACCAAGTGACATCTAAACATCACAGCAAGTTTAAACTGAGGGTTTTCTCCATTTGATAATCTCTGCTCAAATGGTAGCCTCCCCACTTCAGTATGTTTTTAATTATGCTGCAAATGTAAGCAAAGACTATACCTTCATTTTCCAGGCATTCAGACTCAAATAATTACACAGAAGCTATATTAATTACAACACTGCTTGGACAATGGCTTAGATATATTTCTAACTAGCTCTTATATCTTAAATTAATCCATTTTTATTAATTTGTATATCACCACAGGGATGTGGTTTACCAGAAAGGTTCTGGTATCTTTTTTCTTTGGCAGCTACATGGCATCTCCCTGACTCCACCTTCTTTCTGTATTTAGTTCAGTTTTCTACCTAACTCACTTCTGCCCTACCAAAGACAGAAGCAGCTTCTTTATTAACCAATGGTAATAAAATATATTCATAGCTTACAGAGGGGAATCCCAGATAATCTTCCCTTTTCTGTCTAAATAAAAGGAAGGCTTTAACTTTAACATAGTAAAATTACATATACAAGACTGTTATTAAGCAAGAATTATAGTTACAATATTTAGTCCATTTACATTTGTAAAATACTCTACCATATATTCTCTTTTGAGTCTAAAGTCTTATATATTTATCTTTTATTATAAGTTAGGAAAACTATAGCTATCTGTCTTCAACTCCATCAAAGAATCCAGAAGTATATAATATTTTCTGAGTAAAGAGGAAGTGCATTGTAAGCAACTTCCAAAAATCTAGAAATGACAGAGACATCTCTCTGCCTGGAAAGTCACTCAAAGTTCTTCTGTAATGCTGGGGCATTCAATTTTAGCCTATAGGTCCATAGTATCTGGCAGACTTTTCTGTGGAACAAAAAATTTGAAAGACTGATTTACCCATATTGGTGGTTTGTTAGTCACTAGCTTCTGTGTGCTATATAATGTCTGGCAGTTTCCTCGGTGAAGCAGAAACCCTTAAAAACCATCCCATCTTTTGGAAAATTCAGCAGTCACTTTTCTGTGGATCCCACATTTCCAGTTCATAAAGCATACCAACAAGTAGTACAGGCAATAGCAGGTTCTTGCAAAAAAAAAAAAAAAAAAGAGCAAATTCCATAATGAGTTTCTTTGATGCCCATCAACCTCTCCAATGTAATTGGTGCTACCAGAAGCTGAAATGTCTCACTGTCAAGAAAAGTCTAAGTTCTTAAAACCTTTTAAATGCCATACTCTGTAAATCTTTGAAGTGTTGAAATTATCTAACTGAAATATGACCCTATATTTCTGGAAAACCTAATTAACATAATTAAAAGCTTGATTATTATAGATGACTATTAATCTGTATTTCTTGACTATATATCACACTTTTAAATCTGTTGCACAAACATAATAACTTAAATAAGAACAAAATTACATATACCCAGTGCAACAAAGTCCTTAAATTTGTATCAATAGATCAAGATACATACCAATGCAACATATTCATCTCTATATTACATCCCCCCTTTTAGAAAGAGATTGACTGAGATCATTAACCATATATAGTCAACCCCCTTTAAATAAAAACAAACATTTATAAACTATCATTAAGGAATTTGGGTGTTCCTTTTTCAAACTGCTTCCTGCTGTTTGTTGGGTAAAGTATTTTTAGGGTTCACAAATACCTTTTAGGATGTCTTGTTCCATCAAACCACATGAGTCTCAAAGGAATCCACAGGTTCTCATCTTCTGTGGAAATAACATACCAAAGTAACATACCCTTAGACTCAAAATTTAAAGTCAAGATTCCTTTAAAATATATATGTTTGTTTAGCTTAGCAGCCAGAACAATGAAATGTCTCTCTGTACTTAGCTCATTTACAGTAAAAAATTCAAACAAAACACAATAATATACATAATCCAGACTCTCTATGTATTTTCCATCTTTATATGTCTTTTTTCTCTTACTATTTAATATTTATTATCTTTACTCCTTTAATCTATTTATCTCTGCAACCTTTTATATTACGCTTACTGTATTTTTGAAGACATTTTTCATTTTTAAACCATTTACTTTTTTATAACTGTCTATATTTTTTCTTTCTCATCCAAGCCTACGTGCATTTTTTAAACACACCAAGTCTCCTTTAATGGTTTTTTATGTCAGAATCTATCCTATGGTGTATCTGAAATCCTTTTTAGACAAGTAGCATTTTAAAATGGTAAGAAGTATGATTGTGGCAGCCCTGGATGCTGGCTCTGCCTCTGTTTGACTTTCAATATGACAGAGGTATGTTTACTGCCTCTGTGAGCCATGCTTACTGTCCTAACTCTAGGGACAGAGTATGTCTATGTTGCCAGTCAGCATCTTGTAGCACTCTGCTCACAAATTATATTTAAGTGCTCCACAGCTGGACCTCCGAAAGAGCCAGAGCTGCTACTGCTGCCAGTGTGAACCAAAAAGCTATTCCTTAAAGGAGCTGAGCCTCTGCTTACAGCCAGCAAACAAAGCCTATCTGCTTTTGCCGAGGACCCAGATTTGATTCTAAGTACTGTCTTGGCAGTTAAAAACTACCTGTAACTCCAGCTTCAGGATATTTGATGCCATTTTCTGGCCTCCTCATGCTCCTACCTGCAGCACACTGTAACCTTAAATCCAAATTGTCAAACACACACATACAAACACTCCATAAGGAAAAAAAAAAACACGATTATTTTAAAGAGGGTTGAAATATCCAACTATACTTTTGGAAATGTATATTTCCTTTTAGTTTTGTTAGCATTGTTCTTTAATGTTTAGCTAAATCTGTTAAGCATTTTTTAAAATAAAGGCTTTCTATACTCCAGAACATACAGAATTTTTATTTTGACAAGACTAGCCCACAGTACTGAAGAATTGCTAAGTGAAACCTATTCAGCATCCATCTTTCTATGTCTTTGATTACATCATAGAATAACAAAGTAATAATGAATTCAGAATATAAATATTTGGTGACTACTTGGTTTCCAGAAAAGGAAAATGAGAAAAGTCACTGCTCACCAGTAGCCTAGCATATACATAGCCCAATACTTAAAATACTATTATTTAAGCTCCTGAACAATCCTGTCTTATAAATATTTGTAGGTTCAAATGGAACAAATTTTTTAATATTTCCTTATCCTACAGATTGAACATCCATGTATGTAATTCCTCTCGTTCACACTGGGAATAGTGTTGATAGGCAGCAGGACGCTGAGGTAAAGTACAGTGTGGAAGGAGTTGCTTCCTCTTTGCTTCAGGTAATTCTAAAATGTTCAAAAATACCAATAGTTATGACAGTGGAATAGAACACATGTATTTGACAGTGCTAATCATATATATCAATAGGCATGCGTATGTACGGTATGAGACCTTACTTTGACCTATTTAATCAAGTTCCCAATGTTAAAACTAAGTTAAATTTTCTATATACTGGTATTAGAACTTTCAGTGAACTATTGAAGATGGATAGGCTTGGGAATTGTAATCCTTTGCAATTGCAGGATCTAAAGATAAATGAAATGAGCTCAAAGCCTACCAGAATTTATTTTATTCCGTTGAAAAACACCTTTCTCATGTTCTTATCTAGAAGGGAGTCTCAGTCAGTCCCTTTAATTTGAATATTTTTACCAGTAGAATAAGACGTTGGCAAACTTACTTTGTGCCTTTCTTATTTGTAAGTATTTTAATAGAATCTTGATATACATAGGCTCAGCTGATCTCAAATTCACATTCTTCCTGTGTCATACTTCCAAGTAGTGGGATTATAGCCTTTCTCTATCACGCTGTGCTCTTTGTACTTGTTATGAAGCAAGCATGTATGGATTGCTAAAGATTAAATTAATAACTCAATCCCATATTAGACTGAGAGTAGAAAGAAAACTGTCCATGCTTGAGATTCTTGCTTTGAGATAGCCAGTAAGAGCATGGAAAATCAAGAGCTGTAATTTTTCCACAGGGCAGAGGTCACAGAGAAGACAGAAGGGTAAAATGTACATAAAGTAAGAGAAAGAATATGGGCAGCCACAGTATGATAGTCTAAATCTTCGCTAGCCTTCAGAGATGTAATTAGAAGAAGATTCCCTTATTTTTAATGTGTTTATAGGCTGAAGGTCACAAGACTACAGCTCATAAGATAAACTGAAACTCCTGATGTAACGTTTGCTTCATTAAAATGTACTCTATATAAAATCATTTTCATATATTTAGATAAACTCTTAAGGCTGACTACCACTTAAAATTTTTCATAATTACATTTAATCTATAATTACATTTTATATCTGGCTATGGAATCAATTCTTCTTGTGGTTCCAAATTTAATAGATGTTTCCTCTAAAACTAATAATAGTTTTTAGAACAGTAATGGGGTGTTTGTATGTGTATGATATAAAATGATAAAAGTAAAGAGAGTTGGACATAGAAAGACATAGAATAGCAAAAAACAGGAGACAGATTAAGCAGTCAGACAGTGATCAGAAAAGGAACGCCCATTCTTTTCAGCCCTTAGCTTCAGCATACAATGATAGACTGTGGCTCAGATATCAAGTACTTGCTCCATCTGCTAGTGATTGAATCTTTCCTCTCTGCCTTAACATGTTGATTATTTACATTTGTAGAAACTGTTTTTGTGTAAAGAACATAAGGGTAAGATCCTAATACCACCAGTTATGGAGAATCTAAGAAGTAGACAATTGTGCTGAGGAAAGTAAGGACATAGCTAGAAGTAAGTCATCTGCAGGAGACAAAGATGACCTTCACTGGTCATAAAAATGGAGACTTGATCATATTCTTACCCCAAAAATATGAGAACTGAATTGCTTTTGTTTATTTTACACAGTTTGTGGTATTTCTGTTACCCTAAAATGACTATCCATTGTCAGAGGAAAGAAGCCTGGGTTTTTACAGTGAAGAAATCCTCATAACAGAAAGGTCTGTAGTAAGATAGCCAGGAAGGGACAGTGCTGGAGAGTTCCATCTTGAAAGCCATTGAACAGATTGAGAAGTGGGGGTGTCTAAATGAAAATTAATTTAGAAGTCTTTTCTTCTTGTGCATTGGGGAATTAATATTTAGAGTAGTGTTGAAATTTCTGTGACTCTTGTTATAGTAGAATTCATGGAGAAATTCTGTCCCTTAGGTAATATGTGATGGACCTCTTTGTTGGTGTTTGCTGATACAAAAAAATGTGTTACGATACAGACAAACCACAAGCTTTGCTCCAGAGGGAAAAATGCACTCTTTGAAGAATAAAAAGAAAGTGTAGAAATGCGATACAGTAATGCTGTACTTGTGTCAAGCTTGGAGCCTTGGGCTTGATGTCATACGGCAAAATATTAAGGAACCAAGGAAAAAATAGAAAGGAAGAGACAAAGAAAAACACAAAGATAGAGACAGAGAATGTATTGTCCTGATAGCCTAAAGAGAGGAGTCTAAAGAAAAAGAAAGTTAGGTAACTCCATTCTTAACTCCTAAACAAGAGGATTGGAACCTAAGTACAGGCAGAGTAAAATTTTCAGCTTTCACAAATTTTGAACTGGTTATTGGTCAAAACAAGAGAAACAAGGCATCCAAATAAAAATCATTAGATACCGTTCCATTGGGGTTAGCACTAAGGAAGTCCAGACCCTGGTGTGGTGGTGACATAAACATGAGAATGATTTATTTTTAAGATTTAGTTTATTTATGTGTATGTGTATGTCCATGTATGTGTGTGTGTGTGTATGTGCGTGCATGCACATACACACATAAACACTGGGGGGTGGCGTAGGTGGGTGCTGCAATGTGCATTAAACTCTCAAATGCATATGAGCCCAACTAGTCCAAAAGAGGTCATTAGATTGCCTTGAACTGAAGTTATAAGTAGTTTTGAGCTAGCTGATAGCTTCTGGGAACAGGACTCTAGCTCTCTGTAAAAACAATAGAAGGTCTGAAGCACTGAACCATCTGTTCAGTTACAAGAATGTATTGTTCTTAATGAAAATTTGTTACACTTCCATAAAAATAAGTCATAATGCCACATGAACTTACAATCTCATCCCATTTGCCAGGGATGGCAAAGGAGGGATTAGTTTGGTAAAAGAGTGTAGAGAGAGACAATGGGAATTTGGGGGCATTTTGGTGGTGAAATAGAGACTTGGTGCAATGGAAACTCCCATTAATCCATGAGTGTGATCCTATTATAGACTTCTAGTAGTGGGTGATACAGAGACAAAGCCAGTCATGTTCTGTAAACAGGCAAGTCCTCCAGTGTAAGGATTGGGACACCATTCCAACCACAAACCTTCTACCTACAGTTTGTTCTGCCTGCAAGTTGTATTGGGTTAAAGGTGGCACAGAACTTGTGGGAGTGGATAACCAGCGACAGGTGCAGCTTAAGACTCATGTCACAAGAGGAAGCTCACTCCTGAAACTGCACGGGGGGCGGGGGAGACTGGATACCCCAGAAACCTAGTTTAGAAGCAAGCACCACCAGCAAAAATTAAGTCAATGAAATGATTCCTAATGATAGTCTGCTGCATCCGTAAACCATCGTAATGTAGTCGTCATCAGAGAGGATTCCTCCAGAAACTTTGGGGAGCAGATGCAGAGACCCATAGCCAAACATTAGGCAGAACTTGGGGAATCCTGTATAAAAAGGAGACAAGGAAGAAGGATTATAGGAGCCCAGAGGCTTCAAGGACACCACAAGAAAATAATCCACAGAATCAAGTAACCAGGATTTATAGAGGCTCACATAGACTGAACTGGAAATCAGAGAGCCTGTATGGGTCTGACCTAGCTCCTCTGCATTTATGTTATTATTGCTATGGAGCATTGTGTTCTTTGGAACTCCTACCAGTAGGAGCAGGGGCTGCCTCTGACTCCTTTGCCTTCTTTTGGAACCCTCTTCATCCTATGGGATTGCTTTGTTCAGCATTAATGTGAGGGGATGTGCCCAGTCTTAATATAGCTTGATAAGCTGTGTTTGACTGGTTTATTTTTAAGAATATAAGAATAAATAAATAAATAAGATAGCTCATATTGATAATGGTGAAATTCTACTGAAAAGTACCTTTCATTTTGTTTTCATTAAGTATTATTTACCACAGCTTGCAAAGTACTTATATTTTTCAAAGCCTTTAACTGTCTAAATTTAAAGATTTAATGGACACTGGAAAATATAAAATTATGATTTTTAAGATACCATATGATGATCTTTCTCCTCTGAAAGTTGTTATTGATCTATAAGTAAAGTTTTGTGCACTACATTTCCATAGCAAAAGTTGCCTCATTTAAAAAAATTATTCTACATAGTAAATGCTCATATAAATTGCCTGTTAGATTATAGTACTGAAAGTATGGGAATTGTTGAATGACTTTTCTTGGGAAGACGTGAGCAAGGGTGTATTGATCACAGAAACCACGAATGAAAAACCAAAGTAACATTCTGCTGAAGTCCAACTTGATGATCTAATGAATTCATAGAAATTATTTATGAGGACTTATTTATGGGACCATGCATGACTGAAAATGAACCACACTGTCAATAATCCTTCTGCAGCATGGGTAATGGCTCATAAAACTGGCTCTCTAGAGGTTGACCACCTTTTATAAACTGCTCCATGGCTTAGTCTGGTCTCCCAGAAACAATTATTTCTTACAAAATCTTGGGGATTTATAAATCTTGTAAATTTTCTGAAACTTCTTAAGTTGTTTACTTTCTGGGTCTTATGAACCTCCCTTCTTGCTGTATGAACAAATGCATCAATTAAGGGAGGCCAGTGAAAAACAGAGATTTATATTGTTTTGACATACCAGGTATTTAGATATAATGGCCTAAGACAGATAATTAGTAATTTTGACTACCCAAATAATGAACATAGTAATATTAGCTGATAATTATTAAAAGTTCATATCATGATATATATCCAAAAAGAGTCAAAATATTATATCTGTTGAATTGCAATATGTAGATAATTGAAATATATGCTGGGATACAAAATAAAATGTTTAATAATGAAGTTAAAATATGACATTTTCTAACAGTCTCATTTGGACAGATATACATTATTTCTTAAAAATTCTTTAAATGATTCATTGTCTTTTACCAGCTTTTAACAGCACTGGGATGGGACTAGAGTTGCCATTTAGATCTAGGGCTACAATTGCACAGCCACAGGCTACAGGCCACTCGGGTATTCCAGGTCACACTTACTCAGAATCTTGGGATTTGTCTTTCCTTTTCTTCCTTCCTTCAAATCTCAAGATGAGCAATTGAAGTGCATAAGACATTGCACTAGAGACAGAATCGTACTTTTTGAAAAGAACCAAAGAAAAATATTGACCATGGATGATTCAGAATTCCCTTAGTGTTTTTCACTTAATTTGGGGGTTAGAGGGTTACAGTCTCATTGCAAGCCCATTTGAAAAGGTCATTGTGTTGGGATGAACTCTACCTCTGGCACATCAACAGTGTTCATTGCGGCAAGTAACCCCATGCCACCCGTTGATTAAATGTGTCATTTTAAGGTAATGCAATGTTCTTTTTTTTTTTTATTGAGAATAAGAAAAAAAAAGTTTCCGCCTCCTCCCAGCCTCCCATTTCCCTCCCCCTCCCCCCACTCTTCCCCCCCTCCCCCCACTCCTCTCCCCCTCCCTCTCCAATCCGAAGAGCAGTCAGGGTTCCCTGCCCTGTGGAAAGTCCAAGGTCCTCCCCCCTCCGTCCATGTCTAGGAAGGTGAACATCCAACCTGGTTAGGCTCCCACCAAGCCGGAACATGAAGTAGGATCAAAACCCCTTGCCATTGACCTTGGCTTCTCATCAGTCCTCATTGTTCGCCATGATCAGAGAGTCCGGTTTTATCCCATGCTTTTTCAGTCACAGTCCAGCTGGCCTTGGTGAGCTCCCAATAGATCAGCCCC
>NW_026067903.1:9820238-9830706 GCF_014885135.2 Alexandromys fortis | reverse complement strand
TTTGTAATAGCCAGAACCTGGAAACAACCTAGATGCCCTTCAATGGAAGAAGAATGGATGAAGAAAGTGTGGAATATATACACATTAGAGTATTATGCTGTGGTAAAAAACAATGACTTCTCGAATTTTGCATGCAAATGGATGGAAATAGAAAACACTATCCTGAGCGAGGTAACCCAGACCCAAAAAGATGAACATGGGATGTACTCACTCATAATTGGTTTCTAGCCATAAATAAAAGTCACGGAGTGTATACCTGGTGAACCTAAAGAAGCTAAATAAGAAGGTGAACCCAGGTAATGCAATGTTCTAAACTGATAATTTTTTAATCTTTAAAGCAAACGGGTGCCGACAATGCTTTAAAATTCCCAGGTTTCAGGTGGGTTCAGTTTAAAATATCTAGGTAAACCTAAGAACAAGACAGTTCCTCAAACAGTTCACACCTAGTGTCGTTTTAATTAATTAATTTGTTTTCAAGGGGTTTGACCACATTTTGCTGTTTGTGCCTCTTGCTCTTATTTTTTCCAGTGGTCTCCAAGCGGCTAGATTCTCAATCTCATGGTGTTACTAATAGAGCTTGAGGGAGAATTTCTTTCAACATTAATTTAAGTAATGACCTTTACTTCAGAGTGGTAAAAAGGGAGTAAATAGAGTCCAGATACCCAGAAATCCTGAGGCTAAATGAGAGACCACGAAAGAGAAATATTTATACCTGCACAGCTAAAATGTAGATTTTTCCCTTCAGAAAGTACAGTAGGGGCATTTTAATCTAAAGAAGACAAAATAATAAGAAACATAGCCTAGTGAGAAAATACTACTCAGCCCAGAAAGGTTGTACAAATCAACAAATTAAGAATTGTAGTGCAGGGGTTAGGGTGATGGTTCAGTGTATAAAGCTCTTTCTATTCTTGCAGAGGACCGTGGTTCTGGTCCCAGAACCCACATCAGGTAGCTCCAATTGCCAGTCACTCAGTTTCCATGGATCTAGCATGTCCATCAGGTCTCCTCAGGTCCTGACACATGATGGCACATATATAAACTCAAGCCTACACACACACACACACACACACACACACACACACACACACACACACACACAATTACCTCTAAAACAAAGTAGAATTTACACCCCCTTTGGAAAACAGTCACCATAATAAAACATTTTCTAAATGCATCACTGACTGGTATATATCTAATTTTCTAGGTCCTTTCTAACTTGGTCCATGAAAGGGTCATTAAACCACAAAAGACCTGTTACACTAACAGAGATCATCAAGGCACAAAGTAAAACAATTTCTGCATGTCCTTCAACTGCTTTGTATAAACATAGCTATGCAGAGAAAGGCAGCTGTTTCCTTGACATTAAGAAAAACAAAGTCATATGTGAACGAACTCATGGAGCTTTGTGTGGCCGAACAGGGTAACACTACTACAGGAAATTTGAGTTTTCACTTCTGAGACTTGAGGATAGGGGTCAAAAAGAAGATCAAGGAGCAAGTACAGTATGAGAGCCTTTCATTTCTGCAAATATTATTTTCTTAGATCATTTGTTGGATCATCATCTGTTCAATGGGCCAATGAAACTTTAGAATTTACAGTGTCATTTCTGACTTGTGAAATGTATTTTTAGGACCATACCCAGTGACCTATGTGATCTTGAATATAAGCATGAAAATATTCAAGCTTAATACCTGAGTTTGAAAACCAGTAATTCCTGTGGATTTGTCTATTTTAATTAAGGACATTTATAATATCTAACTCATTCAAAGTTAAAATTCTGGCTTCTTACCACATGTACCTGGTAATTTGACAAATAGTCACATACCTCTTGTTCTGTATCCCATGCTCTGTTTTCACTTTTATGTAATCATAGAGGTAATGCTGCTGAAGGTGGCAATAGTGTGACTGGTTTGATTAGTACTTATTATGCACCCACATAGTAAGTAGCTTTCGTGCTATACCATATATAATTTCCACAGAGATCTAACGCTCCATTCAGTAATCACTCAATAATCCTGGAACTCATGAGCCTACCAGCTGAGAACCAGCCTCACCCATGCACTCACCAGTCTTCACTGAGACATTTGCTCCTTTATAAAAGAACGATTTAAAGAGATGCCTATTAGAAACTTGCGCTCCACCTGACAATCATTCTCACTACTAGCTTATCGTGAACCTTGCTATCAGAAAGCTGTTATGGTAATGTAAAACCTGCAATTATATCAGCCTATTTTAAAACTTCCAATGGCCATCTGTTACCTTTGCAGTTGGGTAAAATTCAACTCCTCCAAGTCCTAGCCCAAATCTGTAGCTCTCACCTATTTTTTTTTCACAATAGTTGCTGAATAATCTGCATTTTTTTCTGTATATTATCTAGGTCCTTCCACCTTGGTGGTGTCCAAATTATTCCATACTCAGTTTTAACTATCATTTAAATCTGAATGGTCAGTATATTCCCTAGAAAACATTTGTACTTGTTCATTATACCACTTCGTTTGGTCTGTACATCATCCAAAATGTTTATTATGCTACTTAATTTCATTTGACAATGAACTTATAAGAGGTAATGTAGGCCGGGCGATGGTGGCGCATGCCTTTAATCCCAGCACTCGGGAGGCAGAGGCAGGCGAATCTCTGTGAGTTCGAGACCAGCCTGGTCTACAAGAGCTAGTTCCAGGACAGGCTCCAAAACCACACAGAAACCCTGTCTCGAAAAACAAAAACAAACAAACAAAAAAAAAGAGGTAATGTAACCTAATGGCCCCACTATTCATCCCTATTTTTAGAGGATTGAAGAATGAACCATTGAACTGTACATTGAATTAAAACAGGACACAAGGATCATGCTGAATCACTGTAGGAAATAACTGAGTAGATGGGAAGAACAAAAAGACTGAAAGAAGTGGTTTAGTTCAGAGTAAGAAGTCAGAACTTAAGGATGCCAAACAAGTATGAGTGAATCAGAGATGTGGCTCTACCTGGAAAGAGTCATAAGCATAAAACATCAGCTAGAGGATGTTTGGAAGTAATGGGCAAAATTTCCAGATGATTTTGTGGTGACAGAGAGACTGTTAGAGCAACAGCATCTGTGGAGAACCTATGAGAGAGTTGTACTGGATTTTCATAAATGAACCAGCCACATAGCCATCTTCCTGGGTTGAAGAAGAAAAAGCATGCAGATGACTGAGTGAGAACAATGTCTTTTTAGAGTAGAAAGAGAAGAAAAGAAGCCAACAAAACAGACAAAAATGTTTCCGTTGAAGGACATCACAGGCATTATAGCACTCACAGGGAGAATGGGTTTTCTTATATTATCCAGATACCCTACATTTCCAACTAATTAAATTTGTTCCATCAGATATAGTTATTAAAACTAATGCTTGAAAATAATGAAGATATGCTTTTTCATAGTTATGTTTACACACAAACACACAGATATCAGCTAAGTACAGTTTTAAGTACATAGCAAAACTGAGCAGAAAGTGCCAAGTTACCATACGTGCATCTATAATTTACACCACTCAAATATTCTATATCAGAGTGCTAGAGTGGTACATTTCCTGCAAAGGCAACCTACATATTGACACATGGTTCTCTATGAAGAACATACTTTATATTAGGCCCCATCTTGGGTGTCTGTCTTCTGTGAATATCAACAGCTGTTGGTAGTTAAGTGCTTCCGAGAAGAGTTTCACTGCAAGAAATCCCATTAACTCTCTACCTGCCTATCTCTCCTCTCTCCAGACTCCCCATTATTCATTGATCATCCCCAAAAGGAATTATACATGCTTTTGACTTTCAGATCAATTTCTCCACCTATTAATATGCATTATTATTATTATGCAAACATATCTTTTCATAGCTTGATAGTTCAAATATTTTCAGTAATCTTACATTGTACGGTTGCCAATTTTATTGTCCATTTTTAGCAGAGGAAAACAGTTGCTTCAATTTTTACCAATTACAAACAAAGCTATGATAAACTTTGAAATACTTGATTTTGTGTGGTTGTGTTTTCAACATATTTGTGCAAACGCTAAGAAAGGTGTTGCTAGTATCATACGATAAAGTTAGATTTTGTTTTAAGAAGCTGCCAAGATGGTATCTCAGAGTTGTTTTTCCTGATTGCTAAGGATGTTGAACATTTTCTTAAGTGTCTTTTGGCCATTTGAGATTCTTCCGTTCATAATTTTCTGTTTAGTTCTTTACCCCATTTTTGATTGGGTTATTTGGAATTTTGATGTCTAATTTCTTGAGTTCTTTGTATATTTTGGATATCAGTACTTTGTCTAATGTGGAGTTGGGGAAGATCTTTTCCAATTCACTAGGCTGCCTTTTTGTCTTATTGACTATGTCCTTTGCTTTTCAGAAACGTCTCAGTTTCAGGAGGTCCCATTTATTTTTTGTTGGTCTCAGTGTCTGTGCTACTGTGCTTATATTTAGGAAGTGGTCTCTTGTGCCCATGTGCTGAAAATTATTTGCCACTTTCTCTTCTATCAGTTTCAGGGTGCTCATATTTATATTGAAGCCCGTCTGAACTTGAGTTTTGTGCATGGGGATAGATATAGATCTATTTTCATTCTTCCACATGTTGACCTCCAGTTATGCCATCACCATTTGTTGACGATCTTTCTTTTTTCCATTGTGTAATTTTAGCTTCTTTGTCAAAAATCAAGTGTTCATTGATGTGTGAATTAATATCCAGATCTTTGATTTGATTCCATTGTTCTTCCTATCTGTTTTTATGCCACTTCCAAGCTGTTTTTATTACTGTAGCTTTGTAAAACAGCTTGATCTCAGGGATGGTGATGCCTTCAGAAGTTCTTTTATTGTACAGTATTGTTTTGGCTATCCTGGGTTTTTTGTTTTTCCATATGAAATTGATTATTATTATTATTCTTTCAAGGTCTGTGAAGAATTGTGTTGGGATATTGATTGGGTTTGCATTGAATCTGTAGATTGGTCTCCATGTCCTTGGTAACACATTGTTTCATTGTCTGTGTAGTTAACCATTATCGTAGCTGAGTGGTTTAATTTTGCTGTGTTGATATACATTTCTGAGAGTGGTGTTTTAACATGAGTATTTTATTTTTAACTGTTGGGTAATTCAGAAATAAGCATGTATGTGTAAGTATATCTTCAATGTTTTAAGGAACTTTCCTGATGCTTCTTGCAGTAGATTGAGTAAAGTAATGTACATTCCTGCTAAATGTATAAACAAGTACAACTTCCCTGAATCTTAGGGGGAAAATTGCTTTATGTTATTTACAGCTATTTTGAATGACAAGATGGAGTCTTAACGTAATTTTAATTTGAATTTCTCTGATGTCTAAAGATGGTTACTTGTTTTCTTGTATTTGTTGACTATATGTATTTTGCCTTAAAATGTCTAATTCAGGGGACAGATAAAGGTGCTTACTGTTCCTTTAGTGGAACAAGTGGCTCAGAATTGAGTATAACTACATCTCCAGGGAATCTGACTTCTTTAGGCTTCCAAAAGTCTCTGTATACATGTGGCACACCTCAACCCTTGTACACACAATCATACACATCAAAATAACAAAGTTTTATAAGGAAAGGTCTAATTCAGTTTCTTTTATCTTTGACTGGTTAAATTATTTGTTCCTTCTGTGTTTCCTTTAGGGACCTTTTTATCTTCTGAAAACAAACCAGTTACAAGATAAAGAACTGGCAAAGATTTTCTCCCGCTGTGCATGCTGTCTCTTCAGTCTGTTGATTTGTTTCTTTTGCTGTACGGAAACTTTTAAAAGGGATTCCATCTGCTATTTCTTATTTTCACATTTTATTTTATTATTATGTTCAATTTTTATATATTCATTTTTAAAAGTTAATACCAAGTATTAGATTTCTTATAGGAATTTTTAGTGATTTTCATCCCCACCTCTTCTCCCCATCACCTTGACTCCCTGTAGCATTCCACTCTCAGTATCCTTTTTCCTTTTTCCATTTTTAAGTG
This sequence comes from Alexandromys fortis, assembly GCF_014885135.2. NCBI lineage: Eukaryota > Metazoa > Chordata > Mammalia > Rodentia > Cricetidae > Alexandromys > Alexandromys fortis. The sequence goes on along the minus strand of NW_026067903.1, from coordinate 9,824,729 downwards.
ATCCATGGCCTTCTCCCTTTCCTCAAAATTGTTCACTCACCTTTCATGGTTCCCCTTCTAGTTTTATCATCATCACATGCACATAATTAAAACATAGGAATTGTATATGAACTAGAAACATTTGTATTTCTGAATCTGAATTACCATGCTTAATAACTTCCAAACCAATACACTTTTCTTCAAAGTCTTTGTCTTAAATTTTCCTGACAGCTGTTTAAAAGTACATTATGGACATGTGCCACATTTTCCTTCCTCGTTGTTTATCAGTTGATGGACATCTAGGCTGATTCTATTTCTCTACTATTGGGAAAATAACAGAAATAAACACGTGTATATGTTTTGTGGTAGGAAGGAGAGTCCCTTGTGTATAATCTTACATTGTGGGTCATATAATAGTTCTATTTACAAGATTCTTAGAAACCACTACACTGATTTCCATAACAACTGTAACCAGTTTACATTCCCATTGGCAGTGAGTATTTGTCTTTCCCCACACCCTCATATCCATGTCATGAAACTTCATTTCTTGATGAGAGCAAATATGATTGGGTGAAATCCAAGGAAAAGTCATTTTAATATGCATTTGCCTGTTGACTGAGGATATTGTAATCTTTAAAAATTATTGGCTATTTGTGTTTCTGTTTAGGTATGTGTCTGCATCCCCAAAGTATTGTGATCAAGATGTCAAAAAGAACAAAAACCAAAGAAATAGTAGTTAACAGAACCATTTCCTAATCCTAATTTAAGCTCTCGCTTGTTTGTATATCCATTTGCATCCTTGCATGTTCTGTCTCTGCTCATCTCCGTCAGAGAGATACAGTTTTCCAGAAAAAATAACTGGACATTTTTTTAATGTGGTCTAAAAGACTGAAGTTCATTCCATTTATGTGTGGGTCTATTATGGAGACAAGTGTGCTTAGCTTATTTTTGTAATTTTGTTGGTTTTCTTTTTGGTTCAGTTCTGTTTTTATTGGCATGCTAGGCATTGTTGATTAACCAACCAAATATTTGTGTTTCTTCACAATTCTTGTGTTCTTTCATTCCTTTTTTTAAATTTTGTTTTTCTTGAGTTTTCATGGTTGTGTCTGTCTTCCCTTCTCACCTGTAAGACTGGTTCTAGAACCTTCAGGGATTCTTGCTAGTATTTTTTTTGAGTATAATATTTTATATTTATTCTTTATTTAGGGGTAGATTCATAAATCAGAGTCATCTCCACAAGTGGGGAATAAGAACTAAATCTAGCAGCCAAGACAGAGAGGCCACATAAACTTTGCATCAGCATTTATATTACAAGAGATAACGCCCAAGTGAGCTGGTATCTTAAAGTCTATTGGCTGAAGGAGTTCCCAAAGCATCTCCCCCTTTTGTCTGAATAAGATAGTTCGTTTTTTTATTTATTAGAAATTTCCACCTCCTCCCTCATCCCATTTCCCTCCCACTCCCCCAACTCTTCCTTCCCCTTCCTCTCTTAGAAGCCTTTGCTTTCTTTTTTTTTAAGACAGCTTTGCTGGGTATATCAATTTTGGTCACTGGTTATTTACTCTCTTAATGTGGAGCATCCATTTGGATGATTCATTTAGGTTTTTTTGTATAATTCTGATGATTTTGACTTTGTAGATATCTTGGCAAGTCTCTTTCTAGAGCCAGGCCTGGGAATCTCTGCCCTACTCTTCCTGGGGTGGGAGGCTCTCTTCAGAGCCCAACTGGCACTGTTCAGCCAGGCTGGGGAGCTGAGACTCTCTCTTTCACCCAGGCCTCAGCTGGGCTGGACAGGCCCTTGAGACATACTGTGGTATACTCATACCATTTTGCTACAATCTGACATGGAAGCATTACTTTCTGAGCATGCCCATCTCCCAAGCACTCCACAAAGAGGGTAAGACATGCTGCTTTTGGAGAAGGTCCAAGGCCCTCCCTACTATATCTAGGCTGAACAAGGTATCCATCAAAAGAGAATAAGTTCCAAAAAAGCCAGGACAAGCAGTAGGAGAAATCCTAGGGCCACTGCCAGTGACTGCAGTCTGCCCCACTCACATAACTGTTGCCAACATTCAGAGGGACTAGTTTGGACCTACGCTGATTCCTTTCTGGCTGGAGTTGGTTCATCCACCTGTAAAGTCAATATAAACAAGACTATTTGATAAAATTGGGATCACAGGGGTGGAGGAGTAGGGAGGGCAGAATAGAAGGGAAGAATGGAAGGGGGAGGAGAACTTGAGGAAATTAGATAGTTGAGATAGAGGAAGGACAGAGATGAGAGCATGGAAGGAGATATTTTGATTGAGCGGGCCCATTATGTGGCTAGCAAGAAACCTGGCACTAGAGAAATTCCCAGGAATCTGTAAGGATGACCCCAGCTAAGACCCTAAGCAATAGAGAAGAGGGTGCAAAACTAGCCTTGCCCTATAGTCAGACTGATGACTATCTTAAATATCACCATAGAACCTTCATCCAGCAACTGGTTGAAACAGAGGCAGCAAAGCATTGTGCTAGCTCTCAAAGTACAGTTGAAGAATGTATGGAGTGAGAATATGAGCAAAGAGGTCAAGAGACCATGGTGGGTACACTTTCTGAAACAGTTTATCTGAGCTAATGGGAGCTAATTTATTTTCTTAAATATGAAATGATAAAATATAAATTAGGGAATATATGAGATACAAAGTAAAATGAAGAGACATTTCAGGTAATTGTTAGTTTTCCTTGGATATGGTGGCTAATAGAGATCAAGAGGGTATCATTAGTGAGATACAGTGACAAAGAGAGAATATATAGATTCTAGTGTCCTGTCAGAGGACAAATGCTTACAGAGAGAAGAAACTGGTTTGGTTCAAGAGAAGAGAGTGACCTCATATATCTTTTGAAAGAATTCAGGGATATTTATGAGAGCAAATTAAAGACTCAAGCCTATGGCAAAGAAAGTGCTTCTTTCTCATCATAATGGGCAGCCATGGGGAATTTGATCTTGACTTTTGACTTTTTATTTTGTAGGAAATGGACTGTAAGATACCAAGAGTTAGTACAGAAAGAAAAATCTAAAATATTTGAAATAAAGTAAGGAAGTCATGATTTAAGTCACTTCAAAAATAATCAAAGTTATAAAACATTTTTACAATAGAATTTGGAGTATACCAATGGCTCATTTTGTTTTCATGTGTTCTGATTAGTACATTTTTCTGACTGTTTAAATACATTTAAAAATTCTCATTTTTTAATGTAAGAAGGTTCTAATGTTAGTGAATAGGTGTGGTTATAGAGGAATACAGATTTTTTCCCCATTTTTCTGGCTTTATATCTTCCTCTTTTACAATCCTCACAAGAGTTATGCCCTTGGAGTCTACATAAGAGCACATTCTCAGTAACAAAGCAAACCTTAACAGACCTGTATGGCAAGAACTTTAAATCTTTGAATAAATAAATTGAAAAATATATCAAAAATTGAAAGATCTCCCATGCTCTTGGATAAATAGGATAAACATAGTACAAATAGCAATTTTAAATAGATATTTGTAAATTTATTTTAGCATCTCTAATTTTAATTAATATTATACAGATAGTTGCTACATACCAGATAGTGGGATACTGTAGTGTATTATTTTCAACTTCTATGATTGAATTTATGTGAAATGGAAGGAATGAGAATGAATAGGTAGCTTAGCAACACCTAGTATGATCATAAATGTCATGTGGAAAAATAAGGCAGGAAGTAAGTAAACAAGATGGACAAAGAAGGCATGAAAAGAAAAAAAAAGGGAAATGATGGCCTGAGTCATGCAGAGGAAGCATGATTTCAGTGGAAGAACTCTTCAGACGCTGAAATATCAATGAGAAAGAGTTAGCAACAAGAGAGAGAACATGATTAGGAAACTAAACAACTAAGGGAGTGAGATTCCCGAAGTAATAAATCCTGACAGGAAGCAATAATAACAACAAGGTTATCTGACTAAACTTAGGGCAAGAATTATATTCAGTTTCATAATGATAGTGACACATGGGTTTTGTCTCCCATGTTATAAACACTGGGGATCAAAGAGAAGTTTGCCACAGGTCATAAATATAATAAATACCATAATTGCGTGATGATTCAGACAGTTCAGAAACTATGTAATTTTTGGCAAAATACAATAAAAAAGAAAATATTTTAATAAAGAGAATTTTTCATTACATAAATGGAAAAGATAATCTCAATTTTCCTAATACCTTCTAAATACAAGGATCCTTATTATTTCTTTATGTTTTCAAAATGAAATATACATATATAATTGTTGACTTAGTTATGTTTTGTGTTATTTTAGTGATATTTGTTTCAGCAGAATATAGTTATTTGAGATATAAAAATCAGGTTCAGACTACTGTCACTTAACTGAATGACATCAGGTGATCAGCTCTGAAAGCGCACATACAAGTAACAGTATAGAAACTGAAGAGGTTATGTTTAGGAATATATATGTTTACACACACACACACACACACACACACACACACACATATATA
>NW_026067903.1:9763469-9820230 GCF_014885135.2 Alexandromys fortis | reverse complement strand
GAATTTTAAAGAGAGCAAAGAAGGGTTTAGGGAATTTTGGGAAGGAGAAAAAAGAAGGAAGAAATACTTGAAATACTTATACTACAAGCTCATAAATAAAAGAAATAAAAATACCCATAATGATTTAAGATTCCCAATGATTTATTTCTATCTCCATGGATGAGAATATATTTCATCCCTTATCGTAGAAGCTGTTTCTTGCAAAAGGTGGTGGTTAACACATAGGGAATAAGGAATGGGAAGTTCTCATCTCTAAGAGGAGTATTCATGTAACATCCTCCCTGAAAGACCAACAGACTTTCACAGAAGAGGGGCAGATAAATTAAAAGGTGGTAAATGGGTTGAGGGAAGCAAAGTTTTCTGTACACACAGGGCAGTTGAACACACAAATTCACAATTGAAAAATAATGCACAAGACCTGTGCAAGCTCAATTAAGGCAATCCAGGCACAAAGGAGGGAGGTGGAAATGAAGTTCGCCTCTAATTGTAGCGCTAATAACAGTTTTGGTAGTTGTTAGGACAGGTAGAGACTCATTTCATTGTTAATATTACTACTGGTAGGTTGACAGCACTCCAAGGAAGACCTCACATAAAAGAGTCAGGCAACATGAATTGGATTCAATAGATTGAAAAGAAAAAAAAACGTAAACGAAGAAAACTTGATGAAGTTGGATAGGTTAGGTAGTATAGGTCTATCTGATAGTAGCTTGGGGAAGACAGAGAATTTGAACTATACTATGAGTAACCATGACACTTGGTGTGGACTCAGGTAGGCCATCGGTATGTTTCCACCCTGTCACTATGCATTTGGGATGCCCAAGCCCCACAGATGCTTGAAAGGCAAGGATCCTACTTCCGCTTGACATGACTCTGTTCATGCACAATCCCCACAAGAGACCTCTAGCCATCATGCAAGACACAGAGTCCTAGGGCTCTGTCATTTCCTGACTGTAATCTTCCCGTTACCATATCTGGCCATAAGACTCAGGAGCAGACCACACTGCAATGAAGAACTTATTCCAGGCTCCTTGACCAAACTTTTGAAGGCACAAAAATTAAATAGAGAAAGAGAAGATCTGAATGGGGACTGTATTCACAAATACCAGGAAAGCAAAGGAAACTGAGATTCCAAACCTCCTATTCTGAGCATTATAAATACCTCTGCTGAAAAAGTAAGCTGACTTGAACACTGGGAAAGAGAATCTCATCCTACAAACTAACTCCAGATGTGGCTCTACTTCCTCCTCATGAATGTTGGTTGCATTGGTCCATGAGGGTGGAGGGAGCAGAAGCAGGAAACAGAGTTTGGATAGATGTGGGTATGATGGAGACAGCACTGCAGGAGAGAGCTTCAGTGAATCTGCTTGGTTTTATTCCAGAGTGTCGGAATTATATAGGATTGAGGTGCCTCAGAAGGAAACCTAATTTTCATTAACTGATAAGCTGCTATCATAAGGCTTCATATGTGAAAGCAGGTTCTCATAGCAAAGCTCCTAGTACAAGTCTTACTTATCATATATGCAGCAGGGGGTCTTCTAGCAGGACACTGTGCCAAGAGTCATCATAGACATAAATCAGGCATCCAGGCTTAGAGATGGCTTTCAGACAAGGTCAGTCTTCCAGACCAGGGACATTCTCCAGATAAGGCTAGGCAGGGAGCAAGAAATCTCACTGTGGGGAAATGGAATCCCTCAAGCTGTGGAGCTTTCAGAAGCTTCCAGACCATGATAGAATGCAACCTCTGATCTGGAAGGCCTTTAAACAATCCACCAGCACATAGGGAACACTAATCAGGAATACAAAAGATGGAAGAGATAGTCTCAGGTATTGAAAATACCCCACAATGGGCATCCAGGTGAAGCAAAATGTCTCAGATGGGGGAAATGTGAATCAAATAATCCCATAGTAGCTCTGAATAAGGTATACTAAGTTCTTTCTTTATTAAAAGAAACTTACAGATCACAGTGATCAAATAGAAACAATATCCAACATCCATGTGTGGTGTGAGGAAAAGACCAAGCAGGTGCTCCTTCAGGCTTTTTGGTACCGAAAAAGCATGCCCCATGTGGTCCAACCTCTCAAAGACCAATCCCCATCACCTGGCACTAGAGAAATTCCTAGGAATCCACAAGGATGACCCCAGCTAAGACCCTAAGCAAGAGTAAAGATGGTACCCAATCTGGCTTTGCCCTATAGTTAAATTGATGAATATCTTAAATGTCACCATAGAACCTCCATCTAGCAACTGATGGAAGCAGAGGCAGAGAGAACAGCTGAGTACTGGGCTGAGTCCCAAAGTCCAGTTGAAATAGGAGAGGAGTGAGAATACGAGCTAGGAGGTCAAGCCCCAGATGAGAACACCCACTGAAACAGCTTACCTGAGCTAATGCTAGCTCACCAACTCTGGCTGGACAGGGAAAGAACCAGCATAGGACCAAACTAGGCCCTCTGAATGTGGGTGACAGTTGCATGGCTGGGGTAGACTGCCAGGCCACTGGTAGTGGGACCGGGATTTATCCCTCCTGATTGCACTGGCTTTTTGGAACCCATTCTATTTGGAGAGATACTTATCTCAGCCTACATATAGTAGGGAGGTCCTTGGTCCTTTCTCAAATCAATGTGCCTTACCATCTGAAGAGTGGATGGAGGGTGGGTGGGGGGAAAGTGGAGCAAATGGAGAAAAGGAGAGAGTGGCAAATGGGAGTGGTATGTAAAATGAAAAAAAAATTTAAGATAAAATGTTAAAGTACTATATGGTGGTAATAACTACCTGAAACAGAAGACTATTCCAGAATCCAGGTGACCATTTCATACAACAGAGATGTCAACTTTTCAGGGGACTACAAAGATACTAAATGTACAAGCACTTAAAAGGTGTTCAATCTTTCAAAAAATGTATAAAATACAAATAACTTAATCTCATGATTTAAATAATTTATATCAACTGATTGAATAAAAAATCATTTTTGAGTAAGTATTCTGGAGACATCACCTTTCATATTTCGCACAACAGCTGAAAGATCATTAACAGATATAAACTTTATATTGAAGAGAAAAAGTGCTAAAAATGATTTCTATAAGATCATGTTTCCACCATAAAAATTTAAATTCAAAATCAATAAAAGTATTCAGGCATTTTAAAAAACTAAATAATAATAATGCTGATAAACAGGGAAAGAATATAAAAGCAAATTATAAATGACTGGGATTATATAAAAATTGCAACACAGACTTTATACTTTAGTAGCACTCACAGCATTGTATAGTGGCACACATATTATAATATTTATGATAAAGCCTATATATTTCATAATTATTCTTTTGAGATAGTGACTATGTAGTCTAGGCTGTACTGTACTTAATTTTATTATATAGCCCAGGATGCCCTCAAATTTGTCTCAGTTCTATTGCCTCAGTCTATTCAGTGCTTGGATTATAGTGAAAAGCACTGTACTTCACTAAAAACATTTCAAAAATTTTTTTAAATAAATAAAAAATAAAATCTAAAAAGCATACACATATCCTATATGTGGAGGTTCAAAACCAGTTAATACCTACTTAAAAATATTTAACTTTCTTTTCTAGTAGGGAATGGATGTTTAAGTGAACAGAAAACAACTATATTAAGCAAAAAGAATCAAAATCAGCTAGCATGACGGAGTGAAGCTTTATTAAGGTTTGAAGCAAATGAAAAACTAAAGCATAAATATTATTCTACAAATATTTTTCATTTCTTAAAAATTGAATTTTTGCCTACCACTCTTAAAATTTCTCCCATAAGCTTCAGACACATAAAAATGTGTATCTATATAAAGCAATGGGCATATATGCCATTATGACTTTATGCACAAGAATAAAATATGGAGGAATTCCAAGGATCTAACAACAGGTGGAAGCCATTTCTAGGATGCTATAATTAAGGTAAACTACTGATAATTAGTATGAAGCCTCATGGAAGAGTCCCAGAAGCTCTATCTCCATATGCAGAATAAAAAACAATGAGCCTTGTAATGTGTGATTCAGTGTACTACATATTGTTCTAGAAAAGTCAAAACCAATATACAGGGCAGATATTGAACAGTCATATCTGAAGACAAGGATGGGGGTGTGGGCAATATTTTTTGAGAATTGGTTGATCCTGTGTAGTAAACTTGGGGCCTTGTGCATATTAGGCAAGTACTCTGTCATTAAGCTATATTTTCTAAATCCCCATGAATGAAAAAAAAGATTTTAACTTTGTTTTTATTTTATGTGCATGGATGCTTTACCTGCATTTGTGTTTGTGCAATACGTGCTTGTAATGTCTTTGGAGGCTTGGAGAAGGCTATGGGTAACATGCAACAGGAGATACAGAAAGTTACTAAGTCATTAAAGTCATTAACCTCTATATGGGTGTTAAGAATCAAATCATGTCCTTTGGAATAACAGCCATAGCTCTTAACCACTGAGCAATCTCTGCAACTCTGTAAAAATGAGTGATTTTGATGGAGAGTAAGGGCAATGTGTGTAGGATACACACACACACACACACACACACACACACACACACACACACACACTACAGTATGGTTGCTGTTGCTGGAACCACTATACATTTTCTCTCAGGTAGGAAGTTTTCTAGAAGTTCAAGGTCATCCAGACACATTATGAGTTCTAGGCCAATCTGGGCTATATAGGAAGGCTCGTTAACAAAATCAGATCCAACCAACTAAAAGTTCTTCAAATTGTGCCTACAAAGTGAAAAATTAAATAAGTAAATTGTATATAACTAACAACCAAGTAAAATGAATTTAAAATGAAAATGAATTTATTGAAGTAATTTTTGAAGTGCTTTAAAAAAGAAAATTAAACAATACCCTGCCACAAGAGAGCAGTGTGTTTACCGAAAATACCTTTTATAGGAATAAGGTCAGTAGCTATAGGTTCAAACAAGTAGACACAGATGGGCTGCACTGAATGACTTTCTGGTGAAATATTTCAAGAAGATTATAAAGTGTTCTGGTAAGTGAGGGATGCGATGAAGTAGTGAATCAAACTGAAGAATAAAATTAACTTCATTTTATGATTTATTTTTTTATTTTTGCCTCTGTGTGCATGTGTGTGTGTGTGTCTGTGTTGCGTATGTCAAAAATTGTTTCCACACTCAGGGAGACCAGAAGAAAGGGATAGATGCCCTGGAGCCAAAGTTACAGTCAGTTGTGAACTGCCCAACATGGGGGCTAGAAATAGAACTCATGTCCTCTGGAAAATCACCAACAACTGAGTCATATCTATAGCAACACCTTCAGGTTTTACAACTGCAATGAGGCCAATTTAAACCCTAAAATGAAAACAAAGACATAATTAGACAAATGAGCATTTGATTTGAACAATGCTGACATAACATAATACATAGCACACTAAAATCAGCCATGAGTTTGACAAGTTTTTCAAAGTGCAGGGGTTTCTGTCATGGGTAACCATAAAGCAAACAATAAAATACCTAAATAAATTTTACAAGATCAATTCAATACAGAGTCTGTTTCTTACATTGTGGAATTAAGCTAGACTCGACTAGCAATACCTGCATTGTCAGTACTGCCAATTAAGCAGTACACGTCTATACAATGTAAGGTTCAAATTTAAGGAAAGGTAAATTAAAAATATATTTTGAACTAAATATTTAAGCTATGGTTGTGAAGTGCAGATAAAAAGTGAAAATCAATTACCTAAGTGATAAACTTAAAATGTAGAATAAAATTGTAATATTAAGATCAAATAATTAATACAAGTAAAAAAATGTACAAGAAAACTGCATGATGGGGCTTCAAAGCAACTAATTAAAATGACCCAGCTCAATTGGTCAATAGATCATGAAAAAGTTTATTATCTGGACTTCATTTAATTTTATTTGTTACATCACAATGGGAATGAAAATAAATATACAACAAATCCTTTACAAGACCGCAGAAAACTTCTTGATGAATTTCATAGGAATAGCTCATAGCGACAAAGAATAGAATGGAATTCGTTTCTATTGGTTAGACATTCTACAGACTGCCTACAGTAAATATAAAGTTCAATTAAAAACCAGGAAACTTGCCATGAGAAAAGTGTAAAGTCTGCTTAATCTACATCTGTGCAGTATAATGCTAAATATACAAACTCATGTAGGAAGGCATGAAGGGAATTAAACAAAGGGAAGAAACAGGAAGTAGCATAGGTTGTCATATGACACTAATGACATGTTTTTACAAGAGAATATTAAGACAAGTATTAGAAATGGTAAGCACATTAAGTAATTTCAATGGATACCTAGTCAATAGACAACAGAGACAACAGTCAAATATATTTGTATGCAGAGTAAATGAACTCCATGACACTGGAATAGTAGTATGTGTTCTAAAGCCAAAGAATCAAGTCTAAATACAATATAATACAGGCTTTTCAAAACTTCCTTATTTTAAAATGTATATCCATTGTAACTAAGACCAAAATAGAATATAACTAAAGAACAAAAATTATACCTAATTGGTAGGTTGAAAGATTTGTAGTATTAAGATGTTCACTGCTTCCAAATTAATCTACAGATTCAAAGATATTTTGATCAAAATTCAAACATCAATATCTTAATTCTAAAATGCATAGGGAGGTGGACTAGAGCGAATTGAATTGTTGGCCACAGGAATTCCATGTGAACCCACAAACAGCACATTATTGGTGGCTCTCCATAAATGGAAAGTAAAGTCCTGTTTGCTGAAAACAACACCTACATAACTCATTGAAGTCAACACAAAGAAGTCAAACCGATACCTACATAAAACCTTCACCCCTACATAAGGCACTGGAAGTTATTCTGCACAGTACCAAATGTGGACGGTAAGCTCCAATCCAGATCTCAACCTGTTGATTTATGAGAGTAACCTGTCTTCAGGTTATGATGGTGCAATGTGGCAAAAGTCTTGCAGAAGAAACCAAGCAATATCTCATTTGCATTAAGGCCAACTCCCTAAGATGGAATTCTTACACAATTCTGCTTGGGAGGACAAGAACCTAAGAGTAGATTGCTTAGGGACTTAGGAAAAACCAAATACCACTGTTCTCTAAAATAACACAGCCATAAAATGATTCCTAACTGCATTCTGCTTTACTCATAGAAAAAAAGTGATTAGAAGTCCTGAAACATAATTAAGTATGTGTTATGAACTTCTACTTCCTGTCAGTTGTAATAACTGTCTTTGAAACATCATTCTAGTTCCTTGAAATTTACTTCATGAAAAAAAAAGAAAGGAAGAAAGGAAAAATAAAAACTTTCTTTTTTTTTTGTGACCATGGCATAATTGTCACTTCCAAGAGTTTCTTTGAGAACCCCAATTTTCAAATGACTTACTTTATTTTTAAATTCCATATAGAACTTCATTGGTGACTAAGATATCAACCTTGGTATTGTATTGGTTGTGTACTTTCGCTCAGATTCCAAGAACCAGTGTAACAGACAGTCACAGTAGCAGAGGGTTGCAAACTCAGAAATGGCAGAGGGAGATAGGCAGATGCTGGCCAACCTTCCTAGCTGGTACAGTGAGATCCAAGATCAATGAGAGATCAGTCTCAAAGGTGGGCAGTTATAGAAGAAGATATCTCATACCTATGTCTTCTTATTTCTGTTCATGGGCAGCAGTACAAATACATCTATAATAGTAAAAAAGAACAAATAAATTGTTTAAAAACTTTGTGTTTACATAATGGAATATTACATAATGGTGATACTAATCAAAAGATATAAAACAGCACCAAGATCCTAAATTCACAATATCACAGAAGAATTACAAAAAAAATACTATGTTATGCTATGCTATGCTATGCTATGCTATGCTATGCTATACTATACCACACAAGTGATACTTTTTTGGCTAGAGTATGTAATGTTTCCCCCAAACAATTCAGTGGTGGAGTGTTATTCTTCCCTGTAGCATTCAGAGAAAACTTTCTGGCTTTCTGGAAGTGGCTGAGTTATGAGGGCTCCGATATTAACCCATAATGTATGGACTAATCTATCGGTGGAACTGTGATTGCAGGACCTTTGGAATATGGTGCCGGTATGGGAGGAGGGGCCTGCGTGGAGGAAGGGGTAACTGATGATGTTTCCTTGATGGGTCTTTGCTAGTGGTGCACCTGATCTGAGCTGCACCTCTACCACATGCTCGTGACTCAGTGATTTTTGCTCTACCTCTGGCCCAAAGCATTTCTGCCTTGTTTAATGTTCACCTGGCATCAGAATAAATACCCAAAAAAAAAAGTGTAAGTAAAAAGAATATATATCCTTTAGGGTTTAAGTTGCTTTCTCCAGGTATTTTTTCAAAATGTTGAGTAGCTCACAATAGGCAAATTAATATAGTATCTGATTCAAAATTTATAAAATTGAAAAACTTCCAAGATGAGTCATTGTTAAAAATCATAACAATAGTTTTCTTTGAAAAGTTAGTAGAGCATCAAAGATTAAAAGAAAAGGGGGTTAGTAATAGGATTTTTTTCTCCCTGTGATTATTGACTTAACTTCTGGCTTTATGGATATGATCAATTTGAAATTATCTTTACTTTACTCAATATTTGTATGGAGTTTCCTGTAGAGATTGTACATCAATAAAATTTAAAAGAAAGCAGTGTTTAACCACTGGGAAATCTCTCACATTGCCTGATGTGAGGAACATTTTCCCTAATTTATAGCATGCAGCTGTGAATGAAAACACACAAAACAGTCATCAATATCATTTGACCAACAATGGTAGAAATGAACCAATTTCATTGGTCGTAAACAAAACATTACTGGATTGTGGTAAATGAGAAATGCAAATGAGGATATCATTTACAAAGTACATTCCACCTATACATAAAATAAGCAGTGATCCAAAAGCCCAAAAATGTGAAGGAAAAGAATACATTATTGATGAGACTGTAAATTATTTAAAAAGAGAGGCGACTAGTCTAGGAATATCTCTCAATATTGAGAAATTACATGTTCTGCTTGTGGACATTTTGTTAGATTTATGTAAAGGTGCAAAAATATAATATATTTTCTCACTCTTGCTTATATTAAAAAACATGTTGACATTCTAAACATGTTTCAGTGGGTGCATGACCCAAACACTCTTAGTACCTAGTAACATCATTTGAGTACTCCAAGCCACATGGTATGCCCACCTCCCACTTTCTCTCTCTCTCTCTCTCTCTCTCTCTCTCTCTCTCTCTCTCTCTCTCTCTCTCTCGTGNCTCTCTCTCTCTCTCTCTCTCTCTCTCTCTCTCTCTCTCTCTCTCTCTCTCTCTCTCGTGAGAGTGTGGTAGGCAGGGCTCTTTCTAAAGGGAACTTAGTGAGTGTGCACAAGAGGTACCCTTATTGGCTACAGCTGAGGACAGAGCCTGTCAGAACCCCAAGGGCCGGCTAATGCAAATGCCTGAATACTAACAGTCTGTTCTCTAATGATATATTAATTTTTGAATCAATATTAATTTTATTCCTATAATATAATTAATTTAGTAATTAATAGTACTCTACCAATAACTAGCACCTATTGAATGTTTACAGCATGCTTCACAATGACTGAAACGCTTAACCAATATCAAGCAACCTAATTTCACAATGCTTGTCTGAGATAGTTAATGTTGGCCTCACAGTGTGAATGAAGGAAAGTGAGAGGTGGTGGGTTTCATCAACTTCACCAGCCAAGTTGATCTTCAAATTCTACCCTTAATGCGTATCTAAATATTTTTTTTTATTCCATGACTTTTACACTCCTGAAAACCACTCACTTTCAATGATAAGGAGTATTTTATTTTATCCCTGAACATATTTGTTCACATTTCTAACTCAGATTTTTTTTAATTTTTATTTGATTTGGTGACTAGTCCACTCTGTAAAATATTGGCAAGTCCTTGTTGCTGTTACTTAGTATTTTTATTAGTTCTTTGAGAATTTCATAGAATGTATTTTTATCATCCTCACTGTCAAACTTTCCCAGACCCACTCCACCTCTCTACTCACTCAAACTCATGATCTCTTTCTCATTCTTCTTTTATTGTGTTGTTTCTTACACTGAAATACCAGAGTGCAATGTGAAGGCACTGGTCTCTGAACTTTGAATGGAACCCCCTATATAACATAAGGCTATAGGGCAATGGTCTTTTAATCCCCTTTGATTCTCTTCATGCTTCTTTAGGAGCCCGCAAGTTTCTCCCATAATTTTTTTTTTACCTTATTTGTGATTTGGCCTTCATTTATTTGAATGTTTATAAGAAACCTAAATATCTCACTTAAGAAATTTTGAACTATTGTACACTCTAATCAACTATTCTGTGTCCATGAGTCTCCATGTAGTAGCTGTCCTGTGGCTGACATTTATTACTTACTGTGACATTTCTCTAGTTCCCTCAACATTACTGTAAGTGGTAGGATATGATTCTTTTTATGACCTCAAAGTATCCCATTGCATAACAAGTTGTATTGTAGCATAAAACAGCAGGGAGACTATAATACACAATAACTTGCTATATTTATAAATAGTAAAAAATGAATCTCAAGAAGTTTTGGCACAAAGTAATAATAAGGAGATGTAAATGTTCATTATCCTGATTTAGTAAAAATATGATATATACATGTATGGAACAAGACATAAATGTGTATGATTACTATTATATTAGTTGCCTTTTCAGTTTAAGAAAATAGAAATGTCAATTATCCTTATTTAATATTACACACACATAGACACACATACACACACACACACACCGAATGTGTAACCAATAACTTTCAGAAGACAGCATATTTCCATTTCATCTCAGAATTCAAGTAATATCAAGGAACAAGTGACATGAGCAATGAAAATGAGTTTTTCACTCATCATGTAGCAACCATGACAGTTCATACACAGAACTTCCAAGAATGTCTCCTCTTTGTGAATAGTATAAGAAACACACAACAAAATCTTATTCTTAGTGTTCTACTTCAAAATTTTGACTTTTTAGCTACAAATATGAACAAAATTTGTTTTGTAAATTGCAATTGTTTCAGATTGAAAAATTAAAGATTGCCCATTTTTTATTTGAGTTTATTTATTTAAACACTAGACTGGAAACACCTTAACACTGTCAGAAAATTAAGACATTTTCTTTGAAAGCATCTTTCCAAATTAAATGCCTATCAAGCATAAAATTCTTTATCCATCCATCAATTTCAGTTTTTACCCATGTCTCCTAAACTTTATTCCTATTTTCAATGTATCAAATATATATTAAAAACTTCTCAGCAGTGGCTTTATTATATTTACTTTAGAAAATGGAATGTGCTTTCATGGAAAGAATAAGTTTGTTTACATGTGCTTCTCTTTATGGGGATGCTAAAGAAGTGAAAGGAGCAAAGCAAGAAGAAGAGAGCTCCTGTCTGTGGCAAAAGTGTTCTTAGTGCGTTTACATTTTAATAGCAATAGACATTCAAATAAGAAATACACAAAATATTCAATATTCAAGAATGTTAGGATATCTGGGGATATGACAAGAGATGTTGGCTTTATTTCTAGAGATGGTAATGCTAACTTAATTCATGTAGGGTTAAATT
This sequence comes from Alexandromys fortis, assembly GCF_014885135.2. Taxonomy (NCBI): domain Eukaryota; kingdom Metazoa; phylum Chordata; class Mammalia; order Rodentia; family Cricetidae; genus Alexandromys; species Alexandromys fortis. The sequence goes on along the minus strand of NW_026067903.1, from coordinate 9,808,646 downwards.
AACCAGAGGGTACTGAGCAACCCAGCCAGGACCTTGACTTTCAAGAAGTTCATGAACATTAAAACATCTGAGGGTGTCGTAAACATGTACAATTACCAAACTTAAAGGCTTCTTTTTTAATATATAGAGTGATGCTGCAGGAAGGTTCATTGACACCATTTAAGACACCTCATTGGAGAGAAAGAAACAAAACAAAATGGACAAAAAAAAAAAACAACAACAACAAAACAAAACAGAAAAACATGAAGAGAACAGCTCTAGTTTTCTCAGTATTCAACTTCAAAGTGTTAGTTTGAGATTTAAAATCACCAGGTTGTCAATATTCTGTCTTCAAATATGCCAACTGAGGACCAATTTAAGGTCATTTATGAAGATATAACTTATCGATATGTTAAATTATTATTTACCCCTGCAACATATTCATTAGCAGTAGACTGCACAGTAAGAAAGTTCATGAGTGGCAAGGCTCATTCTGTGTTGACTTCAAATGTAGCTTATCGTAATGACAGCCTTCATAGAAATTTGGTTATTTGTGTGTTGCTTTAGCTGAATGTGAACTCATTCAGGGGAGAAACTATTCATTTTTCTTTTATAGCCACTCACCTAGAAGAAATCCTTATATGCAAGCCATTCTATATGCTATAGATTGTGTTTTTAGGTAACTTGTTTACATTTGTATGTAAAATCAGGGGCAAGCAATTATCATGGTGCCTCTGTACACATGGCTAGGAACTGACCCTTAGGATCGTGTGTAATAATATACCAAGGACAAGAAGGGCACTTTGGAAGATGAAATACTCCATCACTAAATTATCATTTTTCTATAAAAAATTTGTTCATTCTATTCTTGAGTGGACACACTATATTCTCTCCTGGAGGGCAGTGCCTGCCCTTTATTTACTCCCCGTCCCTCTCATTTAAATATTATGCATTAGACTATCATTCTTGATTTTACTACTTTTTACTGCCCATGGGCTTTCTTCTTCCAACTCATTTAAAAAGCATAATGCTTTGATAATGGACTGTCTGAAGATGGAACTGAATTATAATTTTTTTTTCAAACTTCAATTTAGTCAGCGCCAGAGGCTGCTCAGAGATATAGATTTTCTCACAAAAAGTTTTACTCTAGTTGAACTCTTGCTGTATTGTTTTTTTATTGCAAAATTTTCCGAGTGTAAGTATATGAATATGCATGTATAATTATGTAAATATGTTGATAACTTTTTAATATTACAACTAAACTATTTTTGAAAAGACACCTATTTATAGGGTTAACATTAAAAAATAAAAAAAAAGACACAAGCCTTGGTTTGACAAGGCATCTTTAACCATCTCCCAACACTTAATTAGTTATTGCTTAGGCAGACTGGTCTTGAACTTAGTTTACCACCGTGCCTAACTAGATATACATTCATGGCTTGCATTTTTTTTTGTTTTGTTTTGTTTTGAGATGGGGTTTCTTTGTAGCTTTGGAACCTATCCTGGAACTAGCTCTTGTAGACCAGGCTGGCCTCGAACTCACAAAGATCCACCTGCCTCTGCCTCTCGAGTGCTGGGATTAAAGGTTTGTGCCACCACCCGCCCTATGGCCTGCATATTTATAGTTATATAACTTCGGTGATATTACTTAACTTCTCTGAGTGATCCATCTGGAAGATGATGACAAGCCTTACAGCTCAGGTCAAAATATAAGGATGTTGGTAATCATTAGTCCACTCAAGAGCCTTTGGACATACTGTTTTTCCCTTCACAAAAATTAGAGAAGATACTGACCTAAATATAGGTGGTATGTGTTGTTGAGTTTTGCCTAGAAGACTTCACAACCAAATAAATTGCATATTTACCCAGAAACTTACTCTGCTTTTGGGTAACAAATAAAAATAGTGGATGAAGAATTCCTATGTTAGCTGTTGATATCTTTACAAAACATCACTATGAATTTTGTAAATATGTTACCATTTTATTTCTAATGAGGGATGGATGGAGCATATATTTAAACAAAATGCAAAGGATAAATAGCATGATTGAAGAATTCCAGAAGTAAATCTTTCCTCCCTCTCAGACGTGTACTTGTGCAGTCTCTCATCACAGCACTATTCCCCATGATGATTCTATCAGCAAACATTGGATTTCTTTTTAACACTTCTGCATTTTCCACCTTCCCATGCCCATTCTGTCAAGTCTTAGACTATACCTCAAAAAAATCTAGAATCATTCCTCTTCCAAATAATCATCGTTTCTATAAGATTAGTTTAACTATTATATCAGTCTTATTGTTATGGTATGCAATAACCAAAACAACCCAATACCTATTGCTTCACAAGTGTAGCTGTTTTCTTTCTATTAGAAACTAAAGGAAGAGTGAAGTAATCCAAATCTTGTCATGGTGGTTTCTGAAGCTCAGAACCAGCTTGTGTCCAGCTCATAACATGAAAAATGAGTCTCGGGATCACTTCATAGTGCACATCCACAGCAAGAGTTTCAGGCACCTTTTGCAACAGTGTGGAGGAAGGACAGAGGAGTGTGTTCCTTAGAGCTACAGAGATCTTTGAAGGTCCATAGAACACTCTTTCTCCTTTAAGTCAGTGTATCTACCTGGCAAGCCAGCTTCTGTTTTTATCAGGTTCTTGCTTGCCTTTCCACATAATGTTGCAAGAACAGCCTATTATTTTTCTGCATTGCCATCCGAGCATGTGTTAAGTTTCTTTTCAACTTGCAGCATTAGCATATGCAAGTAGATTTGTTTAGTTCCATTCAGATCCCAGACAACCACTCCTCATCTATTAGAGTATGTTAATTAAACTTCTTCAAACAGATCTTCCCTGAGAATTCAATGAAAATTACTACCTGGTGGCTAGCTGAAATGATCAAGCCTAACAGACTACTTAGCCAGAACTTGAGGCACGTAAGGCACCATTGTATGAACAGACTGTGCTTTTGTTTTCCAGTCACCCGGATCTGAATGATCACACAAATTATGTTAATTGCAACATTATTTGTCCAATGGCTTAGGCATATTCTTATATCTCAAATTAACCTTTGTCTATTAACCTGTGTATTGCCATGAGGCTGTGGCTTACCAGTAAACTTCTAGGGTCTTTCTCCTTTGGCAGCTATATGGCATTTCCCTGACTGTGCCTAATTTCTCTCTATAACTCTGTTCAGATTTCCCTCCTGGCTTTATTCTGATAAGCTATTATTATAAAACAACTTTATTCATCAACCAATAAAAGCAACACATATACAAAAGGACATCCCACATCAGTCCACTTTTTCTTTTAAGACTCTAATTGATGCTGTTATATACTATTCTCTTTGAAATTTATTTCTACCTATCTCTTCTACATTCTTAAAAGTTATGTTAGGGTAGAGACCATGTTTCTTTACAACAATAAATGTGGTCAAGGAAAATGCTAATAAAGGATCAGAATAAAAGAAAGAATTAAAAACAGGAGAAAGATGGAAGGAAAGAGATACGGTAAGGGAGGGAGAAAAGAAATGTTATAGATAATAATCTTTTCAAAATCTGGAGATATTAATATATTTTATGAAATGAATGATGGTTTGACTTTCTCTTTCCGGTTGAATATTTTTCATTTTCCTCACTTCACAGTCATATTTTGAGAGCTACATATGTAATTCAGCAACAATACCAGAGTGAGTAATTTGACCATAAGTATAAAAAAAATCAGCATTGATTGTAAAGTCTCTTTAAAAACAACATTATAAGATTTGTATCCATTGGATCCAATCCCCTAATGAAAACAACAGTAAATCATTTCCACATTGCCTGCTAAGAAAATGTCTTTAATGAGTTTTGGAATGATGTATACATATCCAGACAGGCCTTTATTAAAAAGATCTTGCATGCATCTCGGCAAGTTGAATACTAAAATGTAGAAATTTCATCCGCATAAGTGGTGTCTTAGAAAGCACTTTGCTTTTGTACTTACTCATGGGAAAGTAAAATACTCTATAATTCCTTCTGTATGTTCAGTCATGAGTTTGGAAGTATACCAAGAGCATAATGTCCCCTACAAATTATTCTAACTTTATTCTGTCCCTAACATAACTTGGAAAAGTTTTGTCAGTTCTAAGCATAACTTGGAAATGTGATTGATTGTGTTCAATTTTCAGTTCAAATACATTGCTTTGTCCTTTTCTGGATGATGAATGTGCCTTTGATAATGATTATCAAAAGTGAACCCCAAACCAAAATATCACAACCATATTATAATTTATTCTCACAGTATTTAGTCAACCAAATCTGTATTTTATTTATTTAAAAAATGGCAGGGGATGGGGAGAGTATTCAGTTGATAAGGTGCTGTCTGTGCATCCATAAGAACCTGAGAATTGATCCCTTGCTTCCATGTTAAGGGCCTAGCATGTGAGCACAATTCAAACACTGAGTGATAGAGAAAAGCAAATCCCTCAGCCAGCCAGCCAGCCAGCCAGCCAGCCAGCCAGCCAGCCAGCAGAGACAGACTGATGAACCGCAGATTCAATGATGCACCCTGTCACAAACAATGATTTGGAAAGTCACAGAAAACGACATTGAATGTTGACCTCTGGATATCTCCTCACACGTGTTCAGACCCATATAAACATATATGCATACCACACACACAAAGAGAAAGGGATTTTGAAATTGCCGCTGGCACTACATTTGGATTTTTCTTTCATTATTTCATTTCTTTGTTTGGTTTGCTGTAGAGGAAATATGAATTTTACATAAGCCATCTTTAAACTAGTGTCTTCTTTAGTTTTTCCAAAGAAAGTTTTATGAGCAAGGGAAGCTGTGTATTAACAATGCTTTTAGGTATGTTTTATTCTGTTTTTAATGGAAGTCATGTATTAACGTCCATGGGATGAAATTAATATTTTTTACTCAGTCATGTTTCCATTTGGCAGCTTTGTGTAGATAATTTTTGTTAAGTTTCTCAGAAAAGAACTATAAGGGAAAATCATTTATAAAAGCTTGAAAAAGCCATTACCTTGTCAGTAGAAGGCAAGTACATTTTTAATAAGGTAGCCATTGTCATAGACATGTCATGTTCACTTATTGACAAACATAATTATGAATATGCTTACTTTAGAATTCATTTAACTTAAAACATAGACTTAGGATCGACTGAATAATTCCCACTACAATAATACTGACATTGTAATCCAAGTAACCTGTGCCAATGTGGAGATTGTGTTCTGTGAGTTTTCTTTCTGCTATGGTAGTTCTAAATAACACTTTCTCATTTTATACACCAAAGCTCAGAGCCTGAGATGTGCTCGGATGACTACTTTCTTTCTGAAGCAGTGGGATACAAATAAGTCATATTTATTCCTGGGGAAAATCTCACTCTCAATTCTTATTGTGGCTGTTTCATGGTATGCTCTTGCCCTCCTTGATAATTCCCCTTATTTGGAGGATGACCTACCCTGGGAGATTTTGCATATACTGGAATCCTAGACGTCAATAGTTTTAAAACAAGGGCTTACCTCTGTGATTTAGTATATCTTTCTATATTGGTAAGCAAGTTATAAAAAAGAAATAAAGGAGACCAAAGCAGGGAAGAGATGAAAATTTCTTTGTTTTTAACTATTTTGTAGGCACAAATGAAATATGCCTTTTTAACAAAGCCAGCTTTTAAAACACCTGTGACAGCAGGTATTCAGTTTCTCACAAATTGGTCAGTAATAAACAAAGATTGTCATTAAGACAGTTAATATATTGTGCTGTGTTTCTGCTTTTTGCATTCTCATTGGAAAGGAATGATTTTATTATTAAAAAATGTCAAATTTTGCAAAGAAAAAATAGTAAATATTGAGTAAGAAAAGATAACATGCACATACACACTAAGGTTAAAGAGAAATAAAAAATACTTTCAGAGTATAAATAACTTTGGTTAATGGATTTATAGAATGTAAGCATTTTTCTAAAGTAGAAATTGGTGGGGAGGAAGGGAGAGAGAGCAAAATTGAACAGCTAAAACAAGTTGTTGAAAGTTTAAGTCCCAAAAAGATTAATGAAACGAAATTTAGTGATGACCAGTGTATGATAAGTTTGACATAATTAAAAGCTAATTTGTTTTCTCCTAATACCAGATAGTGCCAGATTCATGCTTCATCAGTGTGCTTCAGACTTTATGTAGAGACTACAAAAGGAGGCAATGACATCCCAGATGCTGCCTAACTTTGCAATTTGACTTCTGGGATTCTCAACAATCCAGCTAAAAATATAGAGTGTTTGAAAAGCACAGGTAAATTGCTAATAATATAATAACCATAACTCTAAAAATAATATATTATCATATAGAATGAAAAAGGACACTAAGAAAGAAACCCCACACTAGCTCAGAATTGAGTAAAATAAAAGATTTTACTGTGGACTCACAGATCACAAGATCACAATCCTCTGCTTGACCAGGGAACAGCAACTGAATCCAACAGCCAAGAAAGAGGCCGCACATGCCTTACATTGGCATATAAATTAAAGAGGTCACACCCCAGTGGGTGGGTAACATGAAGGCTACTGGTGGTAGGAATTTATACAGCAACAGAAAACAACTTGCCCTTCTGAAAATCCCTTAGTTAAAGAGAGGATACTAAATGTGTAATGCTTGAATGGGCACTGGAAAAGAGATACCCATATAAGATTTCTAAGAAATAGGGTTTTACTTTCTCAGCAAAGAAGAAAAGCATTATAAAAATGCAAAGATGTTCTACCTTTTGAGGGGGAAGAGGAGTCCTCAGCTCCATGATGGCAGCTCATAAATACTGATGCTTCCACTGATAAGAAAGTTTCCTGGGAAGGTTGCAGTCATACTTCTGTATGTCCTTCCTCCAATGTGAGTTGTGTCTGAAGCAGTAGGGTATTGTTATCTAGTTATGGTGTACAACAAAGAGTACCAGCAATAAACTGTGTTGTTTAAGGTACTTACTGATGCTCTCTAATTACTCACGGGTATGTATCTCTTCTCAGTTGCTGAGATATTCATTTAATACCCTGTGTCTACTGGAGCATCATTGTCTGCCAAATCAGGGTATTTTGGCTTAAACCCCTATCTAATATAACTTTATAAAATTAGCTTAACATCAAGTATATTTTCATATCCGTTGTTGTAGCTAACCCACTTGCTAACCTCTTGTCCTGGCTAGTTTTATGTCAACTTGATACAAACTAGAGTTGTCTGAAAGGAGGGAACCTCAGTTGAGAAAATGCCTCCATAAGATCCAGATGTAAGTCTTTTCCTTAATTGAGCAGAGAGGGCCCAGTGCATGGTGAATGGTGTCGTCCTTGTGTTTCTGGGTTCTAATAAGAAAGCAGGCTGAGCAAAGCCATGGACCCACTGGCCCTCATGGCCCATGGATGCTCAAGTGCTCCCTACCTGTGACTGGCTGCCTTTATGGCCTGCCGTGTTCTTGTGCCCATTGCCCGTTGCTGCCACTCGGGGACCTGCAGCATTTTATTTACTTTTACCATTACACAAATGTTTTCCAAAATCAATCCCCCTTTTGGTCTCTACAACCTCAAGATCAGTGGTTCTCAACGTTCCTAAAACTAAGACCCTTTAGTGCATTTACTCATGTGGTAAGCTCCCAATCATTAAAAAAAATTGTTGCTACTTCATAACTGAAATGTATTTACTTATTTATTAGACATACTTAAGATTTTGTAAATTTATCTATTTTCAAAATATTTCATAACTGAAATGTATTTACTTATTTATTAGACATACTTAAGATTTTGTAAAGTTATCTATTTTCAAAATCCTTCTAACTTCTCAATTCATGAATTCAGTGCACAATATAATGGACACAATATGGTAAAACTGCAGGTCTGTTATTTCCAAAGCCAGCTAGTAAACTGTGATGCTTCAAATGATTTTCAAATTAGATATATTGATGTTATTTTATTAACACTCATTTTTGATTTTTACTCTGAAATCATATCACATAGAAAAGTAGAAAGCCATGGAAATTTCATATTATGATTCCTATCCAGCTTCTCCCCAACTGTTAATATTCTACCTCACTCACTATATTCTTATGTAATTTCCTCCATCTCTAGTTCTGTGTATAGATATTTTTTTCTTATTTGAGAATAAAATCAAATATGAAGATCCTTTACTCCTCAGATATCTTATCTGCTTTTCCTAAATCAAGGCAATCATTTATACAATCATTGTATAATGAGAAAAAGCAGAATGCTAGAAACATAGATATTATTCATATTTTGTCAGGTACACTGTCAGTATGTTTCAGAAAAAATAAAAATAAAATTTGCCCCAGGATGTAATCGAGTATTAAATTGTTTGTTGCATTGATATGATTTCCATTGTGATTGGTCAGATTTACACTGGTTGGATGTTCATCAGTCCTTGTCCCCACAGAATCCACCTTATGACATTGCTCTGAATCTCATATTTAATTCTTCCTTTCTCTCTCTTTGATGTAGAATGGGTGAGTTCTTTAATTTGGATATGTTTTTCTTAAGACTGCCTTTCTGTGTAGCCAAGACTGATCTCGAACTCGTGGCTATCCTCCTCAGTTCTCAAGTGTTGGAATTCCTGTGTGTACTACCAGACAAGGGTTGGAATGCCATTTTAAAATTTCATTATCCTTTTCTAATGCCTGATACTTGTGCTCAGTTTTGTTCAAAGTTTGCCACACTAATCACTTCAAATGTATACTCTAGTTATTTTAAGCTGATTTAAGAATTTGCACACGCCATGTTCAGAACTTAGTAATCTCAGCCAACTTCAACTCTGTACACTTCTACCTGACAATGTCATTCTACTTTTTGTCTCTGAAATATTTACTGCTACATTTGGCAACTAATTTATACAAATATTTTTTATAAAACTGCATGTTTATTCTATGCAACAAAACATCACAATGTTTTATCATGTATAGCAGTATCCTAACATACAGGTCAAGAATGAGAAAACGTACACAAGCTAATTACTTGCAGTGATTTAAAACCTTGAGTAGGATGACATTTTCTTGACTATTTTAATAATAGGCAGTTATTCCAGGAATGTCCACAAGTATTTCCTAAATTAAAATTAAAACTCAATCCAATCTTTCTTCCCTTGTGTTAGTCATGATACATATTGTTTATAAAAATTTTTAATTTAACTGAAGGTATTTTTAAATTAAATCTGTTTGTAGCCTTTATCTCCTTAATTTAAACCAAATACAATAGAGATCAGATCTTTATTTGCTGTGTACAGAAAATATTATATATCAGTGTTGTAATCCCTTTCTTTAATATGTTGATCTCTAAAAAACAATCAATACTTAAGTAACAAGTCAACATTTATTGGATTTAATATTAAGGAGAGACAGTCAATAACTTTGCCTTGGAGTGATAATGATGACTACATTCTCTTCACCCATAAGGAATCTGGTATTAGCACAAACAATAACATGTCAAAGAGGTAAAGGGGGTAGCTTTCCAGAGATTCACCTCATTTAGTTTCACAAAAACATGATTTAAACACCAGAAATGTATGTATTACTTGGATAGTGAGATCACTATTTAGCACAGCTTCTTCTTTCGCCTTTTTACTCAAATTGTGAGTGTTTAGAACAGCAATATGACAACTAGGTGGCCACCATTGAACTGCCAGCTCTTTTCCTACTGACCCTTGTCTGTAGGCATAAGCCACTTGTTCATTCCTGGCTATCCAGACCACGAAATAATCACTCAGAATCTATATTATTTGCAATACTGTTTGATCAATAGCTTAAGTGTATTTCTAGCTTGCTCTTATAACCTAAACTAACCCATCTCCATTAATCAATGTATCATCACATGGCTATGGCTTACTTGTAAGATTCCGGTGCATCTGTCCCTGGCAGAGGCTACATTGCTTCCCCCTGACTTTGCCTTCTTTCTTCCAGAATTCAGTTTCATTTTCCCTGCCTAGCTCTATTCTGCCTTTCTATAGGCCCAAAGCAGTTCCTTTATTAATTAATGGTAATCACAGCATACAAAGGGGAATCCCACATCACTTGTCTGCTATGCTTAAATTATTCACTTGTTTCTCTTAAGGTGTAAGAGATTTTCAAACCAGCACACATATATTTAGAATATAATTTGTAAATATTAACTTGTGCTCTGACATATTAGCATCCAGCCAATTTTGATTCTAAACACTTTATAAATGTTTGATTTTTCTTTTTCATTTCCTACTTTATTATATTATTTTAATAAATCTTTTATTAATTTTTTGAAACATTAATACAATATATTTTGGTCCTATTTCATCCAACTTCTCTTAATCTTTGCTAGCAGAGGACTTGAAAAGGGAGGCCTTTTGCAATATATATTATCATTGCTATTGATAGTCAGTATAGCCACATTATCATTCTCCATTCTCTTTAAAGAATTCTTTATGATGAGTGATGGTGGCATAGGCCTTTAATTTCAGCACTTTCTGAAGGCAGAAGCAGGCAGATCTATGAGTTCGAGGCCAACCAGGTCTACAAAAAGAGTTTCAGGACAGCAGTGGATGCACAGATAAACTCTGTCTCCAAAAAAACAAAACAAACAAATGAAAACCCCCCAAAGAACTTTGCTTTATGATTTTATTGATATGTGTATTGGGGAGGAGATATGTCCATACCATACTTGAGTAGCAAATGCTTGTGAATATTAAACATTTGCCAGTCTTCCCCATTCCCTTCTATAACCATAAAATATATTGAGAAAGTTATTAGAGAACTGAACTGATAAATGGCTTGTGAATTTAATGAAAATAAAGAAATTGAGCATCAAAACAGAAGCCTTTCGCCAATGAGAATCTGCCGGGCTCTTCAGCAAATGAGACCGAATCAGTTAACATTTCAATTCACAGTTATACGAGGTGATGTGCCTACTCATTAGAAGGCTAAAGAAACACTACAAACTTGAATGGAGGCCAGCAGTCTCCATATCACTGTACAAAGTACCAATTGTTAACAATTTGTTTAATTCATGATTCTTCCTTCCTCCCTCCCTGCCTCTCCCTCCTGCCTCTCTGTTCCTCCCTCTCTTCTGTCTTCCTGTATGCATCTATGTGAGGTGATGCTCCTGTGGTGTTTAGGGGGCAGATAGAAGAGGCCATCAATGTGCTCCCTCTGTCACTCTACATATTCCTTTTGTCCCTTTGTCTGACTGTCTCTCCTCGAAACCATGGTTCATCTTTCTCAGTGAGCCCCAAAGGTAGTTAGCCCTAGTGACCCTCCTGTCTCTGTGCACCATAGAAATGGGTTACAGGCATTTGGGGGATACTAAGCTTGCTATGAGGGTATGAAAGCTCCAGTCCTTGTAAGTGGAACAAACCCTACTGATGGCTGATCCATCTCAGACTGCAATGAGTCTGATTAAATGTCTTTGATGCTTGCCTTGGGACTGAACACACAGCTTACCCATTCATCACAACGTAGTCTATATAGTGTGCGTCTTTAGCATCCTCTGGATGCTAACCGAGTTGGGGTGGTCTCATAATAACCCACCTTTGAAATAATGGTACAACAAGCAAAAGCGTATTTCAGAATGTATTCAGGACTAGAACTCAGGTTGAAAATCAATTAAGAGATGATTTGATTCTTCCTAGCACCAGAAGAGGGAAGTGTACCAGTAGTTATGATTTATTTATGTATAATCACAAATACTCTTTTCAATAATAATTTATTTATAGGTTATCAATTTATCTACATTTGTATTCATAAGATGTCCTCAATCTTAAGGTTACTCTTAAAATATTTAATACACAATTTTGGTGGCCACGAAAAAGCTATAAATGAGTCAGGGGACAAGACATGGTGATGTGGAGTCACCTACTGGGAAGACGTGGATCTGAATGTGGAGGGCACCTGTCCAGGGAATGTCGGGTTTGTCTTTGGTGGCTCATACTGTTTGGAAGTGGACAATAAGAAATTTGGTTGCTAGCTTATTTGTTTGGATGCCCATCATATATAATTGTACTAAACTCACAAACTACCCTAACGATTAGGATTCATCCTAGTTTTCTGTTATTTCTGATGATTTGTCGCGTTTCTTGGTTCCTTTGCCACCCTTCCTTAGAAAGCGTCTCTACCTCCACTGTGAGAGAAAAATACAATGTGTCTGTCTTGTCTTGATCCTCTAATCTCAAGTCTAGTCTCTAGACCCCTCACAGTATCTATGAACACTAACTGGATGGATGCATCTAACCTTAAATATCTAGCGTACAGGAGAGTAGGGAAAGCCATGTCATTGAAAGCTTAGGCACTACTGAGACTTGAATTTTAGTCTTAGCTTTAGCACGAGTAACAGGCATATATCCCCAACTATATAAGCAAAACTCAGTTTCTTTGGTACCATGTTTTCAGTGTTCTTGTGAGATGGAGTGAGTTATCTCGTGGAAGGCGAGGCAAGTTAACTTCTTAAACAGTCCCACAGAATCAATATAATACTCCAACTTTATCTAAAATAAATAAAATATAAGGAAAGCTTTGGAAAGAATAAAAGAACATATTAAAAAAAAAAACTTCCAGCAGATTTTATGTGCAGGGCAGTCGGTCCGGTCATTACTTTAGAAGGAGAAGTGAAAAGGGATTGTTTGTGAAAAGACAACAACAAAATGAAGAAAGGCTCATTCCATTTGAAGTAGCAAGATATATGTCAGGGCCCCATCTGTAAAGGAAGCATGCATTTTTTTCCCCTTCCTTTATTGGATTCTTGAGAGTCAATTGCTCATTTGAATAAAGGTGGGGCAGACATAAATGAGTTCAGCAACATTCCCCTTGATAGTGAAAAAGACCATGACCTTAAAATAGGAGAACATCAGAGTGACTGAAGTTAGGTACCGCCCCCCCCCCCAAGTTTATATGGTGAGTAAATTCTCCACGGGATGGCTGGATACCTAGAACTAATTCCATGTCGCGATGATGTACACTGGAAGTGTTTTACCGTACTACAAAATCTTTTAATAACCTCTTCATTTGTCCATCAGTGGACATCCTCCCGTCCCAAGATGTATGTAGGTCATGGGAAACACCAGGCACAACCTATGTCTAGTCTTGGATTTCCAACCCTGCCCAAGAGCATGCCATCAGCAAGGAGAGAGACACCTGTGCCTTGGGGACACAGGTGAAGTCCACCACCTCCCAGTGCCTGGCGTGCACATTCTCCCTCTCTGGGCATCCGGGACGCCTGGCGGTCCTCACAGGCTCCCGGGTATTAGACAGGCCTGGGAACCCTGAGGGCTGAGGCGGCCAGGAGGGAGCGCCTGCACTTCTCCTACCCCTCCCCTCCGCAGCAGCCTCCTGCCACTCAGGCGACTCGACGTGCGGCCCCGCCCAATGACTGACGGCCGCCTCCGCGGGCGCCCCGCCCTCCCGGCTCCTCTTCCAATGGGAGGCCGGCGGGGGCGGGCCGCGCGGGCAGCCTCTCCAGCTGAGGCCGTGGCTGGAGCCGGGCAGGGGCGCGGGAGAAGCAGGTACCGGCGCGGGCTGCGCAGCCCCAGGCGCGAGAGCTGCGCTGACGGGCGGGCGGAAGGACGGTCCCCTGCGGGAGCCAGGGACCGCGGCGTGCGAGCGGGCGGGATTCGCGCCAGCCCAGGCACGGTCCGAAGTCCGCGCTATGGGAGAAGAGAAATACTTGCCTGAGCTGATGGCAGAGAAGGATAGCCTGGATCCATCTTTTGTGCACGCGTCGCGCCTTCTGGCGGAAGGTAGGACTGGCCCCGGCGCTCGCCAGCCCCGGGCAGTGGAGAAGTTGGGGAGGGTGGACGCTCCGCTGTGCAGAAACTGCCCCTCGGAGCTGCTAATGAAGGCGGGAGCGCTGCGCGGGTAGCTGGGCTCCTCTGAGGCTGAATTGCTGGAGACCAAAGCCCTGAGGTCTCATGACTGGAGGATGCGACCTGTTAGGGTCCTGGACAGGAAAACCAGCAAGTGTCAGGTGGTCCACCGGGACCTTTTCACTTCACAGAAGCCAGGGAAATCAGTTCAGGAGGAAATGCGAGCCATGAAACGTTTTTCTGAGAGCGTGTTGGACACACATCAGCGTTATTTATTTAGTACATTTTCCCCCCTTTGGCGTTTCTAAGTGATTTTGATAACCTTTTATCAGTCTTTCCCCTGAAAGTCTTAGAATTAATCAGCATTAAAGTATGTGTGTTTGTGTATTTATGTGAGCGTGGTAAGCAGAAGCTAAAGTGCTTATAAATGTATTTGAAAAGAGATTATTGGGTACTCTGTGAGATTTTGGTCTCTAGGAACGCTCCGTAATTGATCAACTGTTTTTTTTTTTTTTTTTTTTTTTTTTTTTTTTTTATCAGGTGTGCGTTTTCTTTTATGTACCTGTGATGTCCATGGAGCTTCGGTTCCCAGTGGAGCATCTATGCCTTTTGCATTGCTTTGAAAGGTCGTTTGAGAAAAGGCACACATGAAAACTTCTCTGTCAGAAATATTAACCCCAATTATTCCATTTATGTGAAACAATGCTAGCTACTAAAGACATCCCATATGCCCACTAATTGGCACATGCCTATTTAACACACTGCAGAATTTGGGGATGAATGTTTCATTAATTATGAACTGCTTCATCTTCAAACTGGCTACCATGCAGCTTGGGAGCGTGGGGTCTGACCCACTAGCAAAAGCAGTGGCATCGTCCCCTTGTCCAGTTCCTCAGCATTAAAGTAGATTTGAAGCTTTGTTTTGCATCATAGAAAAAATCTTGCTCCTCATAGGATCCACAGATATTAGATTTATTTGACATTTTTAATGGGTTATTATTTATTATGACCCACAGTAACAAAGTATCTCATGAAAGACTGCCAGGAAGAAATTTATAATCAGAATGTAGAAGACTCGAAATAATCTAAACTGTTTTCAAGGGGAGGCTGGCTTTGTAGAGTACTTAGGGAGTGAAATACAATCATGTTTACCACTTCCCTGATAATCCAATTATAGTCAATGAAAATCTAAAGTCAAGGACTATCCTGTCCTCTGCTTTTAAAGGATGTCTGTGTACTCATTATAGGAATATTGAAAAAAGAATGACTTAATAAGCATTAACAGATTAAAAATGTTCAATTATTGGCTTCAGTCTGTTCTTCAGAAGTGTTTCCGTTCAGCGTACAATGAAAAAGGAATACAGATTCGGATCTTCTCTGTCCTGATAACGGGAGCTTTCATTGGGACGGATGAATCAATCTTTGATTCACCAGCTATTAATGTCTGTTAACTGTACTTTCAAAGCTTACAGAACTAAGAGATGCAGGTGAAGGTCTTAGCAGAGTGAGACACAGGGATATTCCTGACCAGGAAAACGGTTAAGAGAACACTAAGTGCCTGGCTTCCTGGCACTTTTCTTTCTCAAGCACCGGATTTCTTGCGACTTAGGAAATTGTTCTAATGCACGATGTAATTTAATTTTTTCCCAGCAGGGGGAAGCATGGCCTGCTTTTGTAATGGATTAGGGAAAAAGCTCCTAACTAGACAAGCATCTCAGTAAGAAACAAAGAGGGTGCCTAAATTCAAAGAATTCCTAATGAGAAAGGAGAAAGGAGGAGGTGGCATCGGTAATCCAAGAGTAACCAGTTAGTTACATAAAGAGAAGCGCAGGCGCGTGTCACTTCTGTAACTCTAACCAAGCTCTTTACTCATGCTTACTAGACTGTAAGGGGAGTGTGCTTTGGATTCTCGGTGAATCAGAATGCACATGTTGCATTATAGATTTTTTCCATTGTCTTTTCAAAGGCCATTTGTGAGGGTTTCTAGGATCGCTGTAGAGATTTTATTTCTCGTACCTGGAAATGCTCCGATTGAAGACATCAGCTATAAATAAACCTGACACAGATACTCAAATGGAAGGAAGGTGCACAGCGAAATACATTTTAGCAGTGCTGTGCAGACAAGACAGTCTTGAGACTGAGGGGGCAATAAAAATGAGCCAGATGATTCCATTCTTTGGAATGAGTTTCTAGAAGCAGTGATATAAAGCAATGAACTCTCACAATGACTTATTTTGCCTTGCAATAATTGATAGATACAAGCCTATAATCACTTGTGCCTGCTTCATTTACGTTGGAAGGCCATGGTCTTCACATTACTTTTTGAGTTGCTTTTGTATTTTCATTTTATTTTATTTCATTTGTTTCTGTTTCGTGTTTTCAGTGAGGGTGATTCTAAAAAATAATCATTAAAAACAAATACATTATGAATATGACTTTAGCGATAGCAGATCGTGAGTAATATGGGTTAAGGTGTTTTCATAATGTATTTGATTAAAATAACTTCCATCCTGTAATTACAATTCTACATAGCTCCTCAGTTGTTATGGAAGGTGTTTCTGAATGTGGTAATAGAGCAAACTCAGTATGATTCTTAATGGTCTGGACCAGGTCCGATTCTGCTTGAGCAGTGAAGTTTCATGAGACTATTTATAGCTATGCTACCTCCATTTAATTCCACGTTTATTTAACCTGAATTTTGTAAGCTTTCCTTGTCTGGGTCCAGTTTTCTTCTCTCAAATTAAATAGTTAGAGTAGGAGAGCTGAATATTTCTGCAGTTCTTACTTACTCCCAGATGTTTGCTGATGCGAAGAAGTGATGTTTGTGTACTCAGAACAGAAAAATCAATAGCTGAACATTTTGAAACTTTTTCATTCCTTCCTAGTTTAATGATTAATAATACATTCACTGCAGTATAGTGCAATTTGAGGCATATACACTATGTTGGACAAGGAAGACAGATTCATGTTCTTAATTCTATTGAGTGACTCTGAAGGCTTGGGTCTTCTGTGCAAAATGTATGTGAACATAAGCTTGTTTTCAGTGGAATGTGCTATGCGACCGATTCACATTTATTATTCCATTATGACAGTTTATGCTTTCAGAAGGATTATTAAATTTCAGTGAAAGTGATTTAGGCAAGGCTTTCTTGCCTGTGTCTTCACAAATATTGATGGATTCGCCACTGTTTTAGCTAATTTATGGTTCTGTGAAAGAAAAGATTGCCAAATAAAATAGTTTCTGAGCCACTCCTTCCAGAGTTTGGTGAAAGCTTGACCCGCCAGCGGCAGTTGGTCTTTATGTTTGCAGATCTATGTGAATTTTTAAAAATGGGATGACAGCAAGGATTTTAATTTTTCACAAATGGTAACATGTCAAAACTGAGTTAGATTCAAATTCTCAGTAAGGATCACTTTAAAATTGAGATCTTAGTCCCTAAATATTTCCCACAGTTCTTGGCAAAGTTTTATAAGTTATCGAACATTCTGATAGTGCACCTAGAATCATCCTCTAATTTAAAAAAAATACAATATTTACACAACTCTTTCAGTTGATGTTTTTTTTTCTTGGTGACTGTGTCTTTCTTCTCTCTGTAGAAGCAGTATATAATCTTAATTACATTTATTAAATACAAGACCATCACACACAGGTACAGATTAAAATCTTGCTATCTTCAGTCTGCATTCAAAGCAATTAATGACATGGGCAAACCCATCTATTTCAGTGTGTAACACACTTGGCACTGAGTACTGACATGCCCACCCTTCACTGTGGCGCACTGAAGATGCCATTTGCTTTCCTGTATGATTCTGCGTTTTTTTGAATCTGTGAAATGGGAAATGCAATGCTCCCCAGACAGATATTTTGAGATATACCTTTCTGTTTGCAGTAATAAGGGCGGAATTTTGTGTCAATACAGGAAACACATTTTCTTTAGCATTTTCATGCCATTGTCTGCTTAGTCTCAATGTGAGACTAGATTTTATAAGAAAAGGAAAAGTGATTCTTATTTTGCTGTTTGAATCACTGCTGAATGATGTTTTAACTCATAAATCAAGTTAGAAAACATATTGTCTTGTAAAATATGGCTGCAGAGAGGATTTTTAAATGCCCCCATCCATCAATGGTTCCTTGTCAGTCTGCCTTGGTTTGGTCAACACTAGTTATTATTATTTTTTTTAATAATAAATCTAGACTTCATCAAGCTTCTTCTCCAACCTGCAATACTTCCATCTTAGCAAGTGATTTCAGCTTCCCTGGTCTCTGTGTATATGCTCTGTTATGTTCCTTGCTTCCTAGTACATGCAGATTCTATGCCCCACCTCACATATATTCATATACATTCGTGCTTATCCTCACATACAGACTCCATGTCCATCCTCACATACAGACTCCATGCCCCCATCACATACAGACTCCATGCCCCCATCACATACAGACTCCATGCCCCCATCACATACAGACTCCATGCCCCCATCACATACAGACTCTATGCCCATCCTCACATACAGACTCCATGCCCCCATCACATACAAACTCCATGTCCATCCTCACATACAGACTCCATTCCCATTCTTGAATTATTTTACTAATAAAAGACTAATATATTTTTTTTCTTTTCAAGCTTGACCCACATCCTGCACACCAGCCCTTCCCATGTGGTTTGAACTCATTCTAGAGATACATCTTTTCCTCAGGTCCTGCCACCACTTCTGCTTAGTCTTTTTTGTAGCAGCCTTGACAACATGAATAACTGAAAAAATAGACTGCATTTCACTTGCAAAAGTAATGAAATTAATCTTTCTTGCCACTTATCCTCTCTTGTGTCTTTCAGGTGTTTGGTATTATTAATCAGTACCTAGTTTCCTCATTTTTCTTACTTTATCTCTTCAAAACTCCTCTGTCTAGCCTCTGTCTTCCCCGCTGCCCTGAAAGTCACTTTAGTGACAGAAGCCCCCCCTACCAGCCTCATCTATTAAAGGCTTTCTTCCCTTTCAGCAGGCACACGGTTTGCGGTTTGCACTGCTGCTACTCTTGGAGGGCCTCTCTCCTCTCTGGGTTTCTTCCACTGTCTGCTGCTGGCCTTCCCTAATTGTCTAACTCTTCCAGGCTCTTCAGTGTACTTCAGTTCCCGACTTCAGTACACCCCGTACTTCCACAAGGATTCATTCAAAATGAAATTCCTGCCGGCTCAGGCTCTTTAATAATTTGTTTCCCGTAACAAGTAGCTTGCGTTCTTTGGCGTTCTTACTTTATATCTCCTTTGCCAGCCTTGTCTCTTGATCTTCTCTGCTTACTTTATCTGGCCTGCAATAACTTATTCACCTCTCTACACCCTCTCTCCTCACCCTTACCTGTCCTCACCATGGTGGCCATGTTCTCTTTCTCGAGCTCACTGTCCCCAGTGTCATTGTTCCATCGTTACTAGGCTGTGCTGGTTTGTCTCACTCGAGTGAACTCGATGGGCAGAGCTAAGTCTTGCTCAGCATTGCCTAAACAATATCCAGCACGAGAGCTTCACATATGGAGCTGCTCAGCACATACATGCAAAGATATTCCTCATCACACTTCAGATTCTACTCCTGGGGCCTCTCTGCGACATCATCTGGCATGATGTATAGCTGGCTGCCTCTATTCCCCATCCTGTGTCTAAGGGATTCTATGTGCTGTGACTTTTCTGTAAGAGCTCCCTAATTTGTCTCCTTGGTTATAATTATTACTCATTCAAGAAATTGGGGCTGGCTACCCCTTCATCTAGGAAGCCTTCCATAATAGCTTCCTGATCTTATTTATTATGGATTAGGTGAACTTGCCTTTCTTCTTCTTGACCTTTCCACTGCTACATTGCAACATGCAGTTCTGTTTGATCTTGTCTTTCTGCCCTCTAAGCTGAGAGGTTGGATTTGTGACTCTGGTCTCTGAATCCTTAATGCCTGCCTTCAGTTTCGGTGTATGATACATGGTTACTAAGTGGATGATACCACAGTTACATATTACCTTTCTCCTAGCTAGAAGACATCTCCAGAAACAAAATTCCAGAATTTTTTTTCACGGTTGAATTCGGCCGTATTTTATCAATCTTTAATTCAATTTACAGAGGATCGTTTTAAGAACATTTATTCACTAAGAAAACATTATTTTGAAGTAGTTTTACATTTGCAGGTAATTGTGAAGCCAGAGGTTATTTTAGTCTATAATATCCAACCCGAGAAGATGACATTGATACATTGTATGGGCACAGCTTTATTGTGTGGCCTTGTGTAGGATTGTTTTTATCACAGCTGTGATGCTCAGCTCCCTCCACCACGATGATCATTAGCGGACAATGAGGACTACTGAGACATCAAGAACAATGGCAATGGGTTTTTGATCCTATTGCATGTATTGGCTTTGTGGGAGCCTAGGCTGTTTGGATGCTCACCTTACGAGACCTGGACGGAGGAGGGTTTTCCTTGGACTTCCCATGGGACGGAGAGCCCTGATTGCTCTTTGGGCTGACGAGGGAGGGGGACTTGATTGGGGGAGGGGGAGGGAAAGGGGAGGTGGAGGTGGGGAAGAGACAGAAATATTTAATAAATAAATAAATAAAATTATTCTAATAGGAATTTAATAATAATAATAATAAAAGAAGTAAAGCAATGTGTTTACAGGGGTTAGAAAACCTTAGGTATAACCATGTGCCATCAGTATTTCATAGTGATTGCTTAATCACTGTATTTCACATCTCTTCTTTTGACCAGTATGTAATATAAAAAATATCTGATTTGAAATTTTTTTCTGTCACTTCTATTTTTAATGCAATAAATAGCATATGCTCTAACCATATTCAGAGATTGAAAAATTAAGCATTTTTATGAAAGTGGTAATTTTCAATAATATAAGTATGACCTAGAAATATTATTTTAAGAAACATGATTAGTAGTTGATTTCCCAAAGTTATCAAATATTTGTTTTATAGGACCCCTTATTTTCTTGAGTGAAAAATCTTATGGCGATTAATTTCATTCATCTAGAGTTTAAGGAGTCATCGCCAGTGTATCCCATTGATACACCACTAATTTTTCCTTAATTGAGCTATTTGTGACTCATCTCCATTCCTAAGCTTGCTGACTCTCAGTAGAGGAGTGCTGTGGGAACTCCTTCATCCAATAGCCTTTAAAATACCAGCCCACTTTGGGCGTGGTCTCATGTACTATAAATGCAGGCAAAAAGTGTTTGTAGGCCTCACAGCTTGCTGGATTTAGTTCCAGTTTCCAGCACACAAGGGGACTACAGATTTGTACTCTTTCTGTGAGTTTATCCCCAAACAAATAAAACTTTGTTATACTCCATTCCAGGTTATTGTGGAACTCTTTTGTACATCAACAAATAAGTAATAAATATTTAAAAACATCTGCATTGCTTTAGGTTCCTTTCTATGGGTATTCTTAGTTTGGCTATAGTGTGGGAGACCGATTCTATGGGGCTAGGACTCTTTTACATTTAATCAAACAATCACAGTTGTCCTTTAATGTGGTTTGATGACATCTCTCTACAATAACTATATGCTACTGATATACACAGAGGCATTACATGTTTAATTTGTCAAGTCTAAGCTGTAGGGGGTTTAACACATTTGTGTGTGAGTAGAAGGCACGTAAGTACACATATATTTTTATGATATCAGTAGTTCATGGATGGTCTGCTAGATTTCATGACTATTTAGCAGAGCAGTAATTTTGAAGATCACAGGGATCCAGAGTTGTCATACTTACTTTTGACTCATTCACAGGCTGTGCTCTTTACCAGAAGCTGCATGGAATGTTTTCATGGCTTACCACGAGTCTACCCACCAATCACATTAGATTGTTACTAGTATCATTCTTATAAATGTCAAGAGTTAATACTATTTAGCACAAGTACTAAAGTAAAGAAATGTTGATCAAAAATTCAGATTTACCCAATCAGAGGCCATGAAGAGCCACTAAAATATACTGCCTCCTGGGGCAAGAGGCAAATCTTTTCATGATGTGAAGGAAGGTCAGATATTACTATGTAAAGTTTAGGTCAGAGACTTGATATTAATTTGTCAGTAAACTGCTCATAATAGTCCCCAATGCAAGAAATACATGAATTAATTTATAATTCTATAAGATAAATAGAGTAAGTTAAATATAAGTGAATTTGTTGTGTGGACATTTACCAAATAGTTAATTATGCAGTCAGGTTGAGGAAATCTGAATGTCTTATATTTTAGGGTGCCGTTAAAGTACTTAGTAATGTTCAAGAGAGGCATAAGTAAACATTCCGTTCTTTGCTTTTTTAGTGGTCAAGAAAATTATTGGAGAAATTGTGTGATTTGCTAATTTCTTTTAAAGAAGGACTGCTTATATTTGTTGAATTCTTCTCCCAACCAAGAACAACTGTAGCTTCTTTCTTGTCTCTTCAGCAGTGAGGGTTTTGTTTAATGTCTGAAGTCAAGCAGATTGTATATTTGGTCAGAAACAGATGCCTTGATATAAATATTTTCTATAGGTTCTGAGCTCATGGGATTTAATATGTTGGAAACATATTGGTTGGCGTTACTACTTCCCTGTTATCAATGTAATCAATGTCCATTTCCTTTCAAATGTTAGTGATTAGTTTTACTCTATTTATAAAAACCAGAATCCATATGTTTTCCCCAGAGTGCATTTTAGCATATTTGTGGTTGCATGCTGGATAATGTTAGGTCTTGAGAGGAGCTCAGAAGAAGCAGCCCCAGGGGCAAAAGCAGTGAAAGAAATTACTTAATGAATATAATGGGGTAAGTAATGAGGAATTCATTTGACATCTTCTTATGCAAGCATTTGGAATATATTATGAGAAGTAATGAATATTGTCCCCATTTTATGAGAAAATGTAAAGAGAGACACATTATATGTTAATTAACATCAATGTACTTTTTTTTGAGAATGTCATACCTGAGCATCTATACCACTCTGCCCATTACCTAATGCCTCCATCTTCTCCAATATCGCCCCCAACTAAATTCATTACCTCTTATAACATTATTATTGTTACACATATATACACTCATATGTGTACACGTGTATATGCACACATGCATGCCCAGCTACTCAGTATATTTAGTTCATTTATCATTGACTATATATTTATGTGTCTGGGCTGACTCTTTGGTATTGGCCAGTCTATGCAGGAACTCAGCCCTGAAGGAAAATGATTCCTCTTCTTTTAGGGGTCACCACTCACCTGTGCTCTTCATTTATTGGTAGGACCAGAGGCAAGTAGTTGATAGAAGTTAGGAAAAAAGTCAAAAGGTGTTACTAAACCTTGAAATTTTTAAAAAGAAAAGACATATATCCTTGTTTCACTGAATATAAAAATACTACTCTGATAAACTGTTAAGTCTTAAAAATATTTGCTACTGTAGAGTTTTGTTTCATTTAAAATTGCTTTCTCTCTAATAAAGACCTGAATGAAAAAACAAACTTTCTTTAAGAAATTAGATTTGCACACAGCGGTGTATTAATGTCCTATAAAATGAAAGCAATGGGCATAAAATATACTTACTGTGCTAAAGCATGTAAATTTTACTTAAGTGTAAAACTAGACAAAAGATCATCTTCATATAGAAAGACCTAGATTAGAGTTTGGTTTGTCTCCTGGAATTCAAGACCTGGTGAAGGGGAATTCTTTAAGTTGTGTTAAGTTGAAATAGCATTTAGTGAACACATGTGTTCATTCTAAGTGATAGTTAAGAGTTTGGACTTCCTGCTGAAATCAAAGTCATTTAAGAGGATTTAAGCAGTACCAAATAGGTGATTATCTCATTGACACACAATATGGATCCACTCTTGGAAAATGGCCTGTGTATGTCTTAGATGTGGGTAGGACCCGAGGTAGCTAAAATAGTAAACCGGTTAAAAAGCTCTGGAGAACTGAGTTCAAATCATACAGTGCAGAGAGCAAAAGGAGGAAAGGTTTGTTAAAAGTTTATAAGTACAGTGTAAAAACTTGGTTCAGATAGAGAAGATGATAAATAAAAGAAATAACGGTTGCTGTTGGAAATCCCTCTTGCTAATAGGGTCAAAGGCACTGTTGGCTGCGAAGCTATTACTCAAACAGATAGTCAAGGTCAGGAGACTATGCCCTGAATGAAGGACTAGTAGAGAGTTTAATACAAATTCAGATGCCGAAGTCAGGAAGCGGGTATGGAGAAATTTCAGTGTGCTCTAATGGAATAACTGAGCTTGGGAGCATACACTGGTAACCACAGCACTGAGGAAGTGAAGGCAGGAGGATTCTGAGTTTAAGGTCAGCCTAGGCTGCATATTTATACTTTGTCCTAAAGTCACCCATCACCATCAGCAGCAACAAAAGCCAAATGAAACCGAGAAAGAAAAGGTAACTGTCACAAATACGGTCCAATGGATGTATAGACAGAAAAGGAAGGACAGGAAAACAGAAATGTGGAGAAAAATCCATGTGCACTTGATGAACAAATAGTAGCCCAGGTCCTGAGAAAGTGAACATGGACTTGACAAGGCAGCATATTGAAATGTCTAAAATGGATAGTATTTATCATTTCGACCTACGCAAATCGTGAATTTGTGTGCTTGAACAAAGAGGAGAGAGGTAGAAAGATGGAGATATTGGAGTGTAGGTTAAATCACCAATGTTGTAATTATACCCTTAAAGTCTATTTTCTGCTCCTGAGGTAATTTTGAAGCCTTGATTTTGAGTGGATATTTTTAAGCTTAATGTACTCTTTTGTCCTCATGTGTAAAGTGGGGGTTGTTATAAACCAAGAAAATGATGGTAGAGCTATATTGTTGTTATTGTTGTTATTTTGATAACTGTAAATAGCACTTATCCTATCCCTTGTCCTCCCATGCTCAGCTGCTTCTACCTTTTACCTGTCAGTCTAACAGTCTATCCGTGTGGCAGGGAACCCACTTACAAACAAATATATCATATATAAGATCATGCCGTCTATCCTTGGATCTTTTCTAAGGCATGTCCTTGGTGTTTGAAGGCTTCCCTTCTTCCAGAACCTTTGTTCATACCTGCCTTTTCATTACTGGTTCGTGCTGACTTGTTGGAACGTGTGACCTTAGGCTCACTGTTAGCATTCAGATGCTCTTTCTCCTTTACATCTGTGATTCCACAAGCCGCTTAAGAATGCTCTGCTTTCATTATGGGCAGTGAGATACTGATCTACAGAGCTGGGAGATGAGAGATCCAAATTTGCTACCCTGTAAATTTCAACGCTTCTTTGAGTGTACCGTGACTGAATGAAAAGACACACACATACACCTTTGTAGATAAGCACCCACAAACACACAGACACATTTTCTTTTCAGACAGCAAACAATGCAGAGCCAATACATTCTGCAAGAAACAAAGACTTGGAGGACATAAGAAAAAGGAGGTGCTTCTGTGCCATTTAAAATATATGCTTTGGATTAAACAGTACTTTGTGAAGCATTATTATAACTTGTGTGTGAAATTTGCTTGTGAAATTACTAGGTTATTAAGTAAAAGTTATATCTTACCCTGGGATGTGGAAAAATCATTCAGAAGCTACTATTGTAGTGAAAAGAACTTGACAAGTCAAGTCAGAAACTAAATTCCATATCTGCTACCTGGCTGCTTTCTAACTCTGGGAAATTTTGTCACTATTAATTGGCCTTTGTGTCCTTGTGATAATGCAGTTCCTTGGTTCTGCAAATTTTCTGATAAATTCTTTGGAGGTTTGTAAGCATTACTTATCTTGTGAAGATATTAGCAAGAGCCACTTTCTTATCTGCTTCAATGTGTGTGATTATGTTACTTAAAAAATAAGGTGAAAGTTGTAAATAGAAATGGAGCTTTAAAACACACAGTCGATGAGGATGAGATGCTTTAATTATTTAACCTGTGTGAGGAATACCCTTGGCAACACAGATAATATTTTTATCAGCCGAGATTCTGCCCTCAAGTCTTCTTCCCATGATCCTCATATCCTCTAAGTATGGTTCTGATGTTTCTCCTCAATTTCCTGGAGATACTTTAACTTAGTATTTAATCATCCTTCTTAAAAGTTCACTATGCCTTTGGCAGTTGCCTGTGCTGTTGCATTCCTCAGTAGCTATTTCCCTTTAGTGTTGATTATCAATTCCATTGCACAAAGTGTCTCTTCTGGGTAGACGTGTGGTAAGTCTTCAATAGTATTTTATTATATGAGTTAAGTTGTTACGAATGTTCACTTCCCCTTTCACTTGCCTGGATGGATATCAGTGTAGCTTCAGGTCCTGGAATTCTTAGGGATCCCAAGCTGGCCTGGAAGTTAAGATTTTCTGCCTTGGCCTCTTAGGTAGTGAGCGTACAGTTTTACATCAGGATGCTGGGCTTAGACTGTCTTTCTTTATGTGGAGTAGAGCTAGCAGCTTTTAAAGCCTAGTTTTCTTTTACCTTATATGAAATGCATAGCCAATTCTTTAATACCTTCCAGGCTCTGTCATCCTCTCTCCAATAATGTGTGAACATTCTGGTTGTCACTTTTTTGGGCCAACATTTGAAGTTCTCAGTCTGCTTAATATCAGATATTTTATTTGTTTGAAACCTTAAAATACCATGGATTTTATTTGCATTCCCTTGATAAATAATGTTGGCAAACATGTTTTATGTGCTTTTTGCCACTTACACATATTCTCATCGAAGTGATTGATTAGAGGCTGGCATATTTTAAATTGGATTGTTAGTCTTTTACTGTTATGAGAGTTATTTTAATGTTCTGGATTTGTATTGTTTATTAACCATATGAATTGTAAATATCTCACCCCAATATACAACTTATATTTTTATTTTCAGAAAAGCCTCCTGAAGAGAAGTTATAAATTCTGCTGGCCTCCATTAACATTTTTTCCTTTATCTATGTTGATAGTGTGTCATTCTTAGGAAACCATTGTGTTTTTCAAGGTCAGAAAAATGTCATCATGTGTGCTAGAACTTGTGTTTAGCCTTTAAGTACAGGTTGATATACCATGCAGATTTTTTTCATTGTGCTTGCTATTAAACGAGGGAGGGTAATGTGCTTTTGTTTAAGGTTCTAATATCCATGTTTTTCTGTATAGTTTTATGATTGCTTTCTTTGCTTACTGTTATTTTTAGTGCTTAAAACCACATGCAGAGACAAAGGAGGTATATCTTTAAAAATGAAAATGGAAAAGCTTAAGATTGTAATGTTCAATGATAGGTGTATAACCTTCCATAGTGTTCTCCATATGTATCTGCTTCAGACTTAAAGCTGGTAGTGTTAGGCAGGGTGTGTTTAAACCTATAATCAACTGTGTGACGTTTTTATTTTCTTTCTAGGACATAATCACTGTGGGAAACTTGAATATGTGCTGCCTATCATAAATGAAAATATGAGGCACTATCTAAGAGGCCTTGCTGTTTGAGTATATTGTTATATCAGTGAAGAAGTGGCATATTTATTGCCAGAGAGCAGTTGCCATGTTGGGGGAAAAACTAGCATGATTGTCCTGAGGTGTAAAGTATGTTCTGGTGCTGTATGAGAACAGAGAGTAGTAGAGGCACAGGTGTTTCCAGCACACAGCCCCAGCACTTAGTTATGAGCTATATGGCCTTTCTACTTTTCCCAGAAAAAAATGTGCTAGATAGAAGCAAACTTGACCCTTTTTCTTAATAAAGTCAACATATTTATAGACCATGAGCACAAGTCTATGTCTGTGCTCATAGTAAATGCCCTTCTTTATCACTTGATCTTCATTGGCATGTTAAATGATAAAGTCACTGTTGCCTAGAATGTAACATACATTTCCTGAGGTTACTTAAGGCTGTAACTGGTGACGTAGTGCTTATCCTAAAAGCTCATGAACCAAAGCACTGTCAGTCAGTCAACGTGTTCATACTCGTCTCATCACTACGGAGACCCCAAGGAAGAGCTGACAGTCATCCAGACTGGCAGAAAGCCTCAGTGCTGACATCTGACAAGATAATTCTGACACAAGTGTGTTTATTTACAGGCAAGAAGATAGCCCCTGATGGAAAATAAGCTTATGTGTGTCATTTTGAGGTGTTTATATGTGCATATAAACATATGTGTGTGTGCATTTAGATCGAAGGAAATGTATTTAACTGATGAAAGTTGACACACAAATACTGAAATGTGTTCCCACTGGACTAGTTAAAACACCTATAGGAACGCAGAAAGAATGGAAAACATTTTGTATTATCCAAAGGCTATATGTAGAAACACTTTTGGAAATGGAAACTTTATATGGCCAGTGAATATACTTTTTTATCTTGTGTTTTTGCAGTTTTGTTGACTTGAAAATTCTTCCTTCAGTTGCCATGAAAGAAGAAAAAGCTAATAGTGATGGTTTCATAAAATACAGATTATAAAGCCACTAGAGCTTACTAGGTTTATTTTAGTATTTGGATATCCAATTATAAGTAAAAAGTTTCTCAAATGTGATTCCATTCTACTCTCAAACAACTAAAATTACATCACTATTTTGGAGGAATTATCGTAGGCCCTGTAAATTTGTTTAGACCCTTTTGATTCTTCATCCCCTTCTCTGTGTGCTGATGTTACAGTCTTTCCCCCACTCTTGGTTCTGCTCTTAAATCAGGGCAACCACTGCCTTTCTCTCTCTGAGGGCAGGTCGACATTGAACCTGAGGGCAAACAGAACTGTTTTTGATGATTCCTAGTACAGACAGCAATTATTCTGGAACTTGTGTGCACTGTTCAGACATAACAAAAAAGATATGGACAATGGGAGAGAGGTGAGAGTATTCTTCTAGTTTTCTTCTAGCCTTCTAAGGACCTAGCCAACGTCAGATTCTTGAGAAATGGGAGAGGTTTCTTCAGTGAAGTATCCAGAGCATTCACCTATTTGTTGATTGGATAGTTTGTTCTGTTGATACTTTCTGAGTTTGAAAAAAATCATGTACTTTAATTTATTAATCTTCTGTTAGAAGAGGAAGATGTTAAAGATTTTCTCTCATTCCACAGATGGTCTCTATTCTGTTGAGACAGACACATATATCCCAGCCTTAAGATAGAAGATTCAGAATTAAACCCACACATTGACAGACATCTGGTCCTCAAAAAAGGTGCTAAGGGTTTTGAAACGTTCTCAGGCAATGAGGGAGCCACAGGGAAAGGAAATGTGGGCCCGAAGAGTTTGGTTTCAAACAGGGTATAGCTATAGGAAACTGGTGCTTAGTCATACTGTGGGAATTTAAGAAGAGGGCAAAAACAGACTGAGGGTTGAAGGACTTAGAACATCTCCTTAAAGCTAGGTCAAAAGCTTCTCCTAGAGACTGTGAACTCCCTGGCAGTTCATACTTATCATCACAAAGAACCCCTTCTTCCCCCCAAAAAGAGCAGAAATAAAACTAAAGCAAAAATCAAAATATCACCAACAAAATACCCCAAGTGTGACTAATCCCCTCCAAATCAACAACATTTAGAACAACAACAACAAAAAATCCCAAAACAGCAACATTGAGTAAACCAGACTCCACTAGTCATGCAGTACCCCCATGGAAGAAATGCAGGCACTCTGGGTCTTGGAAGATGGGCAGATATGCTGTCCCCAAAAAGATGAGCAAAGGCACTTAAACCCAGGCCTGTGACTCATGGCCTGCTGCAGTGGAAGGTGGCCTTTAGTCACTTTTGCCTTATAGTACAGATTAGACATATTGTATTGCTTATAAATGAAAGAACCAAGTTAGAGATGCAGGAAGATAGTTGTTCTGTGCAGCCTCCCCATTCTCCTTCGTCAACAAATACCCATGATACATACGAACTGGGATTAGAGTGTGCCTCCCATGAAATGGTTCTGGATGGATGAACCTCAGAATAATGCTGCTCTTTATTGAGCGGAGGTAAAATATTGTAGCTGCCTGATAACAGCCTGCCATGTTACAAATCACCATTTGCAAGGTTACACAAGGCGCCTTTAGAAAAAAGCTAAATGAATTACTTCAAATAGCATGTTTGTATTCAGAGGGAAATAGCTGGTAGTTTAGGATTGACAGTCTTTTCTTTGGGTTTCAAAAGCCCCATTGCCATGCTATGGCTTTCCCCTGGCTGCGAGAGCTGAAAGCCTGCACTGAATAGGTGAATAGAAGATATTTCTAATTGAGAAAGTAAGAAAAGGATTTTTTGTGAAATAGTCACAATGTTTCTCATTCTCTTATTGTAATATTTACATACTTTTGTATTGGTCAAGCTAAATCTAACTGAAAATACAGTATTTATCTGACTCACCGCCTTAAGATCGGTTTCTTTCCAATCCCATTTTTCTTTATGTTAAATCTAGAACAGTACATTAAATTCAACTAGCTATTCCCAAACATATACATTCACCCACACAAATACAATAGGTCTCAATCAACTTTTATGTCATCAATGTGGATGCTAACTAATTAGCAATTCCAGGTTGTAACTCAGAGTGGATAGTTGGTTTTTGTCAGGAGGAAATTCAGGGGGACCTTCTCTGTATGGTCTGGTTTAGACATCCCTCCTATTATTTAGTTTCTGATGTGAACAACATTAAGACATTTAATTTTCTAAACAATATTTTAATGTATCTTTTCTTCTTTTGTTGCTATTATTATTATTACTATTACTATTATGAATTATTATTATTTTGATAAAAGGATTCACTATTTAGCTCTGTCTCTGGGTGTCCTTCAAATCTTTAGTGTTTCTTTTAACCACTAGTATTTCCATGGGCCCCCACTTAAGTAAAAATTTTAGCTTGTAATTTCCCTGAGAAATACCACGTTAAGTTCATTTTAAAATATTTTTGTCAGATTCTACAGGTATCCCATAGTAAATACACACATCTTAAGATTTGATGACAAGATTCATAAGAGAGTGAAAACATGTGACCTTTGTCTCTCCAAGTTATTGAGTATTGGGTTATCTCACTCAATATGTTTTTTTCTAGCACCACCTGTTTGCCTATGATTGTTTTAATTCCTGTTTCTTTAAAGCTGAATAAAATGGCATTGAATACATATGTCCTCATCTGTTGATGAGTTGAAGGATCTGGAGTTCATACCTTAGTTGTTGCAAATGCAGCAGTTGATGAACGTGGATGAACAAGTGTCTCTTTAGTAGGAAATAGTCTCCATTGAGTATATACTCAGAGTGGAACAGCTGGGTCATATGGTAGATCTATTTTTGAGAAACTTCCCATTATTTCCACCAGACTGATTTGCACCCTGACCAACAGTGAATGAGAGAACCCTCTTAAAAGAAGTTTTAATTGTACTTTCTTTATGGCCATGGATGATGGAAATTTGTAAAAGTATTTATTAGCCATTTGGGTTTTTTCTTCCGAGAAGTCTGTTCAGTCCCATATTCACATTTTAATTGGATTGTTTGTTGGTCTTTGTTTTTTGAATTCCTGACATATTTTAGACCCTAACCCATCCTCATCTTGCCACTGACCCAGTTATCATGAATGTTAGACAAGTGTTAGGCCATTGAGATACATAAGCCAAATGATATTCCCCGACAGTACTCATCTGGATCTTTTACATTTAAGTGTTTATCTTCATATCAGAAGTTGGAATTATTAACCTATTGAGGCTTAGTCAGGAACGATAGGAACAGAGAATTCAGAGGTGGCTATTCTACTTGCTTTGTGTTATAGTTTTGTGTTATAATGTGCAGGTCATTGGAAGACAGGACAGTATTAATGTCCTAATATTTTATCTCCTTTCCAACTTTAGACAAAATGATTTTAGGGTAGAAAATGAAAAAGATAAACTTAATGAACTGAATAATTAAGAAAATAAGGATGAAAGTGTATAATTAGAAAGGGAATGATGGACATTTATTGAAGCAAGGGGTCAGCAGTTATGCCACTGTATATCACAATCATAAAAATGCAAACCTATTTTCAATCCCATAAGAAAGATAATTTGAAACTTTTAATTGTTCCTTGTGACTCATTGAACAATCAAAGCCTTATAGGAGTAAGAGAGGATGATGAAAACTCATAAAGGAAAAGAGGGCTAGTTAAATGCTCCATGTAGGCTATGACATTGAATTTGAAAGTAAGTATGAGAACTAGTGAGCTGTCTTTCTATTTAAAAAATTGTAATCATGTGCCAGTGTAAAGAATCCAAAAGGTTATTAATATATTACTCTATGTAGTAGAGGTTTTAATGAAGGACACAGAAATATATAGCAATATGTCAACCTGCTACCAGTAGACTCCTTTTATAGTTCCTTGAAACATGATAATTGTTATTTTTAATATTTGTATTAATACATGAAACATAAAGAAGTTGCAGTAAGGTGATCAATCATCTTCATTTTGTTAAAAGTGATTTGTCTCAATTTATTTATTGATCTATCTAGGTGGTAGTAAAGTATGTATTTATGTTTGTGTAAATGTTTTGGGCTGTCATATGAAGTAAAGTTCATTTTGTTGAGAGATGGTATCTTGCTAGTGATTCTGATTTTATTTTGTTAATAACATATTTACATTATAATTCATAATAATAGCAAAATTATAGTTATGAAATGAAATAGTATAGCAATAATATATAGTATAATATAAATATATATAGTATAAAAATTTATGTTTGGGGGTCACTAAGGCATAAGGAACTGTATTAAAGGGTCACAGTGTTAAGAAGGTTGAAAATCACTGCCACAGAGTAATGTTTTGGTTTTGATATTTAGCATTTTCTGACCTGCACAAAATATGAAAAACATACTGTCATGCATAAAGTAGTTGAAATATTATTCTATGGAAAAGGATATCAGAAAATTGAGTAATGTGTCTCACCTCAGTTCTTGATGAAATTTTTATAAATCCCTGGATATGAAATAGTTAGATAACTTAGTAATTTGACTTCAGTATTTCCAAATACATGATTTCATCAGCAAATGATTTCATCTTTTTTTCACTTGTAAAGAAAATCTCATATTTTCATTTGGTGTAGAGTGTAGTTGTGAAAAATATTTGTATACTTGCATGAATTAAAAGGTAAAACACCTTGAATAAATTAAAAATAACTGATATTAATTTTAATGATAAATTATATATTTATATTGTATAGTCATTATATTAAAAATTTTCTATATATTGTGATGAACCTTATTAAAAAATAAACATCATTTGAGAGAGATAATATATACCAATTTTTATTTTAAAATATTTTCTCTGCAAACATGGTTGGTAATTTAATTTCTGGGAAGCATTTGTACTACAGTTGCTACTAGATCCTAAAAAGGAGCTGCTGAGTTTCTAAAAAGAGAACAATTCATTTCTTTTATAAGTATCAATTCATAAGAAGTAATTTGTGAGGACATTCTAGAAAACAAAGTAAGATTCTTAATAAAAGTTTCATAGAATTGAAATGTGCTTTTGCAAACGTGATTGAATCAAGCATACTTAAGCTTTATATATATATAAATGTTGTGGGATGCATAATAAAAAGATGACCTCAGCTAAGACCCTAAGCAATAGTGGAGAGGGTGCCCGAACTGGCCTTGCCCTATAGTCAGACTAACGAATATCTTAAATGTCACCATAGAACCTCCATCAAGCAACTGATGGAAACAGAGGCAGAGAACCACAGCGGAGCACTGGACTGAGCTCCTAAAGTCCAGTTGAAGAGTGGGAGGAGTGAGAATATGGCAAAGCTGTCAAGACCATGATGGGGACACCCATTGCAACAGTCTAACTGAGATAACGAGAGTTCACCAACTCCAGCCAGACAGGGAAGGAACCAGCATAGTTGCAAACTAGAACCTCTGAATGTGGGTGACAGTTGTATGACTAGGGCAGACTGCAGAGCCACTGGCAGTGACATGAAAATTTATTCCTATTGCTTGTACTGACTTTTTGGGAACCCATTCTCTTTGTACAGATACCTTGCACAGCCTAGATATAGTAGGGAGGGTCTTAAACCTTCCCCAAAGCAATGTGCCTTACCCTTTCTGAGGAGTGGATGGGAGGTGGGGTGGAGGTGGTAAGTGGAGGAGATGGAAGGAAGGGAGGGAGTGGGACCTGGAATTGGTATGTAAAATGAAAAGAGAGAGCTTGTTTTATTTTTTTTAAATTAAGAAGTAGAACAAAAAGAAAGAAATGAAATTGAAGAAGAATTCCATACTGGCAGAGACATATGTGCAAAGCAGTTTTACACATGACTAGTCTGTCACACAGACCTAGGAAGATGAAACTCCACAGCACACAGTTCATTTAAAAACTTCAAATACCATCGGAGTTTCTTTATAATTTCTTGGTGAACAAAGTATACAGCAGTGCATGAATATCAGGTTAATTTCATGTAATTCTAATGTATAAGTACGCAGTGCAACTTTGATCTCTCTCTGTCTCTCTCTCATTCACTTCTCATTTGTTCGCTCTTGCTCTAGATCTCTCTCTCTCTCTTTGCTTCTCTATAGCTTTAATAAAGGCATGCTTGAATGTCTATAGCATTTCTAATACTGATCATGGCTATAAAATTCTTCATATATTTTTGGAGATAATGTTTGCTCACCGGAGGAAAATCACAGAAGAGATTTTTCTCTTTATATCTAGGTTATTTTTATGTGAAACTTTGTTTCTTGTATTCTTGAAAATGTGACACATACATTTGTAGGCGCTTTTGTGTTTAAATATGTTCTGGCAATTTAACGAAGTCTCATAGTGCTTCAAAAAACTCTGATAAATAATAGGAAACAAATTAATAAGGCAAAATTGCTAAAATAACTTCTTACCCTAAATGACAGTTTTCAAATTTCCAATAATATAAGGTTGGAGTCTATAACCTAAAGGTAATACATCATTAAATAAATTTAAGTAAATGTTGACATGTCAAGTCTTACCTTTCAAAATCTGGAGATATTTTGGTAAATACTTAACATTATTACTCATTTTATTGCTTGGAGATGTGAGCTAATATAAAAATATTTTATTTTTCTGAGAGTAACCGACATGATTAATTTTAGCATAACTTTACATAGCTATTATCCCAGATAAATTTTAATATTAATACTATTTGAATTTGCTTGTGCCTGCTTGTACAAATCGGGAATCATTTTCTACTGTGGATTCTGAGGCTAGGTGTTGGAAATGCACAATGGGTTTCATTTTGTTCGTGTTTGAGGTCAAGCAGTTAAATTATGTTGTATTTTGTCAGGTAGCTAGAAAGGTGAATCTCAATACTGGGGTGTATATCTGCCTCTTCTTGATAAGATGATCAAAATGAATGTGGCAACGAGTGAAATATGGATGAAGAAAACATGTCCAGTGTGGGTTTTTAGTGCAACCAATACACATACTTACTCTATATTGATCTAAATCCAGGAAATGCCTTTGTAACACTTTCCGTGCTTTTCTTACAGTGTTAAGAATAGTGCATGACTTTCACCAAATTTGCCAGTTTTAAAGGTAAATATAGCAAAGTTTCAAAAAACATAAAAAAAGCAGCCCAAAATACACTAGTGCATACCTATGTGCCTATAAAACCTGATGCTTATGGGAACTTTGGAGTGGGGATAACCTGAATTTCATCATGAGTTTAGAATTCATATTTACTGATGCTCAGCTAATAAGTTACACAAATGTCACATAGTTTCATTTGAATGTTTGGGGAACAGATTGGTGATTTACAGTTTTGAAATGCCGGGCTTTAGCATAAGGTTTACCTAAGTGTTAGCCTTTCTTTGCCTAACATGGCAACAGAAGACATTTTCACATCTAGTTTCAATAATGTTAGCTGGGGTCCGCCACCGCTAATGAGAAATGGCTCCTATCTCTCAAAATCGAATGTTTTCTCACTTTTACACGGCATCCGCTGGCTTGTAAAGGACATGCTTACGTCTTTCTAGAAATAGGGTATTAATTATAAGGACTGGAGGTGTTACTACCCAGATATGATGCAGTTCTCATTGTACAAATGAGAGCATTCTCACTTGCTGCCATGCCTTGGGGCAGGTGGGCTTCTGTCAAGGAAGGAATCCTGCCTGGGAAACTGTTGATTATGGATACTTACTATATGCTTTATGTCCTACGAATTCATTGTGAAGTCTTGTGTCATTCCATTGAGCAGAAGGATGGGCACACATGAAGGGTTGCCACTGGGGAACTAGAATAGGATAAGATCATGAAGAAATTTGTGGCCCAGTAAGCTTAGGAACAATTAAAGTAGAGAATAGAATTGTATTTACTTAATGCTACTCAGCTAAATAACATTAGTGTGCTCATTTGGGATCTTATCTATTTTCCCAATTAAAGCTATCATGATAAATTAACAAAAGCAAATATACTTGTCTCTTATTATTGAATTAGATATATTGCCAGTGACTGGATTTCAAGAGAGAATCCTGCCTTGAAGAAAGAAAATATAGTAGGAAACAAGGCTAGCCTAATTATTTTTTCCTCATAAAACATACTTTCTATTTATATCTGACTTTCAATTGTTTTTGCGCTATGCTCATTTTAATTAAATGGAACTGGAGAGACTTAAAAGTGAAACATGAGGAAAATTCTTTCCACAGCAAGTTTTCCTTCTATCTGCCACACTGAGATTGAACAAGGAGATGGAAGCTGCAGGGGTGCTAGAAGCATACCCTGATGGTTTGCAGTCTATAGCCTAAAACTTACCTGCTGTATATGGGGACCTGAGTTCCTAAACATCCCAATTTTACAAAAAGTGTATCTGTGGATATATATACACATACATACACACATGTATGTACATATACATATATAGATGTAGATACAGATAGGTTGATATTAACACAGTTCATATATGTACACAATCTATACACACACACACACATATATATTTGTGTATATATATATTATATATATTACAAATATCAGTCTCAGAAAAAAGTCACTAAGCAACCCAGGTAAAATGGCCAGACTAATAAATTCTCCTTTTTTCCCTTATAAATTCTGTGTACCTTCCTGTTCGGGAGGTCTACATCTGTATGCCAGACAGTTTTTCCCTGGACAAGGGAAGAAGCAGAGCTCACAGTTTGCTGGGTAACTTCTTGGGAATATTGTAGAATTTTTATTTTCTTTAAAAGTCTCGATGAATCTGGCTTAGGGAGAATTGGGTGGTAGTCATCACTCAGTTTCCTTTAATCTAAACATACAGTTTAGCCCAGACCTCCCTGATCAGCAGAGTTTTGACAATAGGAGGAAGGATTGTAAATGATAGGGTTGTCATTCTGTCCTTTAATTCAGAAGCACAATATAATTTTTAAGATTCTGTAGACCAAAGTAACAGCTAGTTTGCTTGGGCCTCACACAGTGCTTTCTAACACATGTAATGCCATTCCCGTGTTACCTGCTACCACGGCCCATGCATCTAGAGAATGGCCAGGCTTGACCTGACTCACAAATCTTACTGACAGCAGAGTCCAGAGTCCCCTGTCCTTTCTAGACACTCTGGACTGCACTCTGACGCATGACGGATTCCTACCTGTATGAGTCCATGTGGGAAATTAGACTCACAGGACACATAACTGTGGAAGAATACAGAATGCTTTGCTCTAACGCTAGACTGCAAGTGGAAGCTTTGAGGGCTCATTTTGATTAGAACTTAATGAATTTGTTAGAGAGAGCACGGTGAGTGGAAGGCTGCCCGCCTTAAGGCAGCTTTAATCTTTTCTCATTCTGGGACTTAATATCACAAATTTATCACAGAACATCAAGCTGCTTATTTAATCATCAACTTATCAGAACAAGAGTTTATCATTTCGAGTCAAGAATCCTCTCAACATCTAATTTTCATTTTACACATTTCAAACTTCCCTTTTGATCTCTAATCATATTAGCCAAAAGAAAAAGAAAAAAAAGAAAAAAAAAACGAGTAAAACATGCTAAGGAGACCCTGCCCTGTACACGCTTGCTCAGCACAGCAGAGCAGAATGCAGCGGCGAATCAGGAATTGCAGCTGGAAATAACAGGATGAGGAAGCTTTAAATGATCATAGACTCTCTAGCTAAAGACCTTCCCTGGATTCCAGAGTGAGTCAAGGCCTAACTGGGCAACTTAATGAGACCTTGCCCCAATTTAACAGAACAATGTGAGCTGGTGATATGCCTCACCAAAGCTGTTTGACAATGTGCTTGCCTAGCATGTGTGGGTCATGGATTCAGTGCCCAGGACTAAGAAAAGAAACACTGTAAATTTAAGTGTTCAGTCAATAGATATTTGATAGAAACACAGCTTTAATGAGATACTTTAAGC
Organism: Alexandromys fortis; assembly: GCF_014885135.2. Taxonomy (NCBI): domain Eukaryota; kingdom Metazoa; phylum Chordata; class Mammalia; order Rodentia; family Cricetidae; genus Alexandromys; species Alexandromys fortis. Next base: position 9,770,638 of record NW_026067903.1, on the reverse strand, counting down.
ACATCAAAATATGTTACTTGAGTGACACTTAAGGGCTAAAAAAATAGCAGAATTATATATGTACTATGATAACAAAATAATCATTGGGGTGATCTATGGTGAAATTTCTGAATTTTTAAATTTTTAATCATAATAGTTATCTAAATTTTTAGTGATAATATTAAGTTTTATTTAGAACTAGAGGAAAACATAACTGGAAGAATAGCATTGCTCTTTTGTTGTGAAATAGTATTTTAAGATGTGTTGCATTTGTTTATACTGTGAACATTTGTTTAGCAATGCAAAGATGTATTGCATTCTTTTATATTGTATTTTTTTTTCTGTGAAGTTGTGTTACCTTGCCTGTCTAAATTGCCTGATTGGTCTAATAAAGAGCTGAAAAGCCAATAGCAAGGCAGGAGAAAGGATAGGCAGGAATGGCAGGCAGAGAGGATAAATAAGACGAGAAATCTGTGAGGAAAGATCAAGGGGCAAGGAAAGGAGGTGAGTAGGATCAGAGGGATCAGCTACACAGCCTGACAAGGAGTAAGAAAGAAAGAACAATATACACAAATAAAAAAAAAAGGTAAAAATCCCAGAGGGAAAAGGTAGATGGGATAATTTAAGAAAATCTGTCGAGAAATAAGCCAAGCTAAGGTCGGGCATTCATAAGTAAGAATAAACCTCCATGTGTGTATTTATTTGGTAGCTGGGTGGAGCCCCCATCAAAAGAACAAAGAGTAAAAGTGCCAAAGAGTAAAAAACAATTACACTCCTGTAGCTTTCTTCCATAAAAGGCAGAGGTTTTGTCTATTGAGTGCAATGTTCATACCCCTTCATTCACTTGAGCACGGGATTAGCATCTGGGTTAAGACTTGGGAACTGATGCCTTGGAAAAACTATCAAGGTCTCTTTACATTTTGTCTTCTGTTTTTTTTTTTTTAATGGAACATGGGGCACTTTTCAAAATGTTGTCATGTCTAAGAGTCCACAGGATGAGGGACGTGGCCAGAGTGCCAGCTACTTACCGAGACACACCAGAGGGAAGAGGGTTTGCTTCATGCATTGCTAAGTATTTCTTCCCTTTTCATGCTTGAGAACAGGCTAGTAATTCTATGGAGTCTAGTAAAAAGTGCCTCCAATAATTAAGTAGATAAGAAGATATTTTGGGGACTGTTATTTTAAAGTGTGTGACTTTTGTTTATATTGCATTTGTTTAACTCTGTGAAGCTGTGATTCTTTGCCTGCCTAAAACGCCTGACAGCCCTAATAAAGAGCCGAGTGGCCAATAGCGAGGCAGGAGCAAGAATAGGCAGGGCTGGCAGACACAGAGTATAAATGGAAGGGGAAACAAAGAGGAGGAGCAAGATAGAACAAGGAGAGGAGGACGTCAGGGTCCAGCCACCCAGCCACCTGGCCACCCAGTCACCTGGCCACCCAGCCACCCGGTCACCCGGCCACCCAGCCACCCGGCCACCCAGCCACCTGGCCAGAAATGGAGTGAGAATACAAGTAAGATTTACAGAAGTAAGAAAAGGAAAACTCCATAGGCAAAAGGTAGTTGACTAATTTAAGTTAAGAAAAGCTTGCAAGAAATTAGCCAAACTAAGGCTGGGCATCTATAACTAAGAATAAGCCTTTATGTGATTTATTGGGAGCTGGGTGGCAGGCTCCTGGAAAGAGTGAAATAAACAAGACAGATGGGCATAAGCTGATGCTTGTATGGGCTCACAGTATTTGTGGTACATGAAGAAAGCCTTGTTCAGAAGTGAGTTGACTGAGAAATGTGAAAATCACAAAATAGCTAAGGAAAAGGGGATGCCCACTTGTTGTAGAGTACTTCCCACTTTCTCTTCTATCAGGTTCAGTGTGTTCAGACTGATATTGAGGTCTTTAATCCACTTGGACTTGAGTTTTGTGCATGGTGACAGACATGGATCTATTTTCATTCTTCTACAGATTGACATCCAGTTTTACCAGCACAATTTGTTGAAGATGCTCTCTTTTTTCCATTGTATACTTTTAGCTCCTTTATCAAAAATCAGGTGCTCATAGGTTTGTGGATTAAAGTCAGGGTCTTCTATACGGTTCCATTGGTCAACTTCTCTGTTTTTATGCCAATACCAAGCTGTTTTCAATACTGTTGCTCTGTAATAGAATTTGAAGTCAGGGATGGTAATGCCTCCAGACGTTCCTTCATTGCTTCTAAACTGAAGTGTGCTTTGGCAGATAATCCAGTTGTAGGTGGGTACAATGTTTTGGATGAGAATGGTTGCCAGAGGCTCCTGTGTTTATAGTTGGTCCTTGGTGGGTGGAACAGTTTGGGAAGGATTAGGAGGTGTGGCCATTTTGGAGGAGGTGTGTCACTGGGACAGACTTTGAGGCTTCAAAAGACTCACACCTTTCCTCTTGTGCTGTCTGCTTCCTGCTTTTCCAGCTTGTGGTTCATGTGACCTCTCTGATCTGCTCCAGAAACTTGCTTCCTAAGCCAGCTGCTATTATCGTGGATTCTAACCCTCCAATACTGTAATCCCCAAATAACCTCTATGTTGCCTCAGTCATGGTATCTTATCACAACAGCAGAAAAGTATCCAGGACTGTGGGAAAGTCCTATACTCCCCCTACCGGGTTATAAGGCTTTTGCCCTCTGCAATGATAACTTTTTGTGACTTGAAAGTTTAAATTAGGTTGATTCTCAGGATAACAGATTGATGAACAACTCTCTTTTCAGAATTTATGGGATGAATAAGAACAATAAATATCACTAAGCATTAGTTTGGACACACAGTGTGCTATGTACCTTATTAATACTTGACATACATTGTCAAGTTAATGTGTGATAATTGCATGGTAATATCATTATCCTCCTGTGAACTGCCTTAATTTATTCCTTCAGCTGATTGCACACCCTAGCTGCCTACTGCAGTTAGAATGCAGTGTAATGTCTAGGTCATGGTCAACTCTGCCTCCCTGTTGGCCACTCTCTGTCTTTATGACTCGATTTTCTGCTATGCTTATTCCGCTGCTGATTTTATCCCAAGAGTCCATTCTGTTCCATCCATCTTTTGCCCATGCTACTCTTTTATTCTTTTGAGAAAGTATCACTCTTGTCTCTTTGTGCTGCTGGTATCAACTTACCTGTCTTGCCTCAGCTAAGTGACCTTCTGGGAATGACTCAATAGTGACCATATGTTCCTTTGCTTCATCATCACCTCTCCTTTATTGAAGATGTCACTAATCTTGATATGTTAACCTCTACAGATCCTCACTGCCATCTCCCTTTGATCATTGTGCCTATTGTATGAGAGCAGGATCCTTTGTCCCTCTGCTTCCTTGTTTCTACAAAAGTGCTTGGCACATATGAAGTATTCAGATATTTGTTGAATAAATGAATGAGTATGTTTTAGAAAGGTGACAGAATGTATCCACATAGCTTACAGAATGTCTCCTTTGTTTTAGAGAAGGACACTGTCATATAGAAATGCAAAATGTCTTAGCTGAAGTGACAGAGCCAATAAAATGCAGGAGCATCCTCTGAAACCAAGCTATGAAATAAATTATGATATGATAGCTTTTAACATTTGTTTTATTTTGTAAACCTTTCTACAAGAAAGAAAGACCTATTTCAGTTCTTACTGCATCTTTCCTTTTGACTCGCTTTGGGTCTCTGTCAGCACTGATATTCTGGGTCAGAATTCTTGCTGTACCATTCTGTAGGGCTACTGACTAGGGAGGATTCCTCAAAAGAAAGAACTTTAATAACTGATCCCCAAGGCTGTCTGAGAGCTGGCAGAAATTCCTCTAGTTATACCAGAAATAGAAATGTTTCATTATTTTAGAATGATGTTGCTAATTGCACTAGATTACAAATCAAACATTGTAGTTATTAAAAGGTTACTTAGGGGGCTGAGGGGATGACTCAGACTCTAAGAGCATGTACATGTTCTTGTCGAGGATCTCTGAGCTCAATTCTCAGCACCCATGTCTGGTCGCTTACAACTGCTCGTAACTTCAACTCAAAGGCATTTCAAGCTCTTTTTCGGCCTCCATGGACACTGCACTCATGTGCACTAACCTACAGTCAGACAAAAACAAATAGATATAATTTTAAAGTAAATAAAATATTTAAAGAACGGTTGAAGAGACATTTTGGGTTTCATGAGCTACAAAGATTTAGACTCCTGGGACCCTGAGAATCATTGTAATAGTTATTAGGAAGTACGTTATTTATAAAATTTATTGTGTATATTTCATAAATACATTGGGTTATTTTCTTAACATATGTTTTCTTTATCCTACTTCTGTTCATCACATTTGTTCATGTTTGATCGTATGCATCAAAGGAAAGGGTTTCTGGACGTCAAGCAGGTTTTAAGTGGTACATACTGTAAGATTTAGTCAAATAAAAGGATAGACTGGACAGAAAGAGAGAACAAGAGGGAGAGAAGAATGAGAGGAAGGGGAAGACATTTAAATTTTTTTCAATGAGATGATATTTGAATAGTTTAATTCAAGTTAATGAGTCTTGTATAAAAATTTCACACAGAGGCATCTCAGCAACACATTCTTGGTTTAAGCTATTTTTCTCCAGAAGGACCAGAAAGAGAACAAGTTGGAGATGCTCATGGAGATGCATAATTATATGAAAACATGCATAAATTATGTACCTGTATAATAAAATATATATGGGAAAAACTTTTCCTTTCCTAAATGTGGAGACAGTGTTAATATGTAACAGCTGTCGTTTTTGACAAATACAGGTCTAGAAATGGCATCAGTGACATGATATTGAAATCTAACCTGTTACTTCAAATATCCCTTTGGAATTTTGAATGCATAAAATAAATGTCAGTGGTCAATTCCGTTTCTGTTTCTTCAAAGATAGTATTGTTAGAGATGCTCTCTAAGTATGGTTTTGGGAGAAAGGCCTGAAACAATGAAAAGACACCCAAAAGCATACTCAGCCATTGCTGATAATCTTATTATATGTTCTTCTGTTTGCTTGCAAACATTTTTTCTCATAGTCATGATCACTTTTTATATACCTCTTTTATTTTTGAAGGTTTGCTTAGTATTATGAATATATATCTCTAGTTCAAATTCAGTTCGCCAGTAAACAAGTCAGGACAAGAGGAGAGACTGGAAAATTTTATGAAGGAGTGTTTATTCAATTAAAAGATTAGAATTAATTTTTTTTTTGATTTTTGAGATAGGGTTTCTCTGTAGCTTTTTGGTTCCTGTCCTGGAACTAGCTCTTGTAGACCAGGCTGGCCTCGAACTCTCAGAGTTCCGCCTGCCTCTGCCTCCCAAGTGCTGGGATTAAAGGCGTGCGCCAACACCGCCCTGCTGGATTAAAAAACATTTATTTTCATTCATCCTTTGTTATTTTTTTCTCTGTACAGCAGACGAATGTGTGATAAGACATTTCAAGCACATGCCTATATTTATATTTTTGTTTGATCTAGTTTTCATTAAGATGATTAAAACATTATTGATTTCTACTCCAGGCTTTTTTCCACATTTACCAGCCAACCCTATTTTGCTGAAAACCAAGGAGCTCCCTTTTCCTAATCCTGCATGCCCCTCTCCATTCTTTCCTGAATGATTTTCTTTTTAAATGGGATCTATCTGTATTTGAAATCAGAGTCTGTACTTTTATTTCCTATATTGGGTTGTAGAATTCATTTTTAGACATTACCTAAGAACCAACAAACTGATAGAAATGATGTCTTTGGGCTTCCAAGGCACTTGCTTCATTACTTAAATTTAAATGAATTCTGGCTCGTTTTGGGGTTCAGGTGTTTATTTTATGGAATTATTTACAGTATCAGTGAGAGACAGTATTCCATGCATGACTAGATAATGATTTATAATTGTAACATTTTCATTAACAGTAGGTAATATTGAGGATCTAGTTCATTTTTAAAAACTGAACCTATATCCACATGGCAGGATTATCTACAATGAATTTTTTGTCCCAAGGTTGACTTTGAAGGTCTTTTTTTTTTCCTTCTGGAAGATCATTACTCCTGCATCTGTTTCCACTTATCATCTTCAGTAACTCAGAAGCATTTTTCCCTAGCTTAGTTCCAGAGCAGAGTGCTACAGTTAAAAATAGGAGCATTAAGAGGCAGCCTGAAGGTAAGTGGGGCTTCTGCAAACTCAAGGACCCCCCCCCCATTTAAAAAGGCTCCCTTTGCATTGTCTTAGCCATTTGAAGGATGATATTGTTAAGGAAACCCATTATAGATTCTGTCATTATTTACAGTGTCCTTTACCCTGTTGGATTTCCCTCTGAGCAGAAATTCAACTGATTCATTTGAGTTCCGCACCCAGTTTTGAAGTTGAGATATTATCATCAACAGGAATGAAATGGGAAGAGATATTTGTGGTGCAAAATGTTGAAACACATATATAGCTATCCTTCCATAAATTAGTAATTTCATCTAATTATGATCTTGCATAACTTCTCTCTTTTGTCATACAGAATTAACGAAAGTGTGTTATAATATTAGTGAAAGCAGATCTTGTCTGCGGTAGAGTTTAGCTCTCATCTTTAGTTAGATTGAAATATCCAGTAAAACATGAGTCCAACTTCTGGTAACCATAGAAACTCAGAGCAAGGACCAGTTTCGTTTTCCTAACTTTTAGTGTCAGTCCTTTTCCTTTTCCCCCTAGGTAGCAGTTTATGTGAATGTACTTGTGTATTGATCCATGTAACCTCCATTACTCATAATGAATCATTGATAAAAGTCTTGAAACTGCATCTTTTGGTTTAGGACTCAATGATGTTGCGGGAGGTCTTTCCGCCCCTCCAACCAATAGCTGCTGTGATACCAACCCATTGGGGCGTGGTCTCTCCCCCTTTAAATGTAAAAGAACATTTATAAACAATATTTGGGAACATGGGCGTAGTTTTTTCTCTCCAAACTGCTTCCTGCTGAATAGGGGCGTCGTTAATTAGGTCGTTCATGATATAACGTGTGCTAGTTTCATCTCAGTTGGAAATTGAGCAAAGCAATTTTTTGAGGGTGTTCGAAGCAACCTTTCTGGAGGGCGTGGTCTATCATACCAAATCGGAATAGATGCAATCCACAGGGTCACATCCTCTGTGAAAACAAAAGAAGGACTTTTCCAAAGCATCATATCCTTAGACCCAAATTCTGAAGTCAAGATACCTTTAGAACATA
>NW_026067903.1:9739289-9762742 GCF_014885135.2 Alexandromys fortis | reverse complement strand
CCTCCATCCAGGTCTAGTAAGATGAGCATCCACGAAACTGCCTAGGCTCCCACGAAACCAATAGGTCCAGTAGAATCAAAAACCCGTTGCCATTGTTCTTGAGGTCTCAGCATTGTTTGTAATAGCCAGAAACTCTTTTCATCCAAGTTACAGCCAAATCTGACACGCAGAGCACTGCGCAGTCTGAAAACGCGGCTCTGTATTGCGGCAGGAATCTGCCATGCTCTTCCGCCTGCCTAAGCCTGATTCTGCCTTCTGCCCAGGTGCAGGCAGGGAGTGCTGAGCCATCTGTAGGGTCTCAGAGCACTCTCCTCCGATCCCAAGCGGGAACACAAACATCCAGTCCCATAAAAGCCTTGAAATGCTTTAAAGCCAGAGTTCACTCTGGCAGCACAGCCCCCAGGAAGCTGCGCTTTAAAATGACGCAGCTTTTTTTTCTGCTGCTGTTGCTGAGTCAAGAATCTCTCTACAGCACAGCCACCAAGAAACAGCAAAAATCTGTTTTAAACTGTTTTAAAGACCTCCCGCAACACAATGATCTGCCAATTTCCTCAGTAAAAGTTAATGTCATTCTATATCAATCATTCTTTAGTGTTGCCACTATTCAGAATTTTGTTCTTAGCCTTCAGCTGATTGTGTTAAAAATAGATTACCTTAAATTTAATCATTATACAGTATTTTCTTAAAATCCAAATAAACTGGGGGTGGATATAATCAAGTAATATTTTGATTAACCAAATTGGAAAACGTACGTTGAAAGCAGCAATTACTGAGTGATATATCTCTGTAGATACAGATATATTTCCCCAAAAGCTTCATTAAAGATACACGAGGGTTCATTTTTCCTTTCCTACTTTGTCAGCATTTGGAATAGATCCTCATCTGTCTTCTGAAAACAGATTATGTGTCCTGTGTTCTCTGCACAGAAAAGTTTCTTTTACTTTTTATTTCTGGAAGCAAGGAATTGAAGTTGATATGCTAAAGATGACAAAGAACAAGGGCAGAATTTTAGACCATTCCATAAGCCAAGATAGAAAACTACACACAATGAACTGTTAGCAGCACATAGCGAGAGGCAAAAGACATTTATAAACAGAGATATCTCAGGTAAAGAAATAGCTGAGAAAATGCATTTTCTAAGAGACAACAGTCTTCAAGTTTGGCTAACACATGCAACTTGCTGAGTAATGCTCAAAATTCCTCGACTTGCCTTGGAGCTCCTTCCTCTGCTTGCATCTATTCCTGGTTTTCTGTCTCTTTTTTGATTGTTTTTGTAGAGAGCATAGCATGTCAAGAATCCCACACTTTAACTGTATCCCCTGTTTATGCAAGTGTTTCATGGGTTATATAAGGATAATCTTAGCTTATGGGATAATTCTAATATATTTGACACATCAAAAAATTTCATTAAGGCTTAAAAACTTCCAAGAGCCTATGAATATGTAGATGTATGTGTATATGTGTATGAATATAAATAATATATGACTATCCTATTCCTAGAAAATTTCTTAGAGTTGTAAGCATTCATACATAATTTTTATTTTCTATTGAAAACATAATTGAATATTAAAAGACCTGCATAAACACTGTTTTGACTGATCCTAGCCAACAAGAGATTTCCATTATTATTATTTTTTCCTCCTATTGAAAATAAATGCTTTTCTCATACAATATTTCCTGATTATAATTGTCTTTTCCTTCACTCCTCCCAGCTCTTTTCCACTTCCCCTCCCTTCTAGTCTTCCTGTCATTAGAAAAGAATGGACTTCTAAGAAATAGCAACCAAACATGACAAAACAGTTATCATAATATGAAGCAAAACCTATCGTATTGAACTTGTACACAGGATCCCATAAAAATACTAAGCTAAAAGCTAGTACACACACACACACACACACACACACACACTCACCACAGGACTTGGTGAAGACCACAGTAGACCCCGTGCTTGCTCTTTTAGTCTCTCTATGGTTATGTGTGCCTTGCTCAGCTGATTCATAGGGCATTGTTCACCTGGTGACCTCTATACCCTTTGACTCTTATAATCTTTCTGTGTCCTTTTCCATTGGGTTAAGAATTTAGTTAGATTTAAAAAAAATCTGGCAACAGAAATGTCAATTTTCCGATGAAAATACTGGGAAAACAATGAGGACGTAAATGATTTTAGTAAAGAGAAGGCAGAATTTCTTGTGAGCACTAACAGGAAGGTCTTCCGAGTCACACATTTCTTCCCGTATCTGTCTGCCCACCAGTGTCCAAAACCCTTCCAGCAGCATGGAAATGTTGCCTTCATTTGCAGTTTTCTATTACACAGAGACTTTGCGAATAAGCAGTTGAAGTCATAAAATTCTGTAATTCCATCTTTTTCTGAGCAGAAATTCACCCTTACCTTCTTGATGTAGGCAAAGGTGGCCAGTGCCACTGTGTGGTTCAGGAGAACACAGCCCTGAATTATGAGGTCTGGCTTCTCTGCCCATTCCACTTAATATCACAGACTACCATTGGGCCCATGCTAGAACGTTGAGGTGGCCTTCTAGAGACTTGATATTTGGTTGTAAAAAGAATTATCAGTTCAGAGACCTTTGGTAAAGATCTTCAGAAGCAAATTACATATGATCTCTGTTTTTATTTTTCCTTGTGTAATAGATCACTGAATTGATATCATGATGTTTCACCTCATCTACTGATGCAGGGAAGAATGTAGAATAAATTAAAAATTAAGCTTTTTTTTTTTGGTTTTTGATCTGAGCTTCCTGGAGATCTAGCCTTCTCGTTCGTCATTTATTTTTGCTGTCTGTACTAGACAGTGTCTGTGCTTTTACTGTTTCATCAAAGTGGTGACGCATGCCACTCTTCCTCCATCCTTCTCTTCCTTCTTGGTTTCCTAAGGTAGACTGGGACCATAAAGAGAGTTCATAGGCACATACTCTCCAACATCCTTTAAGTTACTTTATGAAATGGTAGTTTTAATGAGAAAGAACATTTAAAAAGTAGTCAGGACCAATCCAGCTTCTAATATTTAAAAAACAAACAAACAAACAGACAGAAAAACAACAACTCTATGTCTTTGTTAGGATTTCCAGTACCATGAAGAAACAACATGATTAAAAAGCAAGTTATGGAGGAAAATGTTTATTTGGCTTATACTTCCAAATTGCTATTCATTATTTAAGAAAGTCAGGACGGGAACTCAAACAAGAAAGGATCCTGAGGCAGGAGCTAATGCAGAGGCTATGGATGGATGGGTGCTGCTTATTGGTTTACTTCACATGGCCTGCTCAGCCTGATTTCTTATAGAACCCATTGCAACCACTTGAGCGATGGTACCACCCACAATGGTGATCACTAATTGAGAAAATGCCCTATAGCTGGATCTCATGGAGACATTTCCTCAACTAAGTCTCCTTCCTCTCTGATGACTCTAACATATGTCAATGTGACACACAAAACAAGCCAGTACATTACGATTTGAAAGCTAGGTAATTGCTTCTGATGAATAGAAGATTTTGGAAATAGCCAAACATGGGGAATTGAATTCTAATCAGAGCCACTCAGGCACTAGAGGCTGGAGTCCAAGTTGGCCCCATGAATTCAAATGACATCATAGGCATTGGGGACCTTGCCTTTTAAGAATAACATAACACAAAACTAAATGATATATTTCAAATGATATTAATGACATTTAAGAAACCTCTACAGAATGAGGGGATAAGCACATAAATTAATTTTATGTTTATTTTTAGATTCCAAGCCTTAAGTAAGTCATCAACATACATAGAAATATTTGGTAAAGAGTTGCCAGTGATGGGAACAGGCAGTGTTTCACTTTCTTGTGAGAAAGGCAACATAGTTCAATAATAAGAATATGCTTCATAAAATTAATCACATTAATTGAGTAAAGAGAAAGGAAGATACGTGGTTCCTTTGCGAATTTTTCTGTAACATGTCTGAGGTTCTGCCATGCCAGGGGCTGTGCCTGGCATCTATGATCCCACTTTACACTCTCCCTCAGCAGCTCTGCATGTTTGGCAAGGCCATCACCACTCGCTGATGTAGACCTGAGGAATTATGATCTGAGAGCTGTGGTTTCTTTCACCTTAGAGTGTCTACCTCCAAAACCTGTATTTCCTACTAATTCCTTCTTACCAAAAATATACTTATATTTTGGCTCCTTACAATGATGGCATATTTACTCCAAATATTTACTCCAAATAATATACTTACATTTTGTCTCCTTACAATGATGGCATATTTACTCCAAATATTTACTCCAAATAATATACTTACATTTTGTCTCCTTACAATGATGGCATATTTACTACAAATAATTCCTGTGCATTATTTCCTGCCAAAGACTGTGTTTTCCCCATCACATTTCAAAACAAGTGAAAACTACAAAAACTATCCTTGATGTTGGGTGTCTTAACAGTTGGCACATCTGTGATAGACTTACAAGCTTGACTGGTAGTATGACAATTTTTGTTTTATATTTCTGTTTTGGGATTCTGAATCTTGGTAGAGCCACTGTATTGTATAAGTATTTGTATTATAGAATTTAAATTTGAACCATGTAAACATTTAAGTGCGCCATGTCAAGCTCGATCAAGGAGGTCTGTATAAAATCATTGCTTTCTGTCATTGACAGTCCAGCACTTTCCATTGTCATGTGCATTTAATTTGTATCTGTTGTCTTGCTGTTACCCCTCCCACTGTGCTCAGACAGCCCTGAGTTTGATATTTAGCTTCTGTGTCACTTTCTTTTAATGTCAGCATCAGGCTAGCCCGGTGCCGAGCTCCCAGGAAGAGAAGGGCTTCTGGATGGAGTGACCTGAGCACACACTCCACTTCTTTTAGCGCTCCTGTCATCTGCAAGTGTTATGCTTGTGGGACCTGACAAGGCATATAAAAATAAAAAGCCATGTCCTGCAGGTGTAGCAAGAAGACGAGCTTTGTATTGGATTTTTAAATTGTGTCAGTGCCGTAAGGGCAGATGTCTTCAGAGAAACAAGCAAAGCATTGGTTCTGAAGGAAATTACATTGCACAGCTCTCTACTTCCAAGGACATAATGTGTAAGAGAAAACACTCATTTCTTCAGTGTTACTGAGGTTCAGTATGCTTTGCACTGAGTTAGTTAACTCAAAGCAGAAGCTCTTTCTGTTTCTAATTATTTCTTTATCAGAGACTCTTCCACCCCAATCCAGTAAGTATCGTGCCTCTAAAATATAATTTCTCAAATTCAGATGTACATCCTTGAGGCATCTGTCTGTGTTTGGAAGATTTCGACTCTTGTAACAGCGGGAAATGCTACTGTTTTCTGAATAAATATCTAGGATGCTACTAACTATCCTATGATTCCCGTGATAGACCTCACAACTAAAGCATCTGTAGTTGATAAATGATGTTTAGATGTATCTTTACTTTTATGTTTGGGAAGAGAAAGAAAAAGAGCCTTCAGATAAACTTGTCTTGATTCCCACAGGTCTGTTTTGTGCTTATATGGTTTTAGCATGCTAGCATGCTATGGATGTCATAAAGCTCATGCACTTACATAGTGGACAATGAGGACTACTGAGACCTCAAGAACAATGGCAATGGGTTTTTGATTCTACTGGACCTATTGGTTTCGTGGGAGCCTAGGCAGTTTCGTGGTTGCTCACCTTACTAGACCTGGATGGAGGTGGGTGGTCCTTGGACTTCCCACAGGGCAGGGAACCCTGATTGCTCTTTGGGCTGATGAGGGAGGGGGGCTTGATTGGGGGAGGGGGAGGGAAAGGGGAGGCGGCTGTGGGGAAGAGACAGAAATCTTTAATAAATAAATAAATAAATTTTAAAAAAGTATTTGCTGTGCAAAAAAAAAAGCTCATGCACTTGATGAAAATGGCAGATGCATTTGGATCAAATTCTAAAGTCTACAGCCATTTTTTATTGTCTTTCTTTTCGATCACTATGGTTCAGCCTAAATCTCATTGATCCAAAGATTAATATGTATTTTTCTTGTTGGAAGCAAAGAGTATAAAGTCATTAACTGAAAGCCACAAATCAGTGTTCAGTTGTTACATCAATATCTCTAAGTTAGGTTATTCTGGTATCCCTGATGTTGAACTTTTATGAGCAAACCTTTGGAAGATAATCCCTAATCCTCTTCCAACAAAAGAACCTGATTCCAGGAGACTACTAGAATACAGCTGTGTTTTCAGAGACAGACTATAAATGTACACACAGGACTCACTTGCTTGTCCACTGTACTGCGCTCATAGAGCTGTGTTCTTGAATACTCATGATAATGGCTAATATATTTTTAAACAATAATCTTACACCAGACACTATGATGATGATAAACACTTTTGAAGTGAGAAATTATGTATGCATTTCTTCTGCATTTCATCCAGACTTCTGCTCTCAGTGCAGTCGAGCCAGGTTCTCCAAATGGGTTTTTTTTTCCCATGATGTCACCTCATCATCTTAATCAGAGTGCCTGGGCTTCACTGAGGGAGATCACAAACAGTTGTGGGCACTAGCTAGGGTTTGTGTATTTTACATTTTCAGGGATTTATTTAATACTCAACTGAGTTTACTTTTTCTTCCATTTTCCAAATGCACTATTTGATGCTTTCAGTAGTTCACTAAAGTATTCCCTGGACTTTACACTTTATGCTTGTGCTTTTATCCTGCTATTTCTTGCTGAGTTCCTTCTTCTGAATTCTTATCTGCCACTGAGTCTCCTGAAGTCACCCTGTCCCCACGAAGAACTTAATAAACTAAGTAAACTCTAGAGACCCTTTCAGAGTGTTCTCCCCAGAGATAGTATGAGAACCTGCATTAACTAACGTGATTTTATAGTTTATAGTTTTGCTAGGTTGCCAAATTTCCAAAATAAGATTCTTTTTCCCTTACTTGTCTTAAATTCTTAAAGACGAAAAACTTTCATGCCTGTGGGAAAGCAATAACAGTGACAAGCAAAGATTCTGTATGAGGGCCATTGATCTAGTCACCATGGAAATGAGCAGTCTGTAAGACCAAAGATATTTGCAGCTGCGCGTAAGCATTATATCCTACCCATAAAGTTGAGTCCCATGGGGATGCGTGTAACAGTTGTGATATTAAAATATGTGTGCACTGGGAATAAACAAAGATGTTATGATGTGATGAATGCAGATGCTTCATTTCTCACTTGGGAAGAAAGGTCCAGAGGATTTGAGTGAAAGATATGAAGACGCATGTTCAGGGTTTTCAGTTTCTCTGCATGTTGACACAAATATGGGGGATATTAGAAGATGTTAGATATATGTGAGTGATTATTAATATCCATGTTTTCTTCCTCTGTTAGCTCAGCTTGCCTGGGACCAATGTCATTTCAAAAGTAGTGGGCATATATAACACCAATACCTTAAATTTTGCTTAATTCCTTTGATAAAAAAGGAGGTCCTTGGAAGAATGTTTCATACTAGGGATGAGTGGTATTATAGCTACAAGCCTGATCACCCTTATTAAACAGCAATGAATTTCTGAAAATGAAATACCAGAGTGACTGATAATATGTTGAAAGAGCATAAGATACCACTAAATAAACCCCCCATTGCAAATCTGGAGTAGGTTCAGAGACAATAATAAAACACATTACTCAGGATTTATTCATCACCGTGGCAGAATATGTGAGAACATTAACATTAACTTAAAAGAGGAAATACTTATTTTGACTCTCACATCCAGGGGTACTGGAACTTAATGAGGTGATACACAAGGTACTAAACGGTCAACATATCAGAGTCTGGGGCCATCACAAATGCAAACTGCGACTAAAGGAAATATTACAGTATGATACAAATACAAAGTAAATGCTCAGGAGTCTGCAGAGGCATGAATGAATATGTTGATGTCCTATGGAAGAGAGGGAGGAAGGAGAAATAGCTCCTGATTTTTCATGGTCACTTACTCTACAGTATGTGGCATGTTGAGCAAAAGCAGCATTTTGGTGGTAAAACCGACAGTTGATATCTTAGTGAGGCCATGATGAACCATGTTGGTAGCATGTATTTTTCGCTAAATGTGAAAAAAAAATCTACCTTCCCCTGTTCTGTGGCTTTCCTCAGTATGTTACCTCATGATGACTGAACAACGCATCCAACAACTGTCAGCTGATGGTAATTCTGTCAAACAGTACACTAACGTCCCATTTAGCAACTTCTGAGGAAGAAAGAGAAAGTGCTGAAATCCACAGTCCCAGATATGCTAGGTAACAAGGAGTGCTCAAGGGAGGATGCCGAGATCTCAAAGAGAAGGGGAAATAGAAGAGATTTCATGTGGGAGCTGGGTGTAGGTGGGGATGGGAACATGGAATCAGGTGGGAGAGGGATGATGGGGGAAGGTATTGAAAGAAGACTGGAAAGGGGTGCTTTTCAAGGTGAGGTAGAAGCCTGATGCAAAAGAACAAAACAAAACAAAAAAATACTTCCAGGAATCTACAAAGATGACCCTAGCTAAGATTCCAAGCCATAGCAGATACATAGCCTGATGGCCAACTCCTGTGATCAGGCAAGACTTCTAGTGGAGGGACTAAGACATCAACCCAGTTACATAACTTTTAACCTACAGTCTCTCCTGCCTGTGGGATGTTCTGGGTTAAGGGTGGTGCCAAGATCATGGGAGTGGTCAACCAATGACTGTTCCAGCCTCAGACCTATGACAGGAGAGTAAGCCCACCCCTGAGACTGCCTGGAGTTCCAGGACCTAGAGGCTCGATGGCTCAGAGACCTAGAATAGAACCAAACACAACACGAAAAAAAAGTCAGAGCCGGGCGGTGGTGGCGCACGCCTTTAATCCCAGCACTTGGGAGGCAGAGGCAGGCGGATCTCTGTGAGTTCGAGACCAGCCTGTTCTACAATAGCTAGTTCCAGGACAGGCTGTAAAACCACAGAGAAACCCTGTCTCGAAAAAAAAGAGAAAAAAGTCAATGTAATGCTGCCTGTACTCATAAATCAGTGCCTAGTCCAATAGTCATCTGAGAGGCTTCACCAGCAACTGATGTACAGATGTGGAGACCCAAAGTCAAATATTATGTCGAGTTCAGGAAATTCTTGTGAAGAGAAGGAAGGATTGCAAAATCCATAGTGATCAAGGACATCACGAGAAAACCCTCAGACTCAGCCTGGGCTCATTGGGGCTCACAGAGACTGAGCTGACAACCCGGGCCTGCTGGGTACTGACCTAGTCCTTCTGCATCTATGTGACAGTTGTTTAGGTTGATCTTCTTGTGGGACTCCTAGCAGTGGGAGAAGGAACTGTCTCTGACTGTTTTGGTGGCTTTTGTAGCCCTATTCCTCTTATTGAGTTGCTTTGCCTAGCCTCAATACAAGGGGAGATGCTTAGTCTTACTGCAATGCCATGTTCTGCTATGGGAGACCTGCAAAACTGACAGTTGCTATTTCAGTGAGGTACTGGTAAACTATGCTGATAGCATGTATTTTTTTTAAATATGAAAAAAATTATCACATCTCTAGACCAAGACTGCTCATTCATTTTCCAGCCACCCAGACCCAAATAAAGGTAATAAAACATATTCATAGCATACAGAGGGGAATCCCACATATCTTCCCTTTTTTGTTTAAATAAAAAGGAAGGTTTTAACTTTAACATAGTAAAATCACATAAAACAAAACAGGTATCAAGCAAGAGTTACAGTTACAATATTTATATCTACTTTATTTTTTATCATAGTTAAGGAAAACTATAATTATACCTACCTATGATTTAACTGTATCAAAGATCCCAGAAGGATATAGTACTGCTTAAGTTAACAGGAAGTGCATTGTAAACATTTCCTGTTAACTTAGGCAATATTACAGAATTGACAGAGACATCTCACTGCCTGGGCAGTCACCCAAAGTTCTTTAAGATTGGGGCATCCATCTTCTTTTATAGCTGAGGTTAAAAATGTTTATATAACTGTATAGAGTCTCTCACATATAAAGACCAAAACTTTTAAAACGATGATAGTCTGTTGAAAGCAAAATAAATAATGAATAAAACAGAAGTCAGAAACTGATATTTTGGTAAGGAAGGAAGTGATCATGTATAAGTCCTGGGCTCGGTCTGCATCATTTCTGAGATGGATCGTGACTTAGGAAATAATTCATTCCCTTTCTGTAGGTCAGAATCATTTGATGTATTATTTCATATGAAATAACATTCTGAGTTATTGATTTCTCAAGAATTTTAACAGGTCGGTTTGTTCATTTACAGTTACTGTACTTTCTCCTGGTCACATGCTGAGCATCAGACAGTGTTGTTTACAAAACCTTTGGTGCTTTTTCTTGGGTGAATTTTAAGTATTTTATATGCATTAACTATTTTTTAATTTTAAGTATAATTCCTTTTAAAATGACACTGTTATATCCACGGAGTAGGGGTAGTGACAGAAACAGGGAAAAAAAGCTAATGTAAAGCTAAAATTGTCACTTTTATTATGTTCTTATAAAAATCATCTTGTAATTTTAAGTATTTCTCAAGTCTGTTGTTAAGCTTTCGGGATGTTGCTCCTATCATCCTCCATCTATTTTCTCTCCTAACTCATGAACCCCACACACATATTTTATTTTATTTTATTTTATTTTAAATCATGCTGAGTCCTCTTCGTGTTGCCAGAATTTTCTTGGATGGAGAATGATCCACTGAATTTGGTACAGTGTCTCTACATCGGCTTCGTCCCTGTAGAAAATGGACTCTCTCCATCAGCAGCAATTTTAAATGTGCCCAGAATATATTATTGTTATTTTTAATGCCACTGAAATATTCCTCTCGTTTTTAGGGCAAATTCCTGAAACAGCCACCAGAATCAGTAAGAGAAAACACATGACAAGTCAACATAATCTCTAATTTCCAGGAAATAACTATGTTTCTAGGAGCAATAGGCAGAATTAAAAACACACTTTGTTGTCTGTATAAATTTCCCAAGCAGATAGGAGGATTCCTATTCCAAGGTTGCTACATGGGTGGGCTTATGAAACTAGCCTGTGACATTAATAGAAGTGAGGCTCCTGGGATATTTGATGTGACAGGGTGTTAAGAACTAGCAATAGTGGAGCGGCTGCCTGAACTGGTCTCCTGTAATCAGATTGGTGTCTACTTTAATTGTCATCATAGAACCTACATTCAGTAACTGATGAAAGCAAATGCAGTGACCCACAGCTAATTACTGGCTGAGCTTATGGAGTCCAGTTGAACAGAGGGAGGAATGGCTATATGAGCAAGGAGCATCAAGATCATGATGACAAAACCCAAAGACAGCTGACCCGAGCTAGTGGGAGTTCATGGGCTGTGGACTAACAGCCGGGAAGCCTGAATGGGACCAAACTAGGCCCTCTGAATGTTGGTGACAGTTCTGTGACTTGATCTGTTTGTGGGGCCCCTGACAGTGGGGCCAAGATTTATCCCTGGTGCATGAATTGGCTTTTTGGAGCTCATTCCCTATGGTAGGATGCCTTGCTCAGCCTTGATGCAGTGGGGAGGGACTTGGTCCTGCCTCAATCTGATATGCTAGGCTTAGTTGACTCCCCATGGAAGGCCTTACCCTCTGAGGGGTGGATGGGAGTGGTAGGGAAGATGAGGGGAGCATGAGGATGGGGGAAAGGAGGAGATGTGGTTAGTATGTGAATTGAATAAGAAAATAAAAATTAAAAAAAATCCTCAAAATATATCCAGAAAACAATAAAAGAACTGAGCAATTCAAGAATGGTGGGAAGCAATGAATACATACATAAACAAACATAGAGCAGATATGTGTAGGGTTGGAAGTTGGAGACAGTAGCATTTCCTGAATACCTTACAACCCAGCATGTCAATTGTGGTCACCTTTAACTGGAAGCCTAACATAAGTCTCGTAGTGCTAGAACAGTGTTTTCTTATCTCAACGTGTGGAGTTGGAGGGGGTGGATATGATTCTCTTTCATTGTCCACATGCTTGAACTTTTCATAAAAATAGCATATGGTAAATAGAGATTTCTTTATTTATAATATAAGTTGTTCTAGGATTCATTAGATTCGTACTTGAAATCTCCATTGATCCTCACCAGTTAATCACTAGTCACATCACTTAGCAAGCGATTGGTTCACATTGTAAAGATATTTGATACATCTGTCAGCCATCAGAGATGGTACTAAGTGGTGATTGTGTGACTGTGGCAGGAGATTTGTGGGATGTTCAAGTAGTCCCATCTCCACATCTCACTGTTCAAATCCGAGTGTGTGATGCTCAGCAAGGGAATTCTGGGCCTTGATGACACTGATGCCTGTGTTCATCAAACGTGCTCAGAATATCTGCATGAAGCACCAGTTTACATGGAGACTGTACTCTTATTGTTGGTTTGGTCAAGGCTGTATTTTTGAAGTACACAGTGAATACCAGATCACTTACTATCTTCCTTGCATATACATCTTTACACCAAAATAATGCTGAAATTTGCAGTAAATATACACGTTACCCAGGGAGGAGATGACCTGCCAAAGGTCACTCAGATAACATATGGAAAAGAAGGATCAAGACAGGGTCTTGGAGAATTTTTATCTTCCAAGATACCAGGAGCAGCTGAGAAAAGGAGCTGAGATGGTAAACGGGGGTGAGAACAGAGAGACAAATTCCCTGTGACCTAGTTATAGTTTGTTGGAGGCCTCTAGTTCCCTGATGGCCTGCTTTAATTCTGGACTTCTAAATATATCAGATAATAAGTTTCCTGGTTGGAGGTCATTTTAGTTTTGTTATTTTTTTAAGTAACATTTAAACCTACTGCAAGAGCTGAGATTGTGGGGCAGACCAGTGATCTCAGCTACCCAGGAGGCAGGAGGATCACAAATTTAAGGCCTTTCTGAGCTGAGGACTGTCTGGTCAAAACAGCAAATCTTACAAAAACAAACAAACAAACAAACAACAAGATATATGAGATGAGGGTGGCAGTGGTGGGGTTGCCTGGCAACGTTATAAGGATCCTGGGTTGAACTTCTAATACAATAAAACGAACAGAGAAAACGCTCTTGTAAAGATATCTTGAGAGTCAACAATATAAAAACCGAACACTAGGAGGGTTAAATCTATTTATTTGACTCTATGTATATATTTAAGAAATATGTATTATAAAGTTCATGGGTGTGGTGCTCTGAATGAGAATGACCACCATAGGCTCAAGTCCTTGATATTTGGTTTCTAATTGGTGAGCTGTTTAACAAAGGTTAGGAGGTATGGCCTGGGTGGAGGAGGTGTGTCATTGGGAGTGGGCTTTGAGTCTCTCTCTGCCTCCCATGTATGTAGCAGAGAGATGTTAGCTCTCAGCTATTTCTCCAGAGCCATACCTGCCTTCTTACCGCCATGCTCCCCACCATGATGGTCATAGACTAACTCCCTGAAATAAAAGTAAACATCCAAAACTCCCCTTGTCTTGGTGTCTGTTCACAGCAATTGAAGACTGTTAGGTTTCAGCTGTTCTTGAGATTCTGATTTCTGTAAAATTCAGGACTCTGTCTGTCTGTCTCTCTGTCTCTTTCTCTCTGTGTTATGCAGTGTGTCTGTGTCAGATATATATTATTTAATGGCATAATACTAATATCATTTTCATTTTTGGATGTACTTTCCTTTGTATGTATTTGGCAATTGTGTGTATATAGAATCTTAGCATCTAGCTGTATGCAGTAAGGACCCGAGGGAAATATCAAAAACATTGTGAATGAATTATGGACAAAGATGTTAGCCAAAGGGTTATTCAGCTTCCCCAGGTCTATTTTAATCCTTACAATGCTGTCAGTGAGCTGCTTTTCTTAATTATCCCTATTGTTTTCTCTTGATATCTAAGGAAGAATAGTCTTGAGAGGACAACCCTTACCAACAGGCAAATTTTATGAAGGTATACAGCTCATGTATGTTACTATATCTAAGAAATTCTAATCTTCTAGGAACATAATCTTATTTGCTATTTTTAGAATTTATAATGGTTCATACACACACATTTTTTATACTTATGACTCATTAGGTTTAATTGGATATGTAATCCTTTCTGCTTCACATATGGCAGATAAAAATAAAATGTAACGGGATTCTCACCAGAACGTGTACACAGGACATGCATGCATTTTTATCAATGTGAATTGAATCCTGAATGTAAATGAACTTGGACACTCAAAGCCTGTGGAAGAATGTGAGCATTTAAATTGACGACACTGTAGAAGAGAATGTTGTTTAATTATCCAATAGGAAAGTTCGTAGAGGAACCATCATGCTTGCGACTTTTCTAGTAAGAGAATAGATACCTCGAATCATCAATTTCTTTTGGAGATACATAAAAGCACATTTGTTTCCTGGTTTAGGGTTTATTGTTAGCATCTGATGGTTTTCAGAATTTGTGGGGGCAATGAGGGTGTGTGTGTGTGTGTGTATGTGTATGTGTGTGTGAATACAGATTCAAGTAGCAGTGTTCACAATAGGCAATCTATGGGAATCTAGCCCTACTAGATAACTAGATAAAGAAAATGTGGGACATATAAAATTTAGTATTTAATTAACAAAATAAGATGCTATAATATTGCACAACATGGTTGACTTAGAGGGCATTTTGCTTAGTGAAAACAAAACTAGACACAAAGAAAAAAAGTATTGTCCTGTCTTACTGGAGTAACATTTTGTAAAAAGGCAATGACATAGGCAGAGAATCAGTGGATCCCTTGTATTTGGAGGGGGAGGCATTGGCTGAAGTAAGCTAAAATATATAAATTATCAAACGTATAAAAAGTCTGAATATCTTGGGGACTATAGTTAAGAGTGTTCGTGTGGGGAATGTTTGTTAGATTTGTGGATTTTATCTGTTCTGTATTACCAAAACAGGAGCTGTGGAGAAGCTCAGTATGTTAATCTATTCCACTATAGTTGCTGTTTCGAAATCTAAATTTGTGTCATCACATTTTAAACCTCAACTATGTAGAGGAATTAATCCTTTTGAGATAACCTCTGCACAGAATGTTCCTTAGGGGGCATTGTGTTTGGCTACATGACAGCATTGAGGAGGACAGATGCAAAGGAGTCTAACTGTAATGTTGCAATGGACAAAGGAGCTTGGTGGATTCACTTAGAGATTCATTTCTTTTTTTTCTTTTTTTGTGCATCTTATATTTTCTGCAAAGCTTTTGAATGTAAAATTCTCAAGGGTTTTCTTTTTGGCCTTCAGGGAACAGTGGGTATCACAATTTTGTATTTCATTGCTTTCATCCTTTCTATGCTTAAATCAACAGGGCCAGGAATCTTGTTAAACATGTAAACCATACTGGCCTTGGTATTTGAGAATGAAATAAATACTGACAATTCATAACCGAGTATGCCACGAATACTTCAGAATACTTCAGAATAAATAAGTTTTCAGTTATTTATGAATTTCATGTGCACATATATGGTATCTCTTTTTAACTAATGCTTTTCATTTATAGAATCGAACACTTTTCAATTGGTTTTCTTATTGTAGACATGATTTGATTTTATAGCTTATAGAATGTGATGTAGAATAAGATAACATTATCTTCTGATCATGCTCCCACTATTTTTAGTCATAAAACAGTCCTTTTTATAATTTTATATGTGAGTACACTGATTAGATTTATATATTTCTCAACTCTTCTCTCTACAACTCCTCCCATGTCCCCTTCCCAACACATTTTCCTCTCAAATTCGTGTCTTAAAACAAACACACACCTTACAGAGCCTAGGTTGTGCTCCATATATGTGTGTGTGTGCGTGCGCACACACACACACACAGATTTAATGCTGACTGCCTCTAACTCTGTATTATCATCCCTACCTAATTCTAAGTAAGATTTCCCCACCGCTATGCCCCCATTTCTACTTGAAGGCACTTGTGTCCAACCATTACCCCTTCTAGAACTTCCCCAAAACTCCCACTTTGGTCTATGTCTACTTTTCTGGCTTGACTAAATTCCTATATAGTCAGTAGTACAGATTATGAGCTAGGCTCCAAAGATCAGAGAGAACATATCCTGTCTGTCATTTTGGATCTGGGTTACCTCAGTCAGTAGATTATTTTCCAGTTACATTCATTTATCTGCAAATTCCATCATTTCCAATTTATTTACAGCTAAATATAATTTTATATGTATATGCACATTTTATTTTGAAAATGACTCCATGATATGAAATAGAGCAGTGCAGATGGATAGTTAAGCCTACAAAATTAGAGCACACAAGATTAAAGTCTATTGCTTCTCTCATGCTTTAGGCTGTGGATGCGCATGTGTGTCAGGGAATGGTGGTTCAAATCTAATTCACTTTCTATTGCTGTAATAAAATACCATAACCAAGGAACTTACAAAATAATGCATTTAATTTGGCTTATAGTTTTTAAAAGTTTAGAGTCCATTATGGTGAAGCTAAGGGACAGCTGAGAGCTGACATTTTAATTCACAACCATGAGGCAGAGAGAGCACACTGGGAACTCCACAAGCCTTGTTAAGCCTTAAAGCCTGGTGACATACCTCCTCTAAGGCCACGCCTCCTCATCCTTCCCAAAGGTTTCCATCGATGGAGTTCCAAGTATTCAAATACATGAGCCATTCTATTTAAGCCAGCACAGTGGTGTTTGTGTGTGTGCACTTACACAGGTACATGAACATGAGTGCCATAGGAAAATTGGAACTAAAGACTTAGGATACAGTCATTTTTATTCTTAATCTTAAAAAATTACCCATAAACATAAAATTGCAAATTAAAGCAAACTAGCAGGCTGATAATCAAATTCAATTCTTTATCAAAAGGATTAAAAACAGCATTCTGCCAATTATCTGCCTCAGTTTTGTCCTCGCATACTCTCCATAACCTCATCTGCACGTGTGTGTTTGACATATAAGAAAACAAAAGAAATTGGAGACAGGAAAAAATCTTAGGAAACAAAAGGAAATAACCTCAAATATTAATTAATTTTGTAAATGTTTGCAAAAACATTCATCATTATAAGTACTCATTGTTTATTTGTATACTTATCAGGAATAAATAAATGAATCTACTTCCCAATTTTACTGAAGGTAATTAGCCACTTAAATCAATAAATCGAAACATACCACAGTGTTTTGTTTGAAACAGGAGCCCACAGAATATTAGTGTTTCAGATTTTTAAGCACAAAGATTTCTATTTGTAAAATCATTTGAGAATGCCTTCCATTTAGAGTCAATATATGGGTCAAACAATGTATGTTAGTCTGAGTTTTGTTTTCAGTGAGCACCCAGGAGAAAAACTGCAGTCAGCTAGTTGTTTTTTGTAAGAACTGATAGATATATATTTGTGTTCCTGTCTTATGATGTCGGCTGAAATGTGCAATTTAAGATGTACTCAGTGGATTTTGCTGAAGCCATATTTTAAAAGGTTCCTAAATTTGGGCATAATTTCATGAAATAAAATGTAGATTTTAATTAAGGTGCTTGTTTGGATTGGTCCCATCCCACCTGGACTGTGCTTGTCGAAACACTGCCTTAGACAACAATAATGGGTGACTATTTGTGATATGTACACCACCCTGTCATTTCTAAGTAGGCATGCTATAACTCCAGCTCATAGTCTCATTGACTCCCTCAGTGAGTCCTTTTATTCCAGACCACTCATTCTGAATCCCTGCCCTAGCTCCCATGGCTGGTGTAAGAGTCGCCAGGCCATCTTAATACCATTCCTTCTGAAGTTCACCTCACTTCCTGGCTGCTAAGATATCAGTTTGTTCATCTGATAATTCTTCTTAATTCTCTTCACTAACTGTTGTCCCAGAGACTCTTACTTAAAAATTAGCCACCATTTTCAAATCTCTTGCTATAGACCATTCTGGGCTTTTGCTCTGTATCTCAAATATTAACTTATACATGTTATTTCTCCAACCTTTCTTTTTTTTTAAAGTGAAATTCTTTTTCTTTATTTTTATTTTTTATTTATTAATTGATTTATTAAAATTTTCCACCTCCTCCCATTTGTTCGGAGGAGTGAGACCCCAGATCCTGAATTTCTTGTAATCCCCTGATCTGAGTGCCTACATCTGCTCTGAGCACGAGACCTTCAGGAGTTCCTGAAGGCAGGAGAGTGGTTTCTGGTGGATTTGGCTGGGGCGTGGCTATCTCCATATAATCTGCCCCTGAACAAAATAAAGGGAGCATTCTTGGGGAATTCAAGGATCACCCATGTCACTGTCTCTCTGTCTGTGCGTGTCTGTGTATTTTAACCTCCAGCCCCTTGCCCAAAGCCCGGTAACTGGATGCCAGCACACAGAGAGCAGACACAGGGGCGCCATGCGGTGGCACCATTTCCTTTCCACTCCTCCACTCTCTCTCCATCTCCCTCTCCAGTCCGAAGAGCAGTCAGGGTTCCCTGCCCTGTGGGAAATCCAAGGTCCTCCCCCCTCCATTCAGGTCTAGAAAGGTGAGCATCTAAACAGACTAGGCTCCCACAAGGCCAGTCCATGCAGTAGAATCAAAACTCAGTGCCTTGTCCTTGGCTTCTCAGTCAGCCCTCATTGTCAGCCACATTCACAGAGACTAGTTTGATCACATGCTCCATCAGTCCCAGTCCAGCTGGCCTTGGTGAGCTCCCATTAGATCAGTCCCATTGTCTCAGTGCGTGGACTCACCCCTCGCGGTCCTGACTTCCTTGCTCATGTTCTCCCTCCTTCTGCTCCTCATTTGGACCTTGGGAGCTCAGTAAAGAAAAACATATATTTATCCTCCTGGATATTGGAAGTTGACAAGATTGTCAGGCAAAAGTTGGGAGCAGGGAGGTGTGGGGGGTGGGTTTGTGGAAAGGGGAGATGGGGAGAGAGAAGGGAGAAGGGGAGGATTGAGGAGAGCTTGGGGGAATGGGATAATTGAGATGGAGGAAGGGTGGATATGGGAGCAGGGAAGAAGTTATCCTAACCAAGGGAGTCATTTTAGGGTTGGCTAGAGTCTTGGCTCTAGAGGGGTTCCCAGGTGTCCAAGGGCATTTCCCCAACTAGTTCCATGGACAGCAGAGGAGAGGGTGCCTGAACTGGCCTTATCCTATAGCCACACTGATGAATATCTTGCATATCACCATAGAACGTTCATTTGGCGATGGATGGAGATAAAGACAGAGATCTCCAACCCTTCTTTATTTAGACTTCTCTCCTGATCTCTAGATACAAACATTCCTTTATTAATTAATTTTCCTTCTCTCCATAAATCAACATCATAAGCAATTTAAGAGTCACTAAGTATAGTCATTCTTTGTATTCCATGGGACCCGATAGTACTTTTACATTTCTATCTCAGCTAATACCGTCACAGTTGATCCACAAATTAAAAGTAGATCCTGTAATATAGTACCAGATATTCCTCTGCCATTCCCTTGATTCTGTAAACAGGTAGTGTATGTTTGTATCTGGCATACGGGAGTAGGAAACTTAGTAAGAAATAGAACCTCTCCTCAGTGCAGTCCTTTTACGCTCAATTCTGTACCTGTGCACCTCTGCTGTCTTCCTTATGTGCATCAATTGCTGTGCTCTCTTTCATGCTATTCTTACCGCGAGTCAGCCAGGTCACGACTACAGAGACAGTAGCTTTTATAGCAGGCAGGGCACCCAATGTTAGGAAAATAGGACCTTTTAATGTGGGACGTTTAAGCCATAATGGCTGAAATTTTCCCCTCAAATAAATATAACTGTTATTAATAAATGCATCCTCTCTAGAAGGAAATACTATCACTATTTTCTGAGTTTATGGCTACAGAATATCTATGAAACACTGGTAGCAAATAAAGCCTTCCAGTGCTGGGCTCACAAGACCTGAAAGAAAAGGAAAGAATCGTCTTAAAATAAATGTCTTGAAGCATCTTAATGGTGTCTGTACTCACCCCTGTCCTCCTCTACTACATCCTATCACTGAAGCTGAGTTTTCTAGGAAGTGAATGACCACCGCCCTAATTTAGCAATGGTATACTATGATGCTTGATAAAATGAAAGAAGTTCTCATGATTTGAGAGGGATTGGATAGACATGGGCAGAACTGGAACAATGAAAAAGACGGGATGATGTTAGTACAGTAGTTATATTGAAATTCTCAAGAAATTAAAAGAAAACCTAGGGAACAGGAGATGATTCAGCATTTAATGGTGCTTACTGTACTTGCAAGTTTACCTCCTAGCATCTACCCTGAGTGCTTCAAGATGTCGTTATTTTTTCTGCTGTGTGGTACTCCATTGTGTAAATGTACCACGTTTTCCTTATACATTCTTTGGTCAAGAGGCATTTCAGTTGTTTCCAGTTTCTGGCTATGACAAACAATGCTGCTAAGAGCATAGTTGATGATGTGTCCTTGTGCTATGATTGAGCATCCTTTGGATATATACCCAAAAGTGGTATTGCTGGGTGTTGAAGAAGGTTGTTTCCTAATTTTATGAGAAACTGCCATACAAATATCCAAAGGGGCTGTGCCAGCTTGCACTCCTACCAGCAATGCAGGAGTGGGAACTGCATCTTTTAAAAAGTAAATTTTTATTACATATGTACTTTAGTAATTTTTAAAATTTGACTCTGAAATCATATAAATATGTTATTCTGATATGCACAAGAAATACATTTCTTAAATTTTAAAGATGTGAATATCATTAAATGTTAATGTCTTACTTTAATGAAAATGTTTAAAAGGTATAATTTTTTTTTTAATTTTTGAGACAGGGTTTCTCCGTAGCTTTTTGGTTCCTGTCTTGGAACTAGCTCTTGTAGACCAGGCTGGCCTCGAACTCACAGAGATCCGCCTGCCTCTGCCTCCCAAGTGCTGGGATTAAAGGCATGCACCACCACCGCCTGGCCTAAAAGGTATAAATATTGATACAACCGAATTTTAGTTACTTTTAATTGAAATAATTTTTCCTATTACAACCTTAGGGAATTAATATATAAATTACTTAAACTATTCTAGTATTCCATATTTGTGGTATGGAATATCTCAACCCTTTAATCCATTTGTACAAACTTAATAAGAAATGTGATTTTGAGATTCACTTACTTTATTTGAAACATGTTTTCCCAATGAAGTGCCTTTGTTTGTAAGCTAGTAGATTTCACTAAACAGGATACCATAAACTATCCGTGTGAGCTACAGAGTGTTATTCTCAGCATGTCTACAAATTCACAGCACTTTGAAACTGTCTCTCAGAGACCTTTCACATGAGCCCCACTTTAATTATGTCTTCTTATTCTGTGCTTATGCGTACATTTGTCGTCTGTTTGTACAAGCATCGGAAGTCTTATCGGTGCCCTGAAATCTGTGTTTATAAATTCATGGGATTCATCTGCTCTACACAGTACAGGGCTTTAATGTTTATTAGTCTGGAAGTCTTGCCTCACAACAGCACAGTTTTAGTGCTTGGTGTGATCAATATTTGAGTTGGCAATGCATGTGTTATGAGAAGGGTAAGCTCCTTTAGGACCCATTATCGCTAGAAGCCGTGTTCTCAGAGGATTCTCAAAGAATGTTTTCCGTAAATGTTGGGTGATGTATTGCATGGTACCAGTTAGAATTCATGTTGATTAAATTGTAACCACGGCTTTTTCTCAGGAAAATGCAGCTTGACAGAAGCACTGTTTGGTCTGTGTTCTAAATTGAGTTTGCAACTTTTAACTTGATATCTTGGTACATAATGTTATCATGATTGCCTCAGGTTGTGATGGAATTTTAAGGACAGTGTGAAACTGTTAAATTTAGTTACGCATCTTGAGGGACTTGAAATTACTTTATATGATCAGTTCATTTATTATAACCTAATGTCACGCTTTTGAAAGGAAGGTTTCAGGTCTTCCATATTTATTCTAAAGGTTTTTTTTTTTATTTCACGAGATTAAAGTATAAATAGTTGCCTTAATTATTTAATGATATTTTTGCAATGTAATAGTAGTGAAGTAAGTAGACACAGTGATGTTTCCCATAGACCTGCAGAAGTATATCTGTGGGGACGGGGGTCAGGGCAGGTTTCCCCTGAGCGATTCACCTTGTGGGACTTCTTACTATCTTCTGTAGCTTTGTTTTATTCTGCAACATGAACTCTTGTAGGACCAAGCTGTGCCTTTGTGCAGCAGTGCATCTACTGCATTCAGTAGACTCTTCTGGTCACATGAAATCCCCAAGTTAAGGTCTTTGGGCTTGCAATACACCGTGTCTAAAAACACATCCTGAAGAATGCCAAGGAAAGACACAATCCAAGCCTGGCAGAGTGGGCTGGCATACACCTTCCCAGATATGGGCAACATTATGAGTGTGCACACCCCAGGCCAATCTAATTCCAAGACATGACTTTGTGTAGGGACATTGGTGGTACAGAATGTTTGCACATGTGTGGCTTTACCTCCTACAGTACTGCACAGAGATTAGCTGAGCCCAGATCCCGTTCTTTTTTAGCATCTAACTCCAAGGGTTTCTAAAAATCTAAGTCCTATTAGATTGTTACTTGCTTGGAGATATAGCAATTGAAAATCTGTTAATCCCAGTACCAATATCAATATGGATTATCTATTCCTCATGATAGGAAAATTGAATTCATTTAATAGTTTGTTAATGTGACATGTAACTATGTAGCCTTATGGCAGAAGAGATTTTCAATGCTCTCCTTCCCAAGACTGTGGGTGTTAAGTGATAGATATGCAGTGGTCACAAAGCCTGTTGTGTCTATGTCTAATATGGGAATTTGGCCTATTTCATAGAAGTAAGGAGCCTGGGGTTTATTGGTGACACTTGCTCACCTATAAAGTAGAAGAGACCACATTTAAAATATTACAGCAAATACTTATTTGGTCTATGTCTCAGTGTTTTATACACAGGAAACAACACCCCACTAAGCAGTGTTTTCAGTTGATCTTTTAACTTACATTTTAAAATCTATTTTCTTTTTTCCCCTTCTTTTTAAAATTTTGAATAAAACATTATTTATATCACTTCTTCCCTTTTCTTCCTCCAGCCCCTCCCATTTCCCCTCCCTCTAACCTCTCCATGTCCCTTTACTCTACATCTAAAATTCATAATTGTTACATTATATAATCACAACACTACTGTTGAATTAGGAGCGGCAGGGCTGCATCCCCAGCACCCGGCAGCCCGCATGGCTAGCTTATGCCCAGAAATAATTACACGGAAACTGTATTCTTTCAAACACTGCCTGCCCCGGCTAGTTCCAGTTTCTTATTGGTTAGCTCTTACATATTGTTCTAACCCATTTCTAATATTCTGTGTAGCCCACGAGCTGGCTTACCAGGGAGGATCTTAACCTGCCTCTGTCTGGAGTGGGAGAATCATGGCGACTCCCTCACTAAGCTTCTTTTTCCCAGCATTCTCTTCTGTCTACTCCACCTACCTAATTTTCTGTCCTATGAGGGCCGAGGCAGTTTCTTTATTAATAAGAAATCACTCCCACATCATTCCCCCTTTTTCTG
>NW_026067903.1:9687292-9739256 GCF_014885135.2 Alexandromys fortis | reverse complement strand
TACAATTAGTGTTGTGTGTGGATCTGTATGCCTGCTTTGTATTAGGTGACTACATATAATGCTTATACTTGAGAGAGACTAATTCTTCCTCTCCCAGCAGTTGTTAGTTACCTGTAGCCCTTTGCATAAAGATGACATTTTCTCATTACATGTTAACATGCCTGTTGGTATTGCCACTTCGGTCTTGTTTAGGCAACCATATCGTTAAGGTGTTATAGGTAAAGATACCCTATCATTTCTAGGATACTATCTTTGTAAAAGGAGGTTTCTCTGTCCTACCCTTCCCACAGCCACTTCTAAATAATCACTCAGATGCTTAATATTAATTGCAGAATGTTTGGCTTATTACTAACTAGCTCTTATGTTTAATTTAAGCAAATTTTATAAACCTATACATCACCATGTGGCCCATGGCTTACTGATTATCTGGCCTTTTGTCCCTTGGGTGGCTGGATCACATCTCTCTCGACTACCCCATCCTCATTTGGGTGCTAAGTTTGATTATTCTGCCTAACCTTATCCTACCTTTCTATTGGTCAAATAGCTTTTATTATTAACCAATGAAAGGAATACATACTCACAGAGTATAGAAGGACCATACCACAGAAAATCTCAGCAGACTTCCTTTTCTTCTGTTTCTCATAAACTTTCTGCCCCTTCTTCTACAATGTTACTTAAACCATAGGTACAGGAGTTGTGCTGGAGACATATACCCATGATTTGTTGATCTCTACATTATGGCAAGTTACATTTTTTCTAAAACGGTCTTTGCTGCAAAGAGAAGTTTCCTTAATGAGGGACAAAAGCTACACTTATATGTAGGCATAATAATACATCCTAGAATGCAATTAAGAATTATGAAGGGCTGTAAAAATGGTGGTAGTAGATTTTTCTTTAAGATATACGACCTCACTAGCTTGGGATGCTTGGCTAGGTTTTTTGTCCCAGGCACGACTCTCTTCCTGTTGATCAGGCCTTAAGTCCATCCATTTCCTTTCAGGGTTTGCTGTCCTATACTTAATTGTGCTTTAAGATGTTTGGAGGTAGAGGCAGGAAGATCACTTGAGACCATGTGATCAAGACTAACAGAAAGCAGTTTTTAATCTGTAGTCTTTGTTACCATTTCTCCATCTAGTCAGGTGAAATTCTTACTTGGCTCAGTCCAGCTTAATCCAAAATGCAGGCCAGCCCTTTGTTCTGCACTGATATTTCCTACTGCAGGTGGAAATCTGCTGAGTGTTCTTAGCTGAACTCGCCACAGTGGATGTATTATTATTACACATGTCATTCATTTTTACATTCATTCACTGAAGATTTACTGAGTGCTGCATTCCCAAGGGCTTTTGATCCATTCTTTAGCTTAGAAAAGATTTGACAAGCACTGTTACTATTTCCAGTATTACTTTCCATTCTTTCAGAATAAAGAAAGCATTAAGTTGTGCTGTATATTCTTTTTCTAAGGAAAGGATTATTTTAATGACTATGAAAAGTTTTATTGAAACATTGTTTCCTATCTGAATTTGTGTCATTAAACATTAGTTCACTTGGGAGAAAAATCTAATATGCTTTTATGTTCTAAAAATTTTTGATGCAGCTTAAGAAATACTAAGAGAACTATTAATGAGAAATGCAAAAGTCAGAATGTAAATGCGGCAAAGTCTAGAATACTCACATATTAGAAATGTTAGAAATGATGAGCAGATTCAGCGAGCTTGAAGGATTTGTGTCATATCTATGCGTAAGTAGCACAGAATCCCCTTGATCTCCTTATGTTGTCTTATTGCTATTGCTAGAACTTCAAGCACTATATTGAAGAGGTATGGAAAGAGTGGAAGCCTTGTCTTGTTCCTGATTTTAGTGGAATGGCTTTGAGTTTCTCTCCATTTAATTTAATGTTAGCTGTAGTGTTGCTGTATACTGCTTTTTATTATATTTAGGGATGAACCTTGTATCCCTAATCTCTCCAAGTCCTTTATCATAAAAGGGTGTTGAATTTTGTCAAATGCTTTTCAGCATCTAATGAAATGATCATGATTTTTTTTCTTCAGTTTATTTATATGATAGATTACATTGATAGATTTTTGTATGTTGAACCAGCCCTGCCCCTCTGGGATGAAGCCTACTTGATCATAATGTATAATTTTTTGGATGTGTTCTTGGATTCGGTTTGCCAGTATTTCATCGAGAACTTTTGCATCAATGTTCATGAGTGAGATTGGTCTGTAATTCTCTTTCTTGGTTAAGTGTTTGTGTAGTTTCAGTATCAGGGTGACTGTAGCTTCTTCATAAAAGGAGTTTGGCAATGACTCTTCTGTTTCTATTTTGTGAAACCTATTAAGGAGTATAGGTATTAGTTCCTCTTGGAAGTTCTGGTAGAATTCTGCATTGAAATCATCTGGTCCAGGGCTTTTTTTGGTAGGGAGGTTTCTGATGACAGCTTCTAATCCCTCGCGACTTATAGGTCTATTTAAACTGTTCACCTGGTCTTGATTTAATTTTGGTATATGGTACTTTTCCCTGTTTGTTCCTCATGGCTTTTAATGTTATAGACACATTAAAATTGTACATTTTAACTGGATGACATATGTCTTCTTGCATGCATACATTGTGCAGTATTTAAATTAGGGGAATATGTCTGTGTTTTTTAAATTTTTCATCACTTATATTGAAAAGTTTCATTTCCTTTTTCTAACTTGCTGGACCATTATTACATGCCTGCCTCTGTGTCTGCTCAGCTGTGCAATAAGGTATCAGAATTCCTTTCTAAGTGAAGTGTGTGACCCTTTGAGGAGCGTTTTCTGTCCCCTTCTTGCCTTTCCTCTCCCTTGCCTCTGACAATCACCACACTACTCTTTACCTTCTACAAGGCCAAATGTTTTGTGTTCCCCACATCAATGGATATGATGCAGTAGTTGTCTCTCTATCCGGGGTCTATTTCACTTAGCATGACTTCCACTTCCATCATGGCATCACAAATGACCATATCTCATGTTTTTAGACTGAATGATATTTCTTCATATGTATTCCTCTATTCATTTACATCTATTTGCTTCATTTTTTTTTAATGTGGGCAGTTCTCAGGTGAACACTGTAGCGCAGAAGTCTCTCCCATAGAGTAATTTCACTTGCTTCAGATATCTGCCCAGGTTATTGCGTCATGTAGGTATGCTGCTTCAATTTATTGAGGCATCTCCTGTCTGTTTACCATGATGGCTGAGTTAAGTTATGTTCTCACAAACTGACAAACTGTGCAAGATTCTCTTTTATCTATATCCCTGGCATTCTTTTTGATATGGAAAAGCAGTTGCAACAAATGGTAATTGATGTTTTGATGTCAATTTCTTTATTTTTGTATTGGTTGATATGGGTGTTCTCTCTCATGTCACAGCAGTTTCTCCAGATGAAGCCAAAGGCTCAAATGTGAGAGGTGAAATCACATAAAGATCTCAGAGAAACCAAGCAAATGAAAAACATCTTCCTTCGACCACAGATTAGGTAATATTTATTTGGTGTGACATAAAAGATAAACACCAAATGAAAAAAAAACATATAGGACATAGAGTTACACTAATTCAAAATTAAAATTTTTGTGCTGAAAATGATATCATTGATATGAAAAAAATCCTCTAATCTTGTTAAATATCCCTAAATTTTTAACCCAATAAAGGATTTGTGTGGAGTCTCAAGAACTGTCATGATTCACTAATATAGTAATAACTTAATACTGTTATGGGCTTACAATTGGCCTGAGCATGTTTCTTTTAGTTGTAAGTATGCCAGGTGCCATTAATGACATATTAATGCACTTAGCTTTATCAGTTATTGAAGACAGTCATGAAACATTCCTCTGAGAGGGCTCATCAGCACCAAAGACAGCTGACACACAGAGACAAACCAACTAAAAACAAACATCACCCCGAACACTATGCCCCAGAAGGCTCCACTCTTCAGAATGTATCCAAGGAATAGAAGACCATTCCAGAGTTCTGTAGAAGGAACAAGACTTGGAGAGAAGTGTTGGTAAGCATTCCTCAAGATAGACAGTCACAAGAAACAGCAATTCCTGAATATAGATCATGTCTAATATTCAAGACAGTCAAGATGAGAATTTCGATGTATTTTTTAATTTTTTAAAAATTGTATACAAGGTTGTTTTACGGTGTTGAAATTAGTAAGAATTAGATCATGTTGGTTTCAAAAGAAATGTTTTGTTTCTCCTTTATTTATAGTACAGAATAAAGCCCAAATGGTGGTTTTTGCACTTGCACCAAGGAAACAAACAAAAATCCAAACCTAAGATGTCAGATAAGCTTACAGTTTAAGAGAGAATGGATCACAGCTAAAATGTTTTTTCTTTGGAAATCCTATATTCTGACAGACTGAAACATGTGCATATATTTATAATAATTCACTCTTCATTCCATCTGTGTGCTTAGATCATAATTCGATATTGATTTTACTTAAGTCAAGCAAAAACATTCATGTTAAATGTTGAATTAATAATTCCATGTTGGCATTCATATGTACACATGTACTAAACACACACACACATATATACATATATATATATATATATATATATATTTCCTCTATATACAATTACTTATGTTGTGCCCTAGAGTGTGGTGTATAGGAAGCATGCCATATTCATTCATGCTTTTAATAGTCATATTGACATAATAGAAATTGGGGAAATTGTGTTATTTTCTGATGAATGACAATATATTTTAGACAGTTCAGGGAAATTTATTTTTCTACCCAAGGAATGTGTAAAATAATTAGTCTTTTAAATTTCTTTAAGATAAATTAACATAAATTCGTGCACACATCTGGTTGTAACTTTCTATAAACTTAGTCTAAGTAGTGTATAAATGTTGTTTTATATAATCATTTTATATAATTATCACAATTAAGGCTCAGAAAAGCCTCTTTATTTTATGTAAGTCAAGGAACTCAGAGTGGATGCTAGGGGGATGATTTATTTTTATTTCTATACTTTTTAAAACCCAACATGTTATTTTTCCTAACTGTGCTCAGAAAATAAACACATCAACATACTGTGATAAAGTCATAAATACCAGAAATGAGGATAGGTATTTTCCACTTAATATTGTTAGTTCACATATTATTATCTTTATCTTTTATAGAAAGGGTCTCTTGTAGCATAGGCTTGTCTCAAACTGACTATGTCATGACAAATGACCCAGAACCTCTAATCTTTTTACTTTGGATTCTAAGTGTGAACCAGCACCCCTGGCCTAAAAACTCATTTTTTAATATACAGTACTTTTAAATGTGCCCTTGTTTAATACTGGATGATCTTTTAGTTCAAAATCACCAGGTAGCTTCTTAAATACATAATCATCAAGATATCAGCAATGAGATCATGCCAGGGGTTTTGTTTAAATCATCACTTTCTGATCATTAAAGAGTGTGCGTGTTGGCAAGTTCATTTAGAGTGTACATCACCTCTCATAGTTTAGTCCTTCCTAATGCTTCTGTTACATTAATGTGATGAAAGCCAATCCATGTTATAAAAATGCTTCTGGTTTTGTGGAAATGCAGATATGCCCATGCTAATGACTATTTAAAAGATCATCACTGTGGGAATCACATTTTCCAAGTTTTAGTAATGAAAACTGAAGGATACTATTCTAGACCACCGTGTTCATCGTACAGGTTGATGGGTGACTTGATTGTATGTTTGTCCCTGAACTCATTCACTTTGTTTTAAGTATTGGGAATGGAAAAAAATTAATATATGTGTTTTGGTTTCTGTCTTCATAGAAAACACAATAAATGGGGAAAACAGTTATGCACAAACATTGCACTATGATCAAAGTACTCATTTATAAAAATAGAGTAGAAGACCGAGGTGGAGAAAACTATGTGAAGTAAGTGTTTAGGGTGAACTTGCTGATGTGAATAAAGGGCAAAGCATCTTCATCCCCTGTGCTGTGGACTTGCCAATAGATGTTTCACTTAGGGTGTGGGGACCTAATTCAGTCTTCCTTACTCAGGATGCCAGGAACAAAAGTATAACTAGGAATGAATTAGACTGGAATGTTTGGTTAAACAGACACAAAAGAGTTAAGAGTTGAACCTTCAAACAGTGAGAGCTAAGTATGTTCTTGAGTAATGATGTAGACAGGGTATAAACATAGCATACACATGCTATAATAGACAGGTGTGTAAATCTGATATCTCTTTGATGCCAAAAAAAAAAAAACAGAACACAACTTGAATACATACATTTTTTAAGTTTGTCCTTTTTTTTTTTAAAGCTTGGTTTTGGGCATTTCCTCTTAGTGGGGGAGAGCATGAAGTTAGGTGGGAAGGAAAGTAGAGAAGTTTTGGAGCACCTGGGAGGACTTGAGCTGAAGGGAAATAATGTGATCAAAATGAAAATATCTTAAAGTGTAAATCAAGATTTTATAAACTTTAGCTACTGCTTTCTTCCCATGTTTCTAATGTCACACTAGCTCCCTTAGACCTCTATTTGAAATGTGCTGTAGTTGATCCTGACCTATAGAGGTTTGATGAAAAGATAGTACATAAAAATTGCCACCAATATCTTTCCCCTTGTCTTTTGAGAGAGAGAGAAAAGGTGTGGATTTGAGTGGGTGGTGAAGTGAGGAGGATCTGAAAGAAGCTTTGGGAGTGAAAGCCTTGATTAGACTATACTGTATAAAAAATTATTTTCAACAAAATAAATAATAAGTGTTAAAATTTACATCTTTCTCTTAAATGACAAGGAGGTAAAATTATGGTAAATTATTTTTTATGTTGTTTTATTGATTGTAAATTTCCATTTAAAATGAATACACAGAGCACTTATTCCTTTATTCCGAATTTAGGCTCTGGGGTGCCAGTTGCCTGGCTGTGACACTGATCACGGGAATTTCACATGGACGTTCTGAAGTACAGACAGAGTCTGGCTGTGCTTCCCATGTCTTGACACAGGAGTGGGTTGTGAGTGCGAATATGTCGAGGGTAGCTCATTTATAGTAAATTGGTATAATTTGAAGATGAATCAAACAGCATTATCTCTGTAAAGAGAAGTTGATTTTAGTTAGTTTATAATAAAAATTCTAATGGCTAACCAAACATTCTTTTTTAAATAGTTAAAAATTGCTTTTAGACATTTTTATAAAGTTAGAGCTTTTAAACATTTATTTTCAATTTTGATTTTCTATGAGCTTAAATTATAAAAACACTGAAACTGACAGTGTTCCTTCCTAAATATATAGACAATTTTTATTATGTATAGAAAAAGCTTGCTTTCCCCCCAGAATAACATTCTTTTGTCAAAATGTAGCTTTTTGCTTTCATTTAAATAGGTTTAAAAATTGTATTATATTATTTTGAAATCTGTTTGACTTTTAAGTTTGTGCTTATTTTTAAGGAAATTTTTGCCTAGAAATTCACGTATACATAAGTTTGCTTCTTTTCTGTTTAAAAGTTAGAACTATGAGTACCTGGCAGAGAATGCATTCATACATCAAATGAGGAACAGTGCACAAAATGTTCTGAAAAAGTAAACCCAAAGAACATATTCAATATCATTTCATATCAAGATGTTTTTGAGAACATAATATAAATACAACATCCATCCTTTCCCTTTCTTCTCTCCAAGCTCTCATATATACTCCTCCCCGCTCTTCTTTAAATTCGTTGCATTTATGTATATGTAAGTGTATGTGAATGTATACATATATATATATTGTTTTTATTGTTCTTATTCAGTTCATGTTTAGGCAATCATGTAGGTGACTCTTTGTGGGTTTAGATTCCGATATGCCTGAGACATAGACTCACAGAAAACTCTCTGATCCCCTGACTCTTACAGTCTTTCTATCTTATCTTCTGAAATTTTCCCTCCGTCTCACATGCAGGAGTTGTTGTAGGTGTTTCCATTGGGACCATAACTCTGTGCTTTGATTCATAGTTATCTTCTGGAATGAGCTCTATCTGTTTGAAAGAATAAGTTCCTTTGATGAGGGGTGAGAACTATAGGCGTTGTGTCTGTGGGTATGTCTTAGGGTTTCTATTGCTGTACGGAGACACCATGACGATGACAACTCTGATAAAGGAAAACATTTAATTGTGGTGGCTCACTTACAATTCAGAGATGTAGTCCATTATCATCATGGCAGGAAACAAGGTAGCATGCAGGCAGACATGATGCTAGAGAAGGAGCTGGGAATTCTTACATAGTAACTCACAGGCAACTGGAGCTATCTTTCTCACTGGGCATGATTTGAACATATACGAGACCTCAAAGCCCATCTTTATAATAACATATTTCCTTCAATAAGACCGCACTTGTTTAAACAAGGCAAGAGTTCATTATAAATCCATTTCCTTTGGGGACCATTTTCTTTCAGACCACCACACTGTATAAACACAAATATATAGAATGTAATGAAAGATTATGCTGGTTTAGTAAAGTGGTGGTTGTAGGTTCTCCTTCAAGATCCATCCATGACTTTACTTGACCTGGATACTACTACGACCTTAGTTTTATAGTTTGATGCTACTCATTGTTATGGTTCAGAGGCATCATACATAGGTAGAACTGTTTGTTGCTTCTTTTCATTGAGAGCTTTAACGGGCCCTCTGTTACCTTGAAAGCTAATCTTCAGGGAGGATGGTTTCAGATCAGTTCCAGCTCTAGAGCCTGTGTACAAACATCACCAGCAGGGGCTTACAATCCACTTCTGGGGGTGGGGGCAACCAAGGGGGTTAAAAATAGACAGTATGTTTTGGGAGTCCCTTTGATTACCCTGACCAGCAACTCAAAAGAGGACTTGTCATGCCTGGTGTTGGAGGTTTTTATTAGATGATCTTAGAATCCAAAAAAAAAAAGTCTTTTTTAAGGATCTTTTTTAGGATTCTAATTCCAATTCGGTTGGAGATATGCCCAGACAAACATATGACCTTTTTTCCAGTAGTTGTGGAGGATAAGAAGACCAAGGTCATGGTGATGACTGATTCAGTGTCTGGTGAATCACACTTTCTATAGTGCTTTCTAGCTGTGACAGTTGCCCTCAGCCCTTTTACTATAAGAGCCTTAACTTCATTCATTTGTATACAGTGTTCACAAATCAATCTTCTATCAAGAGCTCAACTACCTAATATAATTCCTCACTTTAAGTACTAATATTTTAACAGATTGAGTTTTAGATTATATTGCCATTCACATTGTAACTTTGGGTTGTATGATAGTTCAGTTAACTTAATTCACATTGGTTGTACAGATTGCTTAATTTTTTTGTCATTTGTATATGTGCATGTGTTTCGATGAGTCAACAATTACAACTAAAGCAGGCTGGTGTCAGTAAACATAGCACTCAGAAGACTGAGTAAAGAGGACTAGGAGCTGGCTGCCAGCTCAGGCTGCACAGGGAAACTTTGTCAAAGCAAAAACGATAAATGACATATGAAAGAAGAACAGTGAAAACAAAAAATATTGGGAAGAATGACATTGTTCATGGATATGTAAGCTGGCACAGAGATGATGGGAAAGTATGAAAGCAGCTGGAGATTTACAGGGGTACCAGTAACACTGACAGGAGTTGACATGAATAAAAAACATGAAGGATGGCATGATAGACTACTAGGAAAAAGTCTTATCAAACACATGTACATAAACAAATGACAAGGAGAAGCTCTGTAATCTCTACAATGGTGCTTTACATGGAGAGGAGGGCATAAGGGTAATCCAGAGAGAGGGGGAAGAAAGACAAATAAATGGCACTATGGATGCTTGAAAGCCTTATGGAAAAAGTGTACAGTTTTAAAAGAAACTAATATGGCAAAAAAAGTCTCTGCGACTCTCCATCTCTATAAATTGATGCTGAACAATGCTTATAAAACAAGAAATGAAATTTCTGAAATTCGGCACACAACTAATCTGCACGCATCACCTCAGATATTAAAATTTCCACTAAAATATAAAAATCAGATTAAAACACAGATAAGGATGTTTATAAAATATAATAACACCTGTGGAAATCATATTTAAGGAATTTATATGGCAGTACATAAAGTAACAAAAGAGCAGAAGCTAAATTTCCTTTGCATTGCTTTCTTCTATAGCCTTCTTTGGATGTCAGCATATCATTATGTGGATGGAGATATGATAAAGGAATAGTCCTTTGGATTTCCACATCACCCAGGTTCTGCAGTGTTAGCAATGGAAATTATTGAATGAATATATTCACTAGCAAACCAAGCAAGACAATATAAAACATAAAAATTTTGTCACCTTCAAGAACTCCTGAGTAAATTGGGAGCATGAGGACCTTGTGGGAGGGTTGAAGGGGAATGGAGAGGTGGAGAGGGGAGCAGAGAAAAATGTAGAGCTCAATAAAAATAAATAAAAAAGAAGAAGAAATACACACACAAAAATTTTGCCACCTTAAGACTTAAAACCATTACCCCTAGTATATTAAGTATTGTATCCCATAATGTACTGATTGGCATTAAATAGATGCTACCTGGAAATGTGAAATGTTTATATTTCTCTATTCACTACTCTCTAATTAGTGCACTTTTGAAATTTATGAGTAACCATGTTCTCTAAATGTTATAGAGCCTATGCCTTAATCATGAAATAAAAAATTATGATTATTTTAAGTTGGACCTGCTGTTGCATGCCTGTGTACAAGGTCTTTGGGAGGCTCAGGCTAGACTATCTTACTTTTAAGGCCACTGTGGAATACAGAGTGAGTTCAGGACACTGTGGAATCTCAAAGATCATACTTTAAAGTAAAAATAAATAAACAAAAGAGGGCTGGAGATACACCTTATTTGCCTAGTATTGTACATGAGACCATGTTCAATCCATAGTATGATAGATAAT
Organism: Alexandromys fortis; assembly: GCF_014885135.2. Taxonomy (NCBI): domain Eukaryota; kingdom Metazoa; phylum Chordata; class Mammalia; order Rodentia; family Cricetidae; genus Alexandromys; species Alexandromys fortis. The sequence continues at coordinate 9,728,389 of NW_026067903.1, read as the reverse complement.
TAACGAACACAGTAAAGAGTAAAAATTCAAACATTTATTTTAAATATATGAATGCAAGTAACTTGAAAACAAAAAAAATTAAAATAAGAAAAGGGGCTTCATAAATTTGAAATCTTTGATTTTGGAACTGGGCAGGATTTAGTTATACCATTTTGTGGCATTGTGGTTGGCACATAATTATTGAGCTATTGCTCACACTGATACGTCGGGGGGAAAAGATAACTGAGTGAATCTGTCACTCAGTTTCAAAGGGAAATTGCAGAATTGTTAAGAAAGAGGAATGAAAATGGGATTTCATTCCGTTCTTCTTCCTCATAGGAACATTATTAGAATTAATCATTGACCAAATTGTGTCTAGAAAAGCCCAACTTGGAGTTTTAAGGGAGTCAAAGAATGTCAGATGAAGTCAGTTTCTTATTGTGACAGACTGATAATGAAGCCATTCATGTAACAGATTGGGACTAGGTTGAGCTTCAGTGTGTCTCATGTTACAGTTTCCCTGCACAGAGTAGAAAATAAGATGCTAGAAAAGTTCAAGTACCAGGAACATTGATCAGAAGTTCATTGTCCTCACAGATTATGTTAATGAAGAGCATTTACTTGAAGTTGCCAGTGTTCTGGTTGTAAAAGGATATCAGGTAGGAAAAGTCTGAAGAAAGAGCTTCTTGAGACTTATAAAGGAGTCGGTTTAAAGTTAGCCCTTAATATACTGATGACACTTAACGCTGAAGCAGGACAGTAGAAAGCTGATGCCAACATGCTAAGTAGTAACCAGTACATGTATAACTTACATTTAAATAACTATGTTCAGTAAGACACTTGGCGTAAGTGAAATTTTAGTGGATAACTAATAAATTCAATACACATGTTCAAACTCTTCAACAAAGCTTTGTATAAGTAAGCAATGTAAAACTATGGAAAGATGGCTGAAGTTGTATATATGACAAAATGGAAGTCAACAGATCTGTAATTGGAAGGTGTTAGTAATTTTTTTGTAAGCTTTGGAAAAACATTTTTGTAAATTGGTAGGTTAAAAAAATAACGATATAATATTCAATTGATACCTTTATATAATAAATAGTATATATCTTATACCTTTTTGAGTAGCCAGACATTAAAAGCAATTGAATTAATATATATTTCAATGCCCATCTTAATGTCCATCATCACTTTTTTTCTCTACAAAACACTATGGTCAGAAGGGTTTGCTGCATCTGTAACAAAAGTAAAAAATATTCCCAGTCATAACTGTACCAGTCAGCATTTGGGGACTGTAGAGTAAAGCTGGCAAAGAACAAGACAATAATTATTTATAGAAGATATGATAATAACTGATAAAAATTAGTGAGAACAGGTTTTCTACATCCCAGATACATCTCTTTCCCAAAGATGACTCTAGCTTCCGCTCACCCTTTGCTTCACCATCTAATTCCTGCCTGATTTTTCCAGCCTTAGTATCACTTCCCAACTAGATGACTGGAAATCTGTGAGCCTGGTGCAGGGTATACCTGTAAGCCCAGCACCAGTGAGGCTGAGTCAGGAGGATCATGAGTTCAAGACAGAACTGATTAACAATGACTGCAGCGCCAAGGCAAATTTAATATGGCTGTCCCCTCCTCTTTACTAAAGACAGTCCACTGGCTTCCAAGTATATTCACACACACACACACAGAGAGAGAGAGAGAGAGAGAGAGAGAGAGAGAGAGAGAGAGAGAGAGAGAGAGAGAGAGATCAGAAATGATCTCCTTTCCTACAGGATCTTAAATTATCTGTCCGATATCATCCCAACAAACTCCTTTCTTTGCTGTTCTTCAGTCAATACAGGTTCAGGTTGCTCTTTAGTCAGCTGCTAGTCTTTCTTGTCTGTCCTCAAGATTTACTCTTCTTTAACATCAAGACCTGAACTGATTTACTCTAATAGGTTTTCCACCCAGACTGCATCCCTTGACTCTACTCTTATGAACACCTTTAGTAGTTTCGTCGTGTGTATTTCCTCTCCCCACATATTTATGCATATGTTTGTTTTCCTCATTTGAATACATACTGTGTGAAACCAGGACCCTTTCTGTTTTCTATTCTATCTCTGGTAGGCATAATAGAGACCCACATTTTTAATGAAAATCTTAAAATGAAAGAATGAATAAGTTGTATAATTATATTTAGAATAGCCTCTCTAGAACATTCTTAAAGATCAAAATAAACATTTTCCTTAAAATTGGCTAATTACAATCTTTATAGCTCATATGGCCCCTTTAAGATCGATTTTAAAGATGTTTATAATATAAAATATAATTTATTTTTGCTGTAGTTTAGAACTGGATTGTTATTATTTTTAAATATTTTCTTTTCCTAGAAATCATTTTAAGTAAAAGAAAAATAATATAAACTTAAAACATGCTTCACACTAGTCTCTGTTCCCAGGACAGCTATGTGTGTAGGTGTTTTACGCTGTCAGTGGACATAGTTTTCTTGTATCTTATTAGAAGCTACCTACAGCAGCTAAGTGGATCATTTTGTTCACCGTAGCTACAGTTATGTTGCTTTACTACCTATTAGTTACCATTGGCAGAGGTCACCATATAGCAATATTCATATAACTGATTGCAAGGTGCAAAATTTCAGCCTTTATCAAAATTATCCAAATTTTATCTGGAATAGAAAAAAAAACACTCATCGTACTGCGGTGGCGTTTGTTTCATTTCACTTAATTGTGTTTTATTTATTCTTTCAGAAATTGAGAAATTTCAGGGTTCCGATGGAAAAAAGGAAGACGAAGAAAAGAAATATCTCGATGTCATCAGCAACAAAAACATAAAACTGTCTGAAAGAGTATTGATCCCCGTGAAACAATACCCAAAGGTACTGCACGCGGCCTGCTGTGTGTTGTCAGTGTGTTTGCGCAAAATGATAAATGTCTTAGTCTTCATTTGCCTCTTTTTGATAAAAATGTAAGGGTTTGCTATATGAATATAACAAATATATGCTACCAAAAGAGCAGGAAAAACTGAAAGTAAAGTGATAAGGTTAGTCCATTTTTGTTTTAGATATAGAAAGCATAATTGCATAATTTAATCATTATTTCCGCAGGGCAATAACTTACCAATTTGTCCAGTTATGCACACACAACATGATTAAGTGTGCTTCTAGATTACACACACATACATACACACACACAAACACACACACAAACTTATTATAAAGGGTAATAGAAAATATACAATATTAGTTAATCACTAGAGGATTGTTATATTCAGAAAACAGTGTGTTACTGGTCTCTGGGTTTTTATGTTCTTGTCTTCTATAGTCAATTTTGAAACTAATTATGGTATTGTTTCCGGTATTAGATCTCTAAGTACTTTTGTACTCAGAAGTGATTGATTATAATATAATATAACATATAATATAGCTTTCTTTGACAAGGTTTTATGGGCAATGCTAATTAATTTCAGTGAATAAAAAGGGTTTTTATTTTGGCAAATAAATGAAAAATCAAAAATAGTCTAAATAAATCAAGTTGATAATACTTTCTATTGTGTGAATCTAAAGCAAGGACCATATAATTATCTTAATAAATAAGGATTACAGAAATGAATGTATGAATGTTATAGTTTACCAATTGTCTTTTAGTGTGATAAACTGTAGGAAATGTAATTAAGTCAAATGCTTTGTTTATAGTCACCTAAAATATGGAAAAGACCATTATATCAACAAACCATAAAATTTAGCTTTCAGATGATATTTTTAAGGAGCAAATAAGTATTGGTTTTAATTTGTTAAACCAGATTTAGTCTATTGTAAGAAGTGCATGATCACTAGGAATATGTTTTTGTCATAAATGTCATTTGATTTTTGTGAATATCAAATGGGACCATCCTATGACTTGCATGAAGGGTTTTAGTGCATAGTAATTGATTATGATAGCAATGTAGTCTATGAAGAAGGAATTAGTAGTTTTATTAACCAGTTATATTTGCAAATAGAGAGCTCTTTCCTTAATCTAGTAGTATATATGGCATGACTTCATACTGTCCCTTGGGATGACACTTGTCAGTCTGGGTTTCTGAAAGCTTGACAGTGGAATGATTCTCTTTTGTCTCTGGCCCAAGGTCACTGACAAAATGGAACGCATTCAGAGACAGAAATGTGTATGTATTGTTAATGCTGAATCTGAGTCCACATTTGAGCCATAATGACAACTGTTGAAACAGAGATGTTACTTGGCATCACATTTTTATATGCTGTACAATTTCCTAATTAATTTGGAGATCTGCAAAGACAAAAATTGGAAATTTGTTTTTGCTTAGATATTTTGGAATTAGAATGCTTAAACTAGGGTTAATATTGGAATGCTACAGAATACATGACATTTGTGCTACAGTGAAGAAAGCCGAACTATTGCGGGTTTTTCAAACAGTATTTTTGTTACTGAGAGTGCTTTTTAGTATACATTTTGCTCCCTTTTTTGAATAGTGACAGTTTTAATTTGTCTGAATATGCTCATGTGTTTGTGTTGCTTCTCATGTAAAATGTGGAAGAATTTGAAAGATGATAGCACTAAGGTAGTACTATGTAAAGTAGTCTCATGACAATTCAGGCTTCTGAAAAAGCCCAGTCTAGCCTGCAGGTCCTTTCAATATTTTCAGTCAATATCTGTTCCATTTATTTACCGCACAGATAAAACTCTAGATTCCTTTAACAAAAGAGAGAATACTATGAAAGAGGTCTATTTCATCCTATTCTATTTAGTCACCTATCAATGTTAGCCTATTTGGTTTTTATAACACAATAATAAAATCATATTTCCCAAACACACCCTGTTTTATCATGTTCTATAATCTTTTCAAAGCTCACTATATTTATTACGATGTATTGATTCTCTCTGAAGATTTATTGACACTTCTCACAGAATATCAGAAAAAAATGCATTTTGAGCACATGTACATTTATGGGCGTAGTCACCTTTATGTGTTTTAGTACTGTGACACACTGAGCAGTGACATGGCTATAAAATTATCCTTCGTTATTAAAATGTGTCTCATCCTTTGTGGCTGGGCTCTCCAGAATGACCTGCATTTTGCATGACCCTCTGAGACTGTTCCCTTGCCTTGATGCCTGCTGTCTGTTTGCACCAGTAATTAAGGTATTGATGGCACAGTCCTTTCAAACAAAGGGCAATAAAGAACTGTGGGAATTCTTGGGGGGAAATGACCTTATCATGCCTTTTCTACGTGACCTTTTTCAGATAGATTTTGTTTCAATTAGTCTCCAATTTCAGGCTAATTTGCTAAGTTAGTTTAAAACCACAAGGAATTGTAAGAAGTTTAATATCTTAAATTATAGAAACTATATGAATGCTGTTGAATCATTTTAATAATGACTTATCTAGAGATTGCATTATTTTATTGATATAATTTATAGAAAATAGGCACGTTACCAGTTATTTTAATGGGCAGTTTTTATTATTTTGGTGACAAGATTTATATAAGTGTAGTTAGGAATCTTGAAAAGGAAGAGTGAGAGGACATATTTGCTGCATTCTCTACAAGGATAGATAACAGAGTCAGACGTTAATTTGGTTCACTGTAATAACCTTTTTGTTAAATAATTTATTTAACTTTGTTTTATATTCATTTGTGTAAAGATGTCAGAACCTCTGAAATGGAGTTACAGACAGTTATGAACTGCCATGTGGGTACTGGGAATTGAATTTGGGTTTGGAGAGATGTCTCAGCAGTTAAGAGCATTAACTCCTTTCCCAAAGGTCCTGAGTTCAATTCCCAGCAACGACATGGTGGCTCACAACCATCTGTAATGAGATCTGGTGCCCTCTTGAGAAACAGACCTGGTCAGTCATACTCATCAACTTAGATAATGAAGCCAGGTGTGAACAAGTTCAACAGAACCACCACACATTGGCTGCCCTTGCATGCATCAACATTGCCAGGGCATAAATTTTAATCAAATTTCAATTTCCTCTGGAAAAGCTGCCAGTGCCCTTAAGTTCTGAGCCATCTCTCCAGCCCCCACAATAATAACTTATTATTGTCTATATGATCTCAGTAACATCAGAGAACTAATTTAAAATGTGGACATGTGGACAAGATTCTCTCTCTCTCTCTCTCTCTCTCTCTCTCTCTCTCTCTCTCTCTCTCCCCCCTCCCACCGTGTGTGTGTGTGTGTGTGTGTGTGTGTGTGTGTGTGTGAGTGTGTGTATACATGTTTATGGAGGTTCGGAAAACCAAGGTGTCATTCCTCGGGGGCCATCCACTATATTTTAATAAGCATTGTATATATCTTTGCATTTTCAAGGACAATCAGCAATTATTTCCTGGGACTCTTTGCAGATCTGAATGGAAATGGTCTCTCCTCCAGGTGCAGCTTTCCTGTCCTCTCTCAGCTTGTCAGGTTTATGTTCATGAAGATGAAATGCTCAGCACTAATTTTCCATGAATGCTACCCTAATTTAACAAGTAGTGATCATGTCCCATGGTTATAGACATATGGAAACAGACCACCACATTCAAAAGCTAAACACGTTATGTAGGAGTTTGGTAGCACCTATATGTATTTTTAAATGGTGCTGTCATCTGGAAAATGACTGGAGAATTAGTTAACCCTGCAGGGAGAGCGCCATGTAGCACTGACTCCTTTTTTTTTTTTTTTAATGAAATACGAAACATATTTGACAAGCTTTTAAAATTTCAATTTAATTCATATCAGTTGCCTAGCCTGTCACTTTTGAATTTAAATATCAGTTGAGAAAATAATGTATGACCTAGATTCAAATTTTATATCAGGACACTTATTCCAATAGGCATGCGAACTGCATTATCTTCTTGGATTTATCCCATTTCCATCAAAATTTAGAGATGTGCAAGGGTACAATGCCTACTACTCCTTTTTTTCCAATGACCTTTTCTCTTAGCCAGTGACCTTCATATGCTCTTTAAAGGCTTTGCTTTCTCATTTTGAAGTTTTACTTATTCTCCACATCTCATATGGACAATAAATTATCTTTTGAGAAAATATCTATTTTTCCACTTTTATTAAAAATAGATTATTTCTCACATAATATATTCTTCAGTTTTCCCTCCCTCTAACTCCTCACAGTCCTCCCCACCTCCTGTCACATCTGGATCTGCTCCCTTTCTGTCTCCTACTAGAAAAGAACAGGCTTCTAAGGCATAATAACGAAATAAAAGATAAAACAAAAATTATTACATTGGAGTTGGACAAGACTATCAAGCAGAAGAAAAAGAGCTCAAGAGAAGGGACAAGAATCGGAGGCCCACTTCTTCACAAATTCCCATAAAAACACAAAACTGAAAGCCATAAAGTCTAACACAGAGAACCCGACACAAACTCATTCACGCCCTGAGCCTGGTGCCTCAGTCTCTGTGAGTCCATATGAGTTTTGGTCGTCTTTCTTTGGAGAACCTTGTTTCCTCCCTTCCCCTCTGGATTTTATTTTCTTTCTGCCTTCATTTCCCCAGAGTTCCTGAGCCCTGAGGAGAGAGATTTCTTGGAGAACTCCCATTTAGGGCTGAATATTCGAGGGTTTCTCCTCTATAATGTCTAGATGCAGTCTCAGTATTTGTCCCTATGTACTGCAGGAGGAAGCTTCTCTGACAATGGCTGAGCAAGGCACTGCTGTAGGCATATGGAAGAATGCCATTAGTACACATTTTCTTTTTACTTTTATTCATTCACTCATTTAGTCAGTCAATAGTATTTGGTTTTACCATTGTTACTTAGATATTTGTTCTCTAGTTCTTGTCCACTCAAGCATTGTCAGGTATGGATTCCAACTTGTAGGGTGGATCTTAAGTCAAATCAGGTACTGGGTGGTGACTCCCACCTAACATGCCTTCCAGGCAAGACAATATTGTAGATCAAAGGGTTTGTGTCTGTCTTGATTTTATGTTTATCTTTTGGTAGTGTGTCTAGTCCCTTCCTGGGCCAAAGATGCTAGAATATAGGAGTGAAGGCTCTACGTAGGCACCATATTCACTTCTCCATATTCAGTGGGTTGTGAAGGTGTTGTCTTCACCAATAGGGGCTTGCTTGACAATGAATTCTTATTCTGAGTAAGTCTTTCAACATTCCTTTTTGTGGGCTTAACCATCCTTACAAACATGTCCTTTTATGTCCTGGAATTTTACCTGACTATCTTGTTTCCTAAATACCTTTGCTCTATGTTAGCCAGTTATTTCCAAGGTATGGTGATACCTTCTTGCCCTTCACATCTCCTCCTTGCATACAAAAAGAGTATGTGGTGAAAATGGAAACTTGTTTATCTGCAGAAATGTGACTGGTAGACAGGTAGATATGAATGCAGGGACCCATACAAGGTCTTTATGTTGTTTCTGCTACAGTTCACAAGTTATTTTCCTACTGACAAGGCTAAAAATAGAATAGGATAAAACATTTAAAATAGTAAAATAGAAAACTCAGTGATATATGGAGTATTTTTTCTTAGAACAGGTGAATACGTAATAAACACTTAGAATTAAGTGGTTTTGTTTTTTGTAGGTCTAGTATTGCACAGCTTTTATTTATTGTTAAAATTATCATACTAATGCTACTCTTCCACTTTGATAGATGAATAAACTGACTCTCAGAAGAGCTGTCTTGCCAAGTCTGTCATTATGGGGTGGTATCTCAGATGTCCATGTGCTGTTAGGGGGATAACTCTGTGATCCTGAAGGTTCCTCCCATGCCTGTGGTGGGTAACTTGAAAGACCTCAAGCGCCCTCGTAACTTTTCTGCTGCTGTGATGAAATGCCATAACCAAGGCACCTTATAAAACAAAGAGTGTGTTTGGGGTTAGAGTTTCAAAGGATTAGAACCCATGACAGTATGTCGGGCAGAATGGCAGCAGGCAGGCAGGCAGGCAGACTTGGAGGCAGGCAGAGATGCAGGTAGACTTGCAAACAGGCAGGCAGGCAGGCAGGCAGACAGGCAGACTGGGTAGCTGGCTGGCAGACAGAGTACTGAACCAGCGGTCCAGAGCTGACATTAAGACACAACCATGAAGCAGAAAGATAAGGGAATTGGTTAGAAATTACGTGGGCTTTGGGAACCTCAATGCCTGCTCCAAGTGGCTCATCTCCTCTACCAGATATACATCTTCATTCTTCCCAAACATTTTCACCAACCTGGAACTTACCAAACTCTCAAATATATGAAGCTTTGGTGCTTTTTCATCCAGAACCACAACATGGTTTGAGCGAGCATTTCTTTCTATGCCTGTTGTAGGTAACTGCTTAGGCCTGGGAGGTTCTTTCACTGTAATTTTAGCACATACCGTCATATAATACCCAAAAATTTGATGTCAAAAAGAATGAAAAACTTATCAAGTAAATTAAAGATTTTGGGATTAAATGTATATTTTGTCAAATAGAAAACAGTGAATTTTCTGTATTTTTTCATATGTAGATATAATGAAGTACAGAGACTGCTGCTTGTGTTTTCTCGTCCCCAAAATGTTCTTATTCTAGAAGATTCTGTTGCTTTTGATATTTTTCTTCTATTCCAATAAGTATCTGTGATTTTTTTCTATTCCAATAACTATCTTACAGAAAATAAATTCTTAGTCTATATTACATGCATTGTCTTCTTTTGGTTTCTGGAACAACATAATTTTATTGTCATTTACATATGGTTATATTTCTCAGATGAGTCTGCTGAATTCTCTACTTGCATGTAACTTCTTATTGCTGGAACTACTAAGAAACTGTCCATAATTTATACCTCTATCTGCTCTCACTCTTTCTGTTACTGCATGAATTGTGCTTTTTTATGTTCCACCAGCTGATGGTCGTCTTATGACTTCTCTTTCTGGGTGTCTGTCAATTAGATCTTATCACATGGTTATCCAGGTGCAGCAGGTAATAGTCATTTGACAATTATTTAATTGCCTCACGGAACACTTTGGTCATCTTTAATCTTTCTACTCTGCGGCAACACAATTACATTAATTTGTTAGGCCACAAATTAAATGTCTCTTGATTCCTTCCTTTCTCCTTAAAATATTTCCTACCATCTAGGTGATTAGTCATTTCTTCAAAAGGAATCAAGTCTCAGAGGCATGGTTAGGAATGTTGAGGAATCTGAGGAACCTGTTATCCTCTGGGGGGGGGGGTGGATTGCAGTGATGGAATCTTTCTGACAGATCTCCTGTGCAAGTATACTCTGCTGGGGGAATCATGGAAAGGCTTATGTAATAAATGACGATCAGTTTCAGTTTACTTCTGCACTGAGTTCCTCCCCATTGCCTTCGGAACAGCCATACTAAGAAGGTAGGCATTTGGTTTTGATCTTTTGTACAAGTCGGGATGGATAGGAGAAATCCCGCCATACAGATGACAGACCTGTTTTCAAACATGCAGACAAATAATGCAGTGATGATTTTGTGTTTGAAAGGTTTTCTTTCATTTTCCTTCTCTCCACCATCCAACAAACTCACTTACAGGACATTTAAGGGGCTGGAAATTATTTTTATCACTTTTTCTATTTTTATTTATTGTTTCTGGAGGAAAACAGACAGTTAATGGGTAAGACAAGAGCAAACATTTGTAAAACAGAAAATCAGAAATTAATCATGTAGGCCCAGGAAAATAAGCAAGGTTATGAAAGTTTGCGAAGTACTTTTATTTTACATCTTCTACTGATGTATGCCGCCACAGAAGTAGCCTGAAATTATAAACAAACAATAAACAAACAAACAAACAAAATCCACCATAGAGATACAGACATCAGGAAAGAGGAATCGGGTTTCTAGAATTCTCACACTGTTACCATCAAAGACAAGTTTCAAAAAAAAGGATACAAGGCATTTTATATGTATGTATGCATGCATGTAAGTGTGCAAGTGTATGTCTGTGTGAAAGGAAGAGCAGAAAGGAAGTCATTGCCTACTCAAAGAAAAATATGTGCTTTGCAGTGATGCCACATGCCTTTAATCCCAGCACTGGGGAAGCAGAGGCAGGTGGATCTCTGTGAGTTCAAGGCCAGCCTGGTCTACCAGGTAAGTTCCAGGATAGCCAGGACTGTTACACAGAGAAACCTTGTGTAGAAATAATGAAAAAGAGAAAAAAGAAAAAGATTATCAGTTAGTGCCCATGAAAATGTTCTGGTTGCTGGTCTAGCCAAAGGATTTAAAATAGCTGCCTTGAAGAACTAAAGCAAAGCGTAAGAAATATACACAATATGTGAATCATTGGAAGTATCAGTAAAGACTCCAAACCAAGCTCTGTCTGGAATTCTACAGCAGAAAGATGTGAACACTTTGAAAATTACTAAGATGAATTCAAAAAATATATAATCAGAAAACACAACTTTGTGCATACAAATATGGGGCTATAGAAATTGTTGAGTACTTAGGGCTCAAGGGAAAAAAAAAGGTAAGGTGAACCTAAGGAGTTTAGGACATAGAATAAAGCAGACAAAGAAACATTTTAACTACAGAGATGAGGGTACAAGAGAGAGGACATTTGCTATGATGATAATAATGGAAAATTCTAAAATTTGACAAAAGACAAAAAAAAATAGATGTTGAAGAAGAAACCAGAACCCTAGGGAAGATGAACTCAATGAGACCCACTTCCAAACATTTTATAAAACATTTTAGCAGGACAGACAAAGAAATAAGCAGTCAGAGAGAAACAACTTGTCACAAAGGGGAGTACCTAGTCAGCCTGCCTGCAGCCTTCTCAGCTCCCACTGTAAATACTAGGATACTGTGGTCTTCTATCTTCAGAATCTTAACACAAAACTACAACAACAAAAACCAGTGCCAGGCAAGAATCCTAAAGCAAGTAAACACCTACTTCAAAAATGAAGTGGCTAAAATGAAGACAGTCTCTGGTAAACCAATGCAATTGAAGGGTTTTCCCATTAGAGTTTTCTGTAAGAATGTTTGAGGAAATCTTGCAAGTAAAGGTAAAGGCATGTATACAATACCTTTTGGATCTATGAAGAACTAAATAATGTTTCAATAATGATAAGTAAACAAGGTACAAGATAAGCATAATTGCAAGTTTTGGTACTCTCTTTTCTACTTAATTTAATCCCAGATACTTTGGGAGTAGAGGAGAGCTACTGTTTAATGGATAATATTTCCTCTGTGCAGAAGAACAGCATCACAGAACCCAATCACTGACAATTTCATACCATTATAAATGCATTTGATTCCATTGAATTATAGACATGAATAGATGTGATTTTTATGGGCACCTTCATAAATTTCAATGAGTTGGAGAAACAGAAGCAGCTGCTTCCATTACCTTGTCCTGTGTCATTAATTTCATGTTTCTAATGGTAGTAGCATCTTGACCGTTCCCATTTCTATGGTAGCCTTTACACTCTCTTCTTAGTAGACTCAGGTAAGATGTGGGTCAGATCACACCCTTCCTTTCCATGTTAAGAACATGTGGAGCAGCTCCAGAGATTCCCCATTTTGCTCAGAGACTCTCTGTGATACAGAAGCCTCCGTCCGCCCTCACCTTGACATTCACAATAATGTTCACCTCCTCTACCTTTTCTTTGTCCTCAGTGTGCATCGCCTTTCAACACATTTTGTACTTTTTCTTACTTGCTACCTAAAGTCCACCCCCTGTTATATGTAAAGCACGATGGCATTTTATTGTCTTGCTCAGTCTGTCTTTTATGTTAATTATGTAGAAGTGTCTAAGCACTAAATATTTTCTGACAACACACATGTAAATGTGTCCCGGAGTTTTTTGCTAGTGGGAACAGTTTCTATGAAACAAGACTAGAATATGGGTCCCTAGATCATCCTCATCATGTAGAATTTCTGCAAATCCTGTCTAGACAGCAGTCGCCACAGGCACTCAGAAAGAGATCAGAACTCCTCATGGCATTCTAACCCCACCGCTGCTTTAATCTTGCCACGGAGTCCACCTACGAGAGTAAAATAATTCTAGTGGAAAATTTACTTGACTCTCATGTCTACCTAATCAATTATGTTACCTAATCAAATTTCCTATTTAAAATTAAGTTAAAAGGTTAACTCAGGAGTCTCTTTCAACTCCTCATTTAATATTGTCTTATAGTTTTATTACCTAATCACCCATTTTTACTAAGTACAGAATATTGAACATTATTTGACCTTTTACAAACGAGCTGTCATAGCTTGTACATCATTCTTCAGAATATTAATTTCAATTAATTCATTCAATTTTTCAAGAGATATTTATTAGAACTATGTTAGACATTTGGCATTCATCTCACAACTCTGAATGTGAGAAAAGATGGAATTCTGCAGAATATTAAGCGGTCTTCCTAATATATCCTACTTTATGATAGAAATATAAATGCTGGGGACTGTGTTAAGTCATATAGAAACTTAAGCCAATTTCAAGAACAATTTTCCTTAAAATATAGAGCTAAGTTATGAAAAAGAAAGAAGAATATAAAATAAGGTCATTATTTGACTGTCAGAAAAAAAAAAAGAAAAGAAGCAGGAGACACAAGGGTGGGGAGAAAGAGCAGGGAGGAGAGGACAGAGGGGCCGAGTGGCTGCGATTAAACATTAATACATTAATATTTGGCAGGCATGGTAGAGAGAAAGAGTGAGGGAAGTTGGGGTGATGCATTTTTTGCTGTCAAGTCTTCTTACTAAAGACACATTCATCCTTACATGTGTCTTTGTAACTTGATATATTTTTAGCTGTGCACTATTTCATGTAAAGATTCCTTCTGTCTGGAAACAACTCTTAGAGACATATTTAAAAAGTAAAGAGGGACAAGGAAGACAGTTCCTGGGAAAACAATCAAACTTTGAATTGTAGTTGCCTGTGCCTGCTCAGCTGCACTCTCACTAAAGGGTTTCATTTGATGGGTTTCATGAATGCAGTGGTAAGGCTCTAGTCCTTACATCTCAGTTATGTTGAAGCAGAGATTGAGATCTTTGAAAATACATATTAGAAGTTATATATTCTCTCTATATTGAAATTCACAGAAGTTGCTATAAAATTTATTGGCTTTAGGTGTAGACTTCTGACATGGCAGTTATATTTCCTCTTAAAACATATGAGTGCATGTTCCTGATGAATACATTTTTTTACTTCCTACATTTCTGCATGATAACTATCTTTCAGATGCTGTGGTGACTAGAGCCTAGTATCCCAGAAACTGGTTTATTTTAATTATTAGTCATATGTAGACAGCGGTGAAGTTACCACACTATACACTCATCTGGATTTAGTTAGATGACTTCAGAATTTTGAAGTTTTGAATAATTTTTGGTTTGGGATTATGAAAAGCTACAAAATTAATTTTTATTACGATGAGTCAGTGGTGATAGATTAGATAGACAGAGAGCAGATAGATAGATAGTAGATAGATAGATGATTGATAGATAGATAGATAGATAGATAGATAGATAGATAGATAGATAGATAGATAGATGATAGATAGATGATAGATAGATAGATAGATAGATAGATAAATAGATAGATAGATAGATATTTCATGGCTATATCAACATGAAGAGAGATAATTTATAAGGGATAATATGGGGAAGAAAAGTGAGGCCTTTGGGAAGGGAAGTAAAGGCAGATGCAACAAGAGAGAATAATAGGTAGGAAATAACGTACTTCTCTGTGTATCCACATACATGTGTATAGTCTGATGTTAGAGTGTTTGCTGTTGGAGGGAATGAGAGGGAAGGCTGAAGAAGAAGAGGGGATAGGATTGGGCAATGGATACTTAATGTGTATATGTATGAGTATCATAATGGAATACATTATTTAGTACACTAAGTAAAATATTAATTGCAAGTACAGCAGATGTGAAAACAGGAGAGGGTAGCAGCCAGCAGAAACTTGGAGGAGGAGATGTTAGATGGCAGGGTGCTGATTCTGAGCTATGTGAGTAGCATGCCTTTGTGAAGATGGCCCAGTGGAATCAGTGCTTTACAAACTAATCAAAATAAGCTGTCAATTGATAAAAATATAAACCTATCATTTGTTATGACTTGGGATATAATATATAGGTTTAATGCTTTTGACCTTTGTATCCCAGATGACTTGAAGTCTTCAAAAGATTTGTAGACACACTCACCCTTCATTGAGCAATCAGTTGTGATTAGACCTATAATATAGATCTAATCTATAACAGGATCCTTTTATTTTTTGAATATCTAGAATTGGTTGTACTGCTTTTTGGGAACTGTATGAGGAAATGCACTAATTCAACATTCAGAATTCTGCTGCCAAACAATATTTTCTAACTAGACAGAACGTGCTGTAATCCTGTTTCACATCTGTGGAGAACAATAAACCCATTAGATCCTTTGAAATTCTGCAGGGATTTGTTTCCTCATAGCCATATAGGATAGAAAACTCCAATGTCAGAAAAATGGAAAGATCATGGAGACCTACTTCCTTTATTTTTACCCAGTTTTCATCCTTTGTGCTGATGACTTATGGAACTTCTGTAATTCTGTAACTAATGAGAAATGGACCTGGTACTAATATGCACTATGCATTTTTAAAGAACGAAGTGATATTCAGAGTCGTGTTGATGAATTTTTAAGAAAAGCAGTAGTTTCTGTGTGGAGTGGCACCAAAGGACTCGGGTTTCGCTGTGTCCAGGCAGTATCACACAGAGGGAAACAGAGAGGCCCTGTGGCCTTGGCCTGGGTCCCTCATATTGTATTGATTCCTGGCAATGACAGTATCACTTCCTGTCATGTTTACCAGTGAGAAGATTTGCTGATAGTTCCCTAATTTGTATTTTCAGCCAATACTCTCTCTTATCTCAGTTTTATGTAGTGACTAACTTAGTTTAGCTGAAATCCTCATTTGAATACACTTACTGCTACTCAAGCAATGGAGATTAAACCCCCTTCCTAGCTCTCTGTTGCTCCCCTGACCTAGCTCTTCCTGAGACAGCACTCTCTATAAAGAGTTCTCTGGTAACTTCACACACAGCCTCTCACTGGGCACCTTCAGAGTCCTGCTTCTTTGCTTCCCAGGCTTTGTTGACTCTTAGAGGTGCCATTGTTATCTTTTATAACACGATGATGAAACCAAATATTTTTAATGCAGTATTAGTGAACTAGTTAGCCAATTACCAAGAACTC
Source organism: Alexandromys fortis (assembly GCF_014885135.2). Lineage (NCBI taxonomy): Eukaryota > Metazoa > Chordata > Mammalia > Rodentia > Cricetidae > Alexandromys > Alexandromys fortis. The sequence continues at coordinate 9,712,278 of NW_026067903.1, read as the reverse complement.
TTCTAGGCAAGTACTGCAGGAAAGACATTTTGTGTTTTCCAGGAATCAAGTGGTGGTGTCTTAGCATGAAGTCCCTAGGTATAACTGAGTGCCGCCTTTAGGAACACACCATAGGGCTTCAGGTAACATCTGGAGTGAGGGCTGGAGAAAGGGAAGAAAATAACATTCTTTGGACTGCACTCATGATTTAAAAGAACTGAACATACTTCACACCAGACATTTTTCAAAAAGCAAGTATGTGCTTCTCGTGGTAGTGTATGTGTTCAGGTCCCTGTATGTGTTCAGGGCCCAGGTGACATACTGAGGCTCCCCAAGAGAAGCTTTGAAAGCTTGATTCATTCTCTCTAAATACTTTGACAAAAAGTCAACAAACACAAACATCACGATTGACATTTATATCACTTATTGTTTTATTGTTTGAGAACCAGTTGAATATATATTATGTTTGATCAGTTCTAGCCCCCATTCCTTCGCCTACAGTTTCTCCCTATCTCCATTACCACTTTATTCTGGAAACTTCATTTATTTTGTTTTTAATCCCCTTGAGTCTACTTTACCACTTCCTCTAGGTGTTTGCGTGTAGGAACAGCTACTGCTTTATGAAAAGCCTTTCAGAGTCCCTATTCCTGAACTTACTTTTCCTCCTCCAGAAGCTAACAGTTGCCAGTAGCTTCTCATTTATCATTGGATTGTATGAGCCTTTAGCAGGTCCATGGGTCTTGTGTATGTATCATAGATGCTGTGGGTTCATGTATGCAATGTCCTTGTCATGTTCACCAGATGACGTTCTACTTTTGGCTCTTGTAGTATTCCTGTTCCCTCCTCCATGATGACCCCTGATATGTAGAGGGAAAGAATGTGATGTAAATGTTCACTTAGAGATGAGTATTCTGCAGTCTATTATTCTTTCACATTTACTAGTTGTAGGTCTCTGTGTCAATTTCCATCTACCACAAAAAGAAATTTCTCAGTTGACAGATACACTTTTCAATGGGTAGGAAATAAGAAAAGAAAGGCTGATTAAATCATGTATCCATTTAGCAGAATAATATCATGGAGTTCTCCTCTAGGGACCAGGGCCTAGCTAGTTACTCTCTTTAGCCCATTGTTGTACTAGTCATGTATTCCATGCTATAGAGGAGGCTTTAAATTCACTCAGAAAATGATTGGTCACCACCATAACCTTTGAGCGGTTACACTAGTTTTCCTGTCTTGCTGTGCCTCTCTTACTGTAGCTTCCAGGGTTGACAGCTGATTAGACTGTTAGAGATTTTTCTCCCTGGAAAGATAGAACCATCAGGAGCCATAAAAGGTAGACAGTAAGGACGAAGCTCCCAGATCCATTTCCTCACATTTTATTGTTCAAGTCAATGGCATCTCCAGTCATAGGACCATGCCATCAAATTCCAGAGCATAGTCAAGTGCAGTGCCAATATCATGTGCTGTGTGGGGAGGGTCTATGTGGGACCCCACTGAGCAACAAGTCAAAAAGAGGCAACCCATACCTGGCACTGGGCCTTTTCATAGATAGCCTATGGTGTGTAGGAGAAGCATCAGCCCTCCGTTTAATCTTTTAAGGCTGAAACACTGCTTACTTATTTTTCAGGCTTTAAAAAGTGTGATAGAACTTGAAACCTGATATATTTTTTTGTTTGTTTGGTTTTTTTTTGTTTTGTTTTTTCGAGACAGGGTTTCTCTGTAGTTTTGGAGCCTGACCTGGAACTAGCTCTTGTAGACCAGGCTGGTCTCGAACTCACAGAGATCTGCCTGCCTCTGCCTCCCAAGTGCTGGGATTAAAGGCGTGCGCCACCACTGCCCGGCTGAAACCTGATATTTTCAAGAGCATACATTCCCTTACTTTTAGCATTAGCCAGAGTGAGTGGACAATGAAGAAACTATTTCCTATCTGATGAAGCATGTGTGAACTTCTGAGAATGTATTCTGTTTCATATAAACCAATTTTAGTTTATAATAAATGTTAAGGAATTTCATTATTTACTCAGGCTTAGAATTACACAAGAAAATCTGGATTTGGAATTTAACTCTGCAGCCTGTTCCATTGAAATGAAATGATTTTCAATTCATAGTTTATTGTAATGAACTTAAAGTTTGAAAGAGAAGGAAACTAATCCTTGAGATATGGCCTTAAATTGTGTAGTTTCATATTCATCCTTTGATCGAGTTCTGGAATAATGCTTCACAGACCAGGTTTTCCCCTCAAACCCTGATTTGCGTGCATAATCAGCAGTAAGCCTCCCTTCGCCAAAGCTCCAGTGCCACCAGTTGGTCCAAGACTCTGCCGTGGCTCTGCTGTGTTCACAGAATCCCAATGTATGCGGTTGAAGTGCTAGTCACAGGCTAGAGATATTAATCTGTTTATTTTGGGTCTGAGTTATGTCCCCTGGGGATACTTGTCATGCACACATTTCAACTCAGTCATCCCTGAGGAGTCGTTAAGTTTGTGAGTGACAGCTACAGAGCAGCCTGTACCAGTCCATGCCAGTCATCCCTTTGGAGCAAGCAGGTGGTAACGGCATAAGTGAGCTTAGAGAAAGAATGTAGTCAGGCTAAGATTTGAATATGGATTTCTGATCATCATTCCTTGTCACATTTTAGAAATTTCAGTGAAAATTCTACCTCCTTTTCAAATAAAATGTTAGTATATATCAATTGTAGAGAGTAATATGTCCAATTACAGTTTTATACATCCATAAGTCATTCTTTCATCATTTTCATTGGTATTATATTGATCTCCCTGAGCATTCTTCCTCTTGCCTATAATCAACCCCCTTCTAATTTTCTGCCATACTTAGTTTTCTTTCCTCCAGGTTTTGTATATGGGAGAAGGCATGCTGCAAGTCAGCCTTATATTGATGAACAGGCTGACATCTGTTTCCACCCACTTTTTCGCACATGGCATAATATTGTTCTTGATGCTTGGGCAATATTCCATTATTTACATACACTACATCTATTCATCGATGGATAAACACCTGGCCTGGTATCATATCTTGACAAATGTAAATAATGCCTCTGCAAACACAAAATATGCTATCTCTATAGTAGGCTGGCTTGAATTCCTTCCATTATATGCAGAGATAAGATTTTGCTGGATTGTATGGATGTCCTCATTTTAATTTTTTGTAGGAGCCCAGTAATGATTTCTGTAGTTCCTAGATTAATTTTCATTTCCAAAAATAATGTTTAAGTTCCTTTACCCATAGCCTAAATAGATTTTTTTTTTGTTTCTCATTTGAAGATAGCGTTTTGCTGGCATGAGATGATATCTCCGTGTGGTTTTGATTTATCTCTCCCCGATGACTAAAGATGTTTGATATTTCTTTATTCAGTTGTTAGTCTTTTGTCCTTTCTCTTTGAGAAATATTTGGAGAGTTTTGTTCAGGTTTTTATTCATAGGCTTGGCTAGTTTTACTATTACTATTTTTAAATTTTTATAGTCCAGATGTTAGTCCTTTGCTTGATGAATACCTAGTGAAAGATTTAAAACACTTAGTAGACTATGCCTTCAGTCTCTTGCTCCATTTGCTGATCTGTATGTTCTTCAGTTTGGTGCGTTGTCATTCATGAATTCTTCCTATTATTTCCTGAGCTTTGGCCTGCTACTTGAAAAATTTTGCCTATATCAATCTTTATGCTATATTTCCCTCTAGTATCAAAATTTCAGCTCTTATAATAAGAGTTTGAATTCTTGTGTAGATGATTTTTGAACATATGAGAAATAAGAATTTTACTTCATTCTTCTACAGGTTTACTTAAGATTAATTTCAAAAGCAAATTCTATTTGTCAGTGAATCAAACATTTTTAATAGAACATGGATTCTATTGTTTAATATTTTTTTTAGTTTTTAATCCTAATTTACTTTTTTTTAAAAAAACTATCTTTTCTCATTTTGCATGCCCAATCCATTTCCTACTCCTTCCCTGCCTCCTGCTCCCTTCACCTTCCCCCCAACCACTCCCCATCTCACCCCCCTATCCACTCCTCAGATAGGTTAAGACTTCTCATGGGGAGTCAACAAAGTCTAACACATTGCTTTGAGGCAGGAACAAGCCACTCCCCATTATATCTAGGCTGAACAAGGTATCCCTGCAAAGAGAATGGGTTCCAAAAAGCCAAAATAAGCAGTAGGGATAAATCCTGGTCTCACTGCCAGTGGCCTGGCAGTCTTCCTAGCCATACTACTTTCACCCACATTCAGAGGGCCTAGTTTGGTCCTATGCTGGTTCCATGACTGTCAGGCCAGAATTGGAAGGCTTCTGCTATCTAAGTGTTTCAATGGGTATCCCCATCATAGTCTTGACCTCTTTGCTCATATTCTCACTCCTCCCTCTCTTCAGCTGGAATTTGGGAGCTCAGTCCAATGTTCCACTGTGGTTCTATGCATCTGCTTCCATCAGTTGCTGAATGTAGGTTCTATGATGACTTAAGATGGTCATCAATCTGACTACAATGCAAGGCCAGTTCAGGCACCTTCTCCACTGTTGCTTTGGATTTTAGTTGGGGTTATTCTTGTGGATTTCCTGGGAATTTCACTAGTGTTAGATTCCTTGCTAGCCATATAATAGCTCCCTCAATAAAGATATCACTTTCCTTGTTCTTCATCTCTGTCCTTCCCTCATCTTGATCATCCAATTCCCTCTAGTTCTCCTACACCGTCCTCTTCCCCCTCCTCCCCTTCTGCCTTCCCTTCTCCTCCCAACCCCATGCTCCCAATTTCCTCAGGACTTCTTGTCTATTTCTCCTAAAATATATATAATCTTAGGGTTCTCCTTGTTACTTAGGTTTTCTGTAGTCATGGACTTTAGGCTCTTTATTCTTTGCTTTACAGCTACTATCCACTTATGAGTTGGTACATTCCATGTTCATCTTCTGGTTCTGGGTTACCACACTTAGGATTTTTTTTTCCATTTTCATCCATTTGCATGCAAATTTAAAACGGTCATTTTTTTTTCTGCTGAGTGGTACTCCATTGTGTAAAAATACCATATTTTCTTTATCCATTCTTCAGTTGAAGGGCATCTAAGTTGTTTCCAGGTTCTGGCTATTATGACTAATCCTGCTGTGGACATAGTTGAACAAATGGCCTCATAGTATAGCATACTTTAGGTATATGCTCAAGAGTGGTATTGCTGGGTCCTATGGTAGGTTGATTCCCAATTTTCTGAGCACAGTAGATCACTTCCTAAATATAACCCCATAGTTCAGACCCTGAGAGCAGCAATAAATAAATGGGACCTCCTGAAACTGAGACGCTTCTATAAAGCAAAAGAAACAGTCAAATAGACAAAAAGGCAGCCTACTGAATGGGAAAAAGATCTTCATCAACCCCATATCAGACAGAGAACTGATCTCCAAGTTATATAAAGAACTCAAGAGGGGCTGGAGAGATGGCTCAGTGGTTAAGAGCATTGCCTACTCTTCCAAAGGTTCTGAGTTCAATTCCCAGCAACCACATGGTGGCTCACAACCATCTGTAATGAGGTCTGGTGCCCTCTTCTGGCCTGCAGACATACACACAGACAGAATATTGTATACATAATAAATAAATACATATTTAGAAAAAAAAAGAACTCAAGAAATTAGACATCAAAATATTATATAACCCAATAAAATGGGTACAGATCTAAACAGAGAATTCTCAACAGAAGAATTTTGAATGTCTGAAAGACACTTAAGGAAATGGTCAACATCCTTAGCCATCAGAGAAATGCAAATCAAAATAACTCTAAGATTTCATCTTACACTTGTCAGAATTGCTAAGATTAAAATCACCAATGACAGCTTATGCTGGAGAGGATACAGAGTAAGGGGAACACTATTCCATTGCTGGTGGGAATGGAAATTTGTTTAATAAATTTTAAAAGAAACATTTTAGGAGTGGAATAATTTGCATCAGTGATGATGAAGCATGGAAAAGGAAAGTTTGTTGGTCCAAAAGATTAGAGGATTAATATCTGTTGACTATATAGCAAGAGGAAAGTCCTCGTATAATAAGTTCTTGTATTTAAGTTAGAGATGAATAAAAAATTGAAGGCTAATTTATTTTTGAAATCAATCTTAAGTAAACATGCCGAAAGTTGTAGGAAGATGCTTTGCACATCTTGCCATTGTTTTACCAGGCTGTCTAATGCACAACTTGAGGATTCTCATCATAAATATTTCTATGTCCCTTCCTGCTGCTATAACAAAAATGCTACTGGGCCTCTTAAAATTTGTAGAGACAGATGCAAAGTTCTATCCTTATATTGTCAGTAGTCACTCACAATACATAAAATAGGGAGGCGGCTAGCACCAGCAGAAAAGGATTTTGTGCATCCCGAGAGGCCTCTGTGCTACAGCTCTCGTTCTAAAACCTAACATGCATGGAAAGCTCTGTGTTTCTATTTTTCTTTTTCCATTTCTCTTCTTTCTTGGTCTTATTCCAATGGTGGTAATAGGTACTGTGTTTGCTTCCATTGTGCTCTCACCATATGTCCTGTTTTAAAGCACTGTGGTTGGCTCCACGACTCATGGGCCTCTTGAACTTAGGATGGATTTTTAGCACCATATTCTTACCATGGAGCACAGTTCCCTGCTCAGGTTTGTGAATAAGTGCCTCGGTGATCAACTAATTAATGTCCACATAAAGCCTCACTTTCTTCTGTTGGAAGGCATTGCTGGCTGCTTGAGGTTGTTGTCTCTCATGGCAGCTTTCTCTAAAGCTCAGCAACATGGGAACTCCATCCCTCCTGAGCAGAACTTCCTGCCTTTACCTGCCCTTATCTGGATAATGTCCCTGGTCCTGAAGGATTGACTTTATCTGAAAGCTGTCTCCATGTGTGAATGTCTGATTTATCTTTAGCTTGAAGTTTGGCACAGATTCCTGCTAGAAGACTTGTACTAGGAGCTCTGCTATAGGACCCTACTGCCATAAATAAAGCCTTGTGATAGGAGCAGGCTACTTAATACAAATTAAGGTTTGTCCCCAGGCTCCCCAATCTTATATATTCCTTATACTCTGGAATAAAGTTGAGTTGTTTAAATGAAAGCAGTCTCCCGAAGCCCTGTCTCTGTGCTCATGGGTCATGTACAAAGCTTTCTCTTGCTGCTTCTGCCCCTTTGTCTTTGCAGACTGGTGGTTAACTGGCCCAGGGGAAAATGGAAATTCCCACACTCTTTATTGACGAACGCTAAAAATTAAAGTTTGCCTTATGGTTAGATAAAAATGGTATTAAAGAGAAATGGCAGCATGACTTTTGCTTTATTTGTCTATTGGCTGCAATCAAAATAGGACCAAAGACAATCCAGTTATCACAAGTATTTATTAATTCCCAGAATCAATTCAGGAAGTCAGTCTGTTCTGCAAACATTAACATAAAAATGTGTCCAAACCGATTTTCCATGATTAGCATTTATCTGTCTGCCTGGTGCCCTGTAGAGTGTCTCACCTTTCTGTGACCTGTGGAGGATATCTATCTTAGTATGTTCATTTCCAGTTCAAGGTGGATAATGTCTGAGAGTTTTGTGTTTATCATCCTTGCATACACAAACTGCTTAGTGCTGAAATAAATGAGTTAGTCACTGGCCCCTGACCTCCTCTGTGACTGATGCTGGGGAAACAGGTGAAACCATTGGTGGAGAGAAAAGATAATGTTATCAGTTTCAGTACACATACAGTCTTTCAAGGGAACTGTGAGTGGCCTAGTGATGGCATTCATCATCCTTTACAGACACTGTACCTCCAGATTTTCCCTGGGCACACTGATGTGTTTGAGATCCCTGGCTCTTTTTAGAATTAACTTGAATTCTTCATGATACCACATCCCTCGTGGCACATGCTGTCACTGATTCCCTCTAGGATTTCTCATGTGCCATCTATTAAGGGTCACAGCTGCAGCCTGTTTTGAGTTTAAAATAGCCTGAGGGAATGGAATAAGATAAAATTGAGCAACACCAGTTCAATGCCCAAAGACTTATATGAGTCATTCTCTCTCTCTTTACAAGTCATGCCGTAATGTCATTCATAAAATAATACTAGCTTTCCAAACAGTTTTACTAGTATTTGGCAGGTTTAAGGGACATCTTATGCTTAGTATGACATTTGTGAGAATAGGTAACAGGGAAACTTTTGCTTTCTTGAGTTTGGATAGTCTCCAGTTGTGAATCTTTAAGATTGATCTCTCTCAGGAAATGTAGGCTGTATTTTGCGAACTTCCAAACTCCTTGCTTTGGCTGCTTCATATACAAATTAACTAGTAGACATTCAAATACAGTTTCTTAATGTAACACAACCAGAGGACTTGAATGAAAATGCATATGGGCATGTGATAATCATTTTGTTTATTAGATCAAAAGAACTGTTAAAGGTAAGAGATCTGAATAATTAAATGCAAACGTGTTTGCAGCAAGAGTGGCCTCGACCTAGAAGGTAATCTCTTCTAATGGGAGTTGATCTTGACACATTCACTTAGTGAAACTCAGGGCTCTCTGACATGTCATGTCATGGTTTGAAATATTCAAACGTATTTTATTTTTCATGTGGATGTTTTTGTGCCTCTTGATATTTTGGTGCCATTCTGTGGGAGGCTGGGGCTCAATTTGTACTATTACAAGCGTGAAAAACCCACACTTGGCTCCCTAATACCTTTGTAAAAAGTCAGGTGTCATGCCACATATCTGTTACCCTAGAGCTGGGAGTGGGAGGGGTGGACTCGGGGGGGGGGGCAATAGGCTACTCTACCTAGTCTCCCAGTGAGTTCCAGGGCCAATGAAAGACCTTCTCTCAAATATGTGGTGGAATAAATTCAATGAAGACACCCAGGGTTCCTCTTCTCGCTTCTTTATATGTGCTCACATTGTGCATGTGCTCCCACAAGCACCCCTTCCCATACTACATATGCATTTTTACATACTTGTGCATTTGTCTTTCCTACCTTAACTTAGGACTGGAAGGTAAGAAATGACTCTTGACTGCTTGGTATTGGATCATTGGGATTGGTCTCTTCTGATTATGATCATCAGTTTGGAAAACAAAAATAGGAAATAAATACTGGTTATGAAGGAGCTCTCTTTATCTTTGCATAGAAAAGAACATAAATGGAATTATATGTCCTATGATGCAATTTTCTTTTAAAGAAAACAATTTTATTGTTCTATGTATAATGGACAGTGTCAGAATGAAAAGCACCATTGTATCAATTGTAATAGTTGGATTAGGTATGTGAGAATTAATTGTAGAAGTCACAGTTTCATCATGAAACTCATGAGTCGAAATCTTTATTCTTCAATTTTTCCTTTTAAAATTTTACCATTGTTAGCTATGAACAAATTTCTGCAACTAAGAGCTACATTTCTCCACTCAACTAAGTTGTGCCAGAAACATAATCCAAAAGGTAATTTATCTTACCCCCTGGAGTGATAAATGCCCAAATCTGGTTCATCTTCCCTATCGGTACATTTTTCTCCATGGAACATCAGAGTAAGAGGATAATTCAAACTCATTGGTTTGAAAGAATTACTGAATTATGTAAAACACTTTCATCTAATTTATGATCATTCTTTGACTTTTATTACTGTTAATTACTTTTTTATTTTCTAGTGTTCACTCTCATAGATGACATAAAAATGACTATTCTGCGTATTTCTCCACCTAGTCCATTGTGTATTTCACTCTTCTTCCTTCTGTAGGACCCACGTACTTTCCCTCTCAATCCTCATTTCCTCCTTCTCTTTCCCCTATTTTCCTAAGTATGGCCTTCCATAACTTTAATGATCTTTAATCTCTGTGGACATGATAACCCAAATTCCCCTTCCTAGTTACATTTCTGACATTGATTTTCCTGCTCATTTAACCTATTCCTGTCTTTACACACACTACTTTCACTCCATACAAATCTTATATATCCTACTTAAAAAGAATTTAATTGGATTTGTCCTATAAAAGAAGATAACTCACCTCCTAAAAGCAAATAAAAAGCAGAGAGTGCCAACAATTAATTTAATAGAGTAAATGTTGTTTGGTAAGACGATTTGAAATCAAAATAGGTAAATTCATGAAAGCATTTAGCTGGTTTGCAATAATTCTGGATTCTTAGTAGGAACAGTTACATAACTAGGTATTAAAGGACATTATAAACAATATTATCTATATGTTGCTTACATTTGGTAATGAAAAGAAACACAAATAGTTAGACATGTTTTGCAGAGATTCAGCATTGCCACTAACTACCTAGTTTTGATAAACTGTGAGCTGAGTGAAAACTCAGTCCTAAATGAAATCGGCATAGAGAAAATTTTAAAACTACAAATTTTGTTCAAATGTAAAGTACAAAAAGCAATGTGTGATTAAAAACAATAGGCATGGGTTCCAACAATAGATCTTGTCAAAATTGATTTTTTTTTATTCAAGAAACTGTTTTTGATTGTTGTTTTTACTTAGTGCCCCCTCCAAATTTCTGAATTATAGTTAAAAATAGTACTTGGGTACAAAGTAACTATGATAATAGTAACTTCAGGGTCATACCTGAAAATTTAAATTCAGACTCTGGTGGTGACTTGCAGATATAAGTGCAGTGATGGGTAATGGCCTTTTTGAGGCACTGAAGGCTCTCCCACCACCCTTGACTGTTTCCAGCTGCAAAGGATTGTTATTGTATGTTGACTGCATTAGAAATACTTGGTGTACTTAAAAGATAGACATTTAAGATGTTGTCACTTGTTCCCAACACTGAAGTTTGAAGAATTCTCAGTACAAATCCGTGACCTAGGACAGTATTAAGACTAGCAGCACACTTCATATAATTGAGTTCATATCTCCCTCTCCACTATTCAGACTCTTATTAAACATTGTCTTCTTTTTAAGTTTGATACTTTAAAATATGGGAAAAATACATTGAAGCCAAGCAGGAGAGAATAATCATATAAACTTTGATTGCAGAGTTACTCAGAATAATCTCCTGGGACAAATGCAAGCAACTGGAATTTGCCTTTAGACATTCCAGCTGAACAGAAATGTATCAGTCCTGAGCCAGGCACTTGAGCATGTGCCTGTGATCCTATCAGGAGATTGGGGATGAAGGTTTTGAGTCATGGTTAGTTTGAGTCACATAATGACATCTTAAAATTAATTATTATTGTCTCTGTGTGTGCATGGTGTGTGTGTGTGTGTGTGTGTGTGTGTGTGTGTGTGCATCTTTGCAGATGGGCACATAACCGTGTTGTCCATGTAGAACAGTCTTAGGGATTGGTTATCTCCCCTGTCATGGTTTCTGGAGATTTGGGGCTTCAGGCTTACAGAGCAAGTGTTATTACTTAAGGGTTGTTACCCTGCCCTAAGTAATGAGATCTTATCAAAGAGAGGTGGGAAGGAGAGGAGAGAAAAAAAGGGAGATGAAAAGCAGGCAAGGTTACAGGATGAAATGAGAGTGAAGGAAAGGAATCTGCAGACTTGAAGGCGCACTTGGCAATGGAGCACATGGAGTTTGTAAGCGCCATAAGGTGTATCTATATCTAAGGTGTGGGAACTATACAGAAGGCATTCAGCCTAATTCAAATTCATAGGATAGTGACAGTTGTGTGTATACTGGGATTGACCCCAAAGCTTTGTGCATGCCACGAAGCTTTCTACAACTGAAATACAAGTTCAGTCCTTGGACAATTATTAAATACAGACATTAAAACTACTATAACATAAAAATAAATCATCACTTATGAATTCAATGTAGTTCAAAATATGAATTCAGAAAAGAGAATCTTTTGTGAAGGAAGAACATGAATTGGAGTTAATACTTGTTAGTATATAGTTCTACTATATACTGTTATAACAGTTTTAATAGATTGGTGTCATAGTGATGTACTATTAAAATTCTGCAACAACAAATATGTATAGTAACATTTTCAAAGCTTTTGTTGTATCACTATGAAATATGTGTCTCTCTATGTATGTTTATATATTCATAATATATATTATATAAAGCCATATTTTGATATAGTGAAGCAGAATCAATTTATTACTCAAAATCAAACATGAGACTAACCACCTCAATTATAATATAATGACATGAGATATTTAAAGTTGTATGTATGTATATTACCTGTGTTAGCTCTGTCATTAAGCTTCATAATATATGTTTGTCTAGATATATCTCATCAGATTCTTACTTTCAATTTGTTTACTTTGAATAATAGTACTTAAGTACAGATCTTCCAGATTTACAAGCATATAACTGATAGCTTTAGGATTCATGCAGTTTTTCAGAGTACAAAGAAAGAATTTATCTTCATTTGGAATGGTCCCATTTTCTCGTTATCAAAAATGTTCACATATTCATGTTGATTACTCGATTGTGTCTAGAAATGGTGCTGGTGATGTTGCCTAAGCATAATTATATTAATTACAGTTTTATGTAGAAAATAAGCATATTTACCTGTAAAACACTATTCAGGTGTTTGCAAGAGCTAATCATGTTTATGGACATTGAAACTCCATAACTAAACTCTGCAAAAAATTCCTTTGGAGATGGAAGGCCACACAATTATACCTTCAGAGAATATTAATTAATATCCTTTCAGGCTAAAAAAATATTTAAAATAGATGTAAAATAGCAAGTTATAAAGAAGGAAAAAGCATTTCATCTAATGTTTTCTGTTTTTTGCCTAGATTGTTTATTAATTGATTGTCTCTTTGAAATGACAGTAACATCTTAGGAAAGAAAGGGCTGATTTTTCTGTAGATGCCTCATCATATTAGAGAAGGCATGGAGGCAGCACAGCTTACAGGACACTGGTTACCCTGTGCCTATAGTTAGAAGCAGAGACAGGAATGAATGCTAATGGTCCAGTCATTCCTCCTTTCCATCCTTTTAATCAGTCCAGACTGGAGTTCATGATGTTACCCACATGTAGGATCTATGAGTTATGGCTGTCTATATATGTTCTCAGAGACACAGCCAGAAGCTTGTCTTCCAGGTGATTTCAGATCATGTTGAGTTAAAAATGAGCATTAACCGACTCATCTTGTGACCTCGATAGGCAAACAAACACTCAGCTGAGTTTGCTCACTGGTATTTTACAACCTCTTGGCAGGTTAGTGTTTTTGCTTGCTACTACTACTCCTACTACGACTAATAATAATACTCTTCGTTCTGTAATTTCTACAGTTTTCAGTGAGATGAGATAATCCAGAGGTATGACTGGACAGGAAGTTGTTTAGCTGTAACAACCCCCAGAACTGGTGATTATCAGGACTTTTTCTCCATTTGAAGAGTTAAATTTCATGAATTATTTAAATTGTTTGAAATGTTTCCCTTACGTATAATACATGATAAGATTTTAGAACTATACGACTCTAGCCCTAGGAAAGGTCATCATAGAAAATATGCTCTAGGAACAATGCATTTGATCAGGAAGGGAGCAGATCTACTTTTACTCTCGTTTATTACCTGAAGACAGAATCATTTTAGCATGCTCAGTATAACTGGGGTCAGAAGAAATACACCTACTTTAACACTGGAAAGGTCCGACATGTTCTTATGAAGGAATGCATACTGAAAAGGAGGATACAATTTTTGAATGAATTCCACACTTATGTAAAGACATTCTTGCTGTAGCGAGAGAGATAGTTCAATGCATAAGAACAGATACTGCTCTTCCCAAGCACCCAAGTTTGGTTACCAGCACACACATGAGGTGGCTCATGACTGACTGAATCATCAAGAGGTGATCAAACTTTCTTCTGATATTCTGGGTACCTTCACTCACATGGCATATACTCACCCAGACATAAAGACAAACAATTACAAAAATCTTTATATAGAGAGATATGTAGATATAAATAGATAGGTATTATGAAGCTTATAACTCTTCAAATGGCAAGAATTTGGACTTTGTCGTTTTCATTTATAGTGAATGAAAGTATGGTTTATTGTACAAAATACAAGGAAATGAGAACTCCCAGACATGTTTTATTGGCGTAATTATAGTGGCAAGACAGCAACCACCTCTAAACAATGAAACATCTGCCTTGATAAAAAAGGATGAAGGTTTTCTCTACAATCAAAATTCAAAGCTTCTAATTCTGAATCTCATGTACTCTATCACACCAATCCAGAGTTTTATTTTACTGTATTATTTATCAATATCATCTGATTTTCATGTTTTTCGTATAGACAAAATACATATTTTTTTTATTTTTCGAGACAGGGTTTCTCCGTAGCTTTTGGTTCCTGTCCTGGAATTAGCTCTTGTAGACCATGCTGGCCTCAAACTCACAGAGATCTGCCTGCCTCTGCCTCCCGAGTGCTGGGATTAAAGGCATGCGCCACCACCGCCCGGCGACAATATACATTTTAAAGTTTACAGTTCAAAGTTACAGTTTAAAGTTCAAAGAAAATACACGTCTAGCCTGTCTAACCCTCTATTATCTCCTCTTCATTTTACCTTTTCAAAAATGTATTCTATTGTCACAATATTCAATACCCTACTGCTAAGCCTTCTTCGTGTTGGCAGCTTTAGCACATTTATATGTGTGTGTGTGTGTGTGTGTACAAATATATGTGTGTGTGTATTTTCATATATCCCCTAATCATTTACCATTAGTTGTGTTAATTTTAATAAATTCATTTTACCATTAAAGTTTCCTAATTGTTCAAACTTGTAGTATTGTCCCACGAGAATATTGTCTATAGGCCGGGTAGTGGTGGCTCATGCCATTAATCCCAGTAATTGGGATGCAGATGCTGGCAGATCCATGTGAGTTTGAAGACAACCTAGTCTATAAGTGCTACTTCCAGGATAGGCCCCAAAGCTACAGAGAAACCCTGTCTCAAGCAACAACAACAAAAACAAAGAAAGAGAGAAAGAAAGAAAGAAAGAAAGAAAGGAAGGAAGGAAGGAAGGAAGGAAGGAAGGAAGGAAGGAAGGAAGGAAGGAAGGAAGAAGAATATTGTCTATAGTATTGCCAGGATTATTGTCTAACATATAAGTGTGATGATTGCAAAATATATGTTATGCAATGTTGTGTGAGCTGCTTCTCATGATTTATTTTCCACCTGTCTCTCCTGCCACGCTCATGTCAACTTCCGTATATAAATGCTTTCCATGAACTCCTTAAAGTGATCAAGCTACTGTATTTATTATTTCATCATTCTTGTCTTAAAATTTCACATTTACGAGGTTGTTTAAAGCTAGAAATGGTTCTTAACAGAAACTACAAGGGCCTACAGTTTTGAAGAAATGTAAAAAGAAATTTATTTTAAAGGGAATGTTCTTCTGAAATCTTAGATTTTATATTTATGAATTAAGATTAATCATCTGTGGGGTATTTTAAATCTACATCCAGATAATTAACATAGTCTAAATGCATTTTGAATAACAAAGTGGACTGTAGATCGACAGAGATTGCAAGGTGAAATCTTACTTGACAAAGTCAAGAGGAGGAATGGAAATTAGGGAGCGGCAACAGAGTACAGACTTTCTTCAGAGATGGATTAATTGCCCACTGTTAAGCAGCATTATGCTTGATTATCATTTAATGAATGGTTTGATTTACCTCATGTTACTATAATGGCTTAAAAGTCAATGACCTTGTCATGTTCTGATCAGCATTGCTGAGCTCTGATGAAGTGCATGTTTTAGTGAAAAGGAGTACTGTATGATGAGAACAGTGTGAGCTGAATCAATATTTAGGTGATGGTGTAATCTTTATATTCACCCCAATGTGTCATATATAAATCATAATGACCATGTTAATTCGTTGTAATATAGTCATTTTTACAAACTCGTATATATTTGTGCACTGTCCTTTCCACTGGGATTTGCTGAAGCTTTTTAATTTTTTTCCTGATAATTCTTGTCAGTTTGTTTTTGAAAACAGTGATGGAATCTGAATCTAAATGACTTAAAGATACAATGTTCTCAAATTATTTTCCAGATTAAAACTATCAAGCATTTTTTTCCCAGGGTCACTTCTTTCAGATTAAAAAGAATAACATTGTGTTTGCAAATGGAAAGTGTGCTACCATGGTCATTTAGAACTCGGCAGTGGCCATTTCATACACTGCATTGCAATAATTTTAAATAACCAGTTTTACACTCCTTGAAAAGACTGTATGTGGTTTGATAAGGCAAAACATTAAAGATGCACATTTATACTTGTTTCTATTAATCCTTTATCATAAGAGCAGCACATACATGTTTGTTTTTCTTTTACATTTTTTCTTGAGAGAGAGATATATATATATATATATATATATATATATATATATATAAGTTGTAGCTTAGAATAAATGGGTTCATAAATTCTAGTTCACAGTCAATTTCACAGAGAACCATTTCTAGGTTCAATCAACCTCCTAGATGCACTTGATAAGCTTCAGTTATTCTGTTATTTTTTTTTTGTTTGGCAAAAGGCTGCTATTTTAAGATTAAGTGAAAATTCAATATAAGCACTCACTGTAGAAGCACTCTTTCTAGTTGTCTCTGAATTACTCACAGTACTAAAAGCATTTTTGGTTAAATTTTTTGAAATTAGAAGTTTAGAGTTCTTGTTCTTTTACAAATAGCAAGAATTCCAACATCAGTAACATTTGATAGTATGATTTTCCCCTGAAATATGGATTCCTCTAAATATGCCACATGCTTCTTAGTGATATTGTTTTTATTGCAGAATTGACAATGACTCTTAAATCCAAGTTATAATGATAATCTATAATGTTATACATGACAGGACCTATTTTATTATATATCACAATTTATTTACCCATATATCTATTTATTGGTGAACATTAGGTTGTATTTAACCCCACTGTTGTAGTGGATAAAGTTTCAGTGAAGATGAGAGAGGAAGTAATTTTCTGAACAGCTGATTTCATTTTAATTTTTTAATTGAAAATAGATTTTGTCATACAATGTCTTGTGCTTACAGTTTTCTCTAAGCTCCTCCAATATCCTACCTCCCTCCCTTCCAATCTTAATCTCTCTCTGTCTCTCTACATTTCTATCCTTCTGTCTCTCTCTGTCTCTGTTTCTCCCTAGCTCACTTCTGCCTATCTCGCTTTAGAAAATATATAAGCCTATAAAGAAAAATAATAAAATAAAATAGAGATAAACAAACTGGAATAGAAAAAAGACAAACAAACATAAGAAAATATTCCTGGACAAGGCACATAACATGTTTGCGCAAGCAGGAATCCTATAACAACCAAAGCCAAGAAGCCATATTTAAAAAGGACTATTAATGTTAAATTTAACAAAAAAGCTCTGACAGAGCAGTGTATCAGATAATTTTCCAGTATATACAAAGATTTAAAAAGTATGAAGAAAAAAAATTCCCCGACAAAGCATGATACGAAGAACTTCCAAAGGTGCCATTGAGTCAAAACTAATTTTTCTTTCGTGAGTAGTTATCACTTGGAGATATCTTCTAGAGTAGAGATCAAAGACTGTGTCCAAGTCCCTCTCAGCTGGGACCCCATCTGGCTTACACCCATGAAGGTTGTGTGCATGCTACAGTGTCTGTGAGTTTATAGGTACATAGGTGCTGATGTTTAGAATGCCTTGTTTCCTTGGTGTCCTCCATCCCCCTAAATGTTTACATATCCTCTTGCTCAGGGTTCCCTGAGCTGTGAGGGGAAGAATTTAATAAAGACATACCATTTAGAATTATGGTCTCTCACTCTCTGCACATATTCCAGCTCTCTATTTGTTACCATCTACTAGCTTCTCTGATGACAGCTGAGCAAGTCACTGGTCTGAGTATAGCAGAATATCATTAGGAGTCATCTCTTGCATTTTGAAGAACATTAGTTTATAGTTTTGCTTTGCTCCATGGCTCACCTAGTTTCAAGTTCTTGGCCAACTAAGCACAGTCAGGGTTGGGATCTGTCTCATGGGTTGGACCTTATATCCAATCAGATATTGGTCAGTAAGTTAACAAGATTTGTGCCACTGTTACACAGAACATCTTTCAGGCAGATCAATACCATAGATCAAATTGTTTGTTACTGGGTTAATGTTTCCCTTTCCTCTTTGGTTCTGTGAAGTATACTTTCCAGACCATGGACACTAGTCAGTATGGATGAAGGCTCTAGCTGGGCACCAGCTCTTCTTCTCTGTGTTCAGTGAGTTGCATAGGTGTTGTCTTCATCAATAGAGCCTTACTGTCGGTTTATTGAGAGAAAACAGTAGCCTCACAATAGCGGGCTTGTTTGAGGGGTTCTATGGGGCCACTTTGGGCAACACCTAGTTTAGATATAACTCACTCCTATAACTTGACTTTTCCTTTGGTGACATGAGATGGGGCTCTGTTTTCCCTGTTATTTGGTGATTTTGTTTAGACTGCCTTTCTTTTTGTATGTACTTTAGGAAATTTCTACTCTATTAGGTTTCCATACTACTCCTCCAATGGCCCTTTGTTTTGGCTATCTCCCCTTATATTCATTCTCTTACCCCACTTTCCTCCTCCTCCGTGTTTCATCCTCCTGTTCCAGTCCCTGTTCTAGCCCATACAGGAATATCTATTTTCCCCTTCCTATTGTATATCAAGAGTAGGGGTTGATGAATTAAGTGACTGTCTCATCTTTAATTTCTTTGGAAAGTTTTATAGAGTCTTCCTAAGAATGGCCACACTGACATATATTTTTCACTAAATGTGTGCATTCCTTTCTTCTCTTTCCTAAGAATGTCCATACTTACTTACATTTGATTAAAAGTATATATTGTTTTCCTTCTCTTTATGTGATAAAAATCTAACGCTTTTATTTCCGATCTTTCCATAATAGTCATCTGTATTGGAATAAAACTGACTCTGTCTGTACTGTACTGTTAGAGATACTCTATGTTGTGTTGCAGTTGAGAAATTCAAAAGACCACATACTTTCAAAGCCTAAACTATGAACCCTTTGGTCCTTTTAGATAATCCTTGCAGATGCATATCTTCATTCCTTATCTGACATGCGCACATATATTACAGTATTCTATGCCATGTTTATCTGTCTTAAAACTATTTGGACTTTTACCAGGATACCTGATTTCTAGTGAGGTGTTATTTTTGTGATTCATTGTGACGAACTGGAATAGTATTTGAAATCTGGTTTTGTTCTTTTAAACTTGGAAGTACGTAATATGTTCCAGACCTTCAATTTTTAGCCTCATTAACTGAACCCTTTGTATGACTGTTTTAATTGCACCCAATATAGCAAAAATACAGTTGCAGTTGCATGTGCTGGGCCTATTGGCATACTATTTTTTCTCTTGTGTTATATTTTCTCAAGGCTGTTGGGTTTTTTCTACCTAAAGCTTACCCTTCTGTACATGATGGATGTTGTCAGAAAATTCTTAGTGTGTGAGCAGTCTCCCATGAAATCATGGCATTTACCTAGAATATAATCCAATGTAGCTTCCATAAATCTTTAATCAAGTATATAGCTTGTTGTGTTTTCTTAATAAACCAGTAAGCATAGAAAATTTAAAGCCATTATTTCATGCTGTTTTAATCCATAAAATAGAGGGAAGTGGTTGTTATTTTACCCATCTGCAGCAAATGAGGTAATTTTAACAAGGCTTGGAATAAATACATTGAATATGGTACCCATTTTTCAGCTGGGCCTGGCATCCAACTTCATGAATAAAAAAGATGCCATTTATCATATGGTGATAGTCATACACATCATATTTATCATGTCTGTAAAGGAGTAAGTTATATCTTGGAACTGTTTTTATTACTGACTGGAGATTATAGAATATGAACCTATTATAATCATGCTAAGCATATATACAGAGTATACTTATTTTAAGCTCATATTTAATTTTATAGGAACATATATTCACTGCTATGCAGTTTTAAAATGTTAACATATTTGATATTTCAAAACTGATTTCATCAGGAAGAATTTATAACTGTCATTGTGTTAAATATCTGTTTTAAAGATATACTTAAAACCTCTAAATCTTAAATTTATCAAATTTAAAGAAACTTGAATTTATCCCATGGCTTACTTGACCATTTTGCTAGTTTCTTAAGAAACTGTGTTATTTGAACATTTTTCATTAAAGATGGTATTATTCCTAGCTTAGGTGTGCATGTTCCACACTCAAACTCAGGGAGCTAGACCAAGAGAATTTTGAAATTGAGGCTAGCCCAGTGGCAACATAGCAGGAACATGGCTTTTTAAGGGAAGAGACTTTTTAAGGGGGGGACAAAGATTATGTTTGGAGTTTTTAGCTTAAATAGCATCTAATTACCAAACATCTCTTTTTAATATGCACTTAAATGCTGTCAACACATAGCTTCAATAGAAAGACTATGCAGAGAATATCAAGACTGGTCCTTCTTCCAAAAACCTAGCTGTCTTTTATCAACTCCAAAGTCAACGGATTTACACTGAAGTATTCAGCCACAGAAATTTTCTCAGTAACACATGCTTCATCTGTTTTTAATATCTCCACATTGGATGAGGAGACATACACATTGAACTTTATCTTCAAAGAAATACAGAGAATAAGAGGTAGAGCAAGGACTGACATTAACCCCTGATTGTCTCTGCCCTGGTAAAGGACACCAACAGTATTGCTTCTCTATGAACAACTTAAATACAGAGAATGTACTAAAGTCTAACACTTTAGACTTACAAAGGGTTTCAGAAAAGAATAAAAGGAAAAGTTTTGAATTCTATAAAGAGTGGGTAATAAGACAGTCACATTTTTAGTGTTAGAGTTTTGCTAGTGTCAATCAAGAACCTCCCAGGCTGAGCCTTGGTTTCTGGCAGACATCAAGCATGAAATGTCTGTTTGATTGAAAAACTGCATTAATCAAGAAATGATCTCATACACCAGTAGTCAGACTTTACAGAAAACAAACCCAGATTGCTGCTGACACTTGAAATATATGGAAGCTAAAATTGTGACTCTTGAAATACAAAAAGATAGCTTTAATTTTCCCAGGAATTCTTTACTAATGTAGGTAGTATTTCCCTTTTTGGAAGTACTTTCTCCTAAATAAGTGTATTTCAGCCCTAAAATTGAAGGACATTTTCCACCATGGTATCTCCCCCTGCCAGGTAAGTAGATCCAGCAGTTTCAAATGTAGCCTTTTTGCCTCTGTTTTAAAAATATATCCATGATATATGTGGTTATTCCACAGATATTTTTATTTAACATGGATCTCTTACGTATGGAATCTGAGATTGTTTCAAAGAAAGGAGACTCCTACATACCATGCCCCTAGTATAAATGGTGTCTAGTAAAACACTCCTTCCTATTTAGGAGTAAGCATTTTCTAAAACCAGTTGTTTACCTAACATAATTGTAAATGAGATCATAGTTGTGTCTTTTTCTCCACTCATCCAGCAATGCAGAGAGCTCTGTACTTTGGCTGACTTCTCAAAGAACACGGCTTGAAAATTAAGGAAACTGATGAACGCATTGAATGTGTTCTGAGAGAAACACCTGAGGCCTCTTTATTGTTTAAGAGTATTGAGATAGTGGATTCCGAGGAACTGCAGCTACCCAAGGAATCTCATACTGAAGAAGAAAGAGGATGGTTCATGGTGTCAGCCAGAGTGGCAATAAGTCTGCGAGGAAGAGATTTCAAACAATTCTGAATTAACAGACCACATTGAAGGACAGACTGGAACAGGCACAGTGATGGGCCAGACCTTACCTTGACCAGGACTGCTTAGCTATTCCTACCTCTTCCCTGTTCAAGTCTAAGTCTTTATGTCAAGACCAAAACCATAGACTGTAGAGATAGATTTGGAGTATCCCTGAGATCATTCTTCTCTCAATGTAGTCATGTTGAATAAATGTCTTTTCTCCCCTTTTTATTATTTCTTGTCTCTTTAGTTGGCCTTTTAAAGATGGGTGGCAGAATGCAACTTGCTGTTGATGCCAGGTTTTGTATCTCTGGTTAGAAGAAATCCATGGGTCTGCAACTAAAATGAGAATTTTTTTTTTGATTAAATGATGATCCATTAACTTTTTACCTCCAGAAACCACAAGTAAGAAACTTGAAAGTGAGAGAAATCTCTGAGACTGTGCGGAACAGAAAACTTTAACATGTGTAGAAGATTAATGATTCCCAGGAACCAGCTCAACTTTGCTAGATATCTGTAAAGAAATACAAGCCCCTTTAATGGTTGCTATTAATAGGAGAACAATAATAAACGCCTTCTAACTCCAGAAATGAAGATTATACATCAAAAAGAAGTACAGTTTTAAAAGAAACATAAAAAAGTGTTTTAAAAAATGAGTCTTACACATTGCTTTTTTGTAAATAAAACAAATACTTTACAAATTACATGATTTGTGTGTATATATATATATTTATAAGACTCCAATATCAGTGTTAATATTAAACTTAGTAAACACTTTAAAAGTACTGGATATATACATGTAATGTTAAACTACACACTTAAAGAAACTTAAAAAATAAAGCCCATCCTTTGTCTTGGACTTTAAGATTGGTGGTTTAGAAGGAGATGACATAGTTGTAAACTTAGATGTGTATTCCAGTTTGCAGCTGGTAAATGTCTCCAGGAGAGTGAATGATGAGAATTCAGAACAGTTTACATGAAAAGGCTAATGTTTCAAATTGGATGAGTTTCCAATTAAAGAACAGAGAATTCCAGACAGAGGAGATATGCATGAGGATATGATATAGGATTGAATCACAGACACTAAGAGACCTGTGAGACTATATCTCTTCATTGATAGTATTATCAATACAAAGTAATGCTATAGAACATGATGGCCGAGAATCACACTACCTACTTGTGTGTTTCTGTAAAAGTACAGACTTTTATAATGTCTCACAGGAAGCTATAAATCACTTGAATTTGGCGCTTAGGTTTGAGGTTCCGACCATCATTTGTTATGTGACATTCAAACCCAATCAGATGAACAAGGTCACTAGCGGAAAGAGAGAAGGTCACACTCAGACCCACGAGGACACTGTTATTTAGAGTTCCAGTCTTTACAGAGCAGTCAAGTAAGATAAGAACAGAAAAATGTCCATCAATTTTAACAGTTTTTGAAGTCATTCTTAACCTTTGCCATTCCCTTTTAAACATATACGATGAAAAGGGCAGGCACGGAGGGGGAGGAAATCAATGAGAGGAGGTGATGCTGTTTTGCTTGCCCTGCATGCTCTCGGGCTTAAAAGGGCACTTGATCTACAAGGAACATTTGCCATTTGTTTGTATTTTCATTGACAATGCAAATCATTCAGTACGACAGAACATACAAACAACAAAGAATAATGTTCATAAGTGTTCACAGGCTGCAAAGGCCTAAACATGAAGACCTGGTGTGTCTCACAAAAGTCTGCCAGCCACTTTGTTGATGGTCAGTGATGCCTCAGAAAATAACAATATGAAATGTTATATGAAATATGATATTTATGTGTTTGTGGGATTGATGATCAACTTACACTACTGAAAAAGAGTAGTCAGGATTTAAGAATGAGTCTATACCATGCTGACTTTCAAAAGATTTATTTGTAGTTTTCCACAAATACTTTGATTGTAGTGATGATCAAACCGGTCTTGTTTCATATGCAGGCCTACCCACTGAGCGGACATTCGATTTAAAAGAAGACATTAGGATGAAGAGTAATAACAAATGTTCCATTATAAATAGCCTGGGCATATCCTTACAAAATGATATTTTACCAAATTTATTTTTTTCTGAATTTTTAAAGTTGTGCTTTCATTAGTCATCCTATTTGTGGAGTAAAAATATTCATGTACTCTGTCATTCTGCCTTCCTTCTACTTCAGTGAAAGACTATTTCACAATTAAGAGATTTAGGTGGTCAAATTCTACTCTAGAGATGTGTACTTCTCTTCCAGTCTACTTTTGACGTTTGGCTTTGTGGCCTCTCTAAACTTCAACAAAACTATATCTGTAAAAGTATAATAATGGTGGCTCATAATAAACATTATATTTTAATATAGCCTTCAAGAGTGACTAGCCTAGGGTGGGCTTTGCCATTTCTATGTCATGTCTGGCATAAAATATAACTGTGCTATTCATGGACTCATGCAGTAAAGCCCTTCCAGAAAAGTAATGATTCTTTAGTATTCAAGCTCATTCCCTTTAGAGGCAAAACTAACATCAGACAGCACACTAAACATTAATTCTGTCATGACATTTTTCTTGTTTATCTTTTTAAAATTCTGCTTTGGAGCTTGAAAGGTAACTCAATGATTAAGATCACTGACTGTGCTTGAGAAGGACTCAAGTTCAACTCTTAGTACTCGTATGGTGGCTTTCAGACATCAGTAAGTCCAGTTTCAGGATCTCTAACACCATCCACTGTCCTCTGTGGGCACCTGAACACACATAATGCATACACACATGCACACACACACACACACACACACTTAGGCATGCATATATATGTGATGAATAAAATCTTTTTAAAAAAAATTCTGGATAATTTTAATACAACTGGAGGAATCCCACGTGGCCTGACTGCAAAGAGACTGACTTTCTAGTTCATTTCTACTATAAAATACTTATGTTAATGAAAAGATTAATGATTTGAAATTACTTACTAAATATTTATTAATATGCTTTCTCGTTAGTGAAAGTATGTTTTTTTCTGAAATTTTAATGTCATTTTCACAAAGCAAATATCATTGCATAATTCAGATCATGAATTTTAGTACTTCTGTTTTTTTGAGCTCCAAGTACCTTTATTAAGTAATAAAAATCTAAATATAGAGCGTATATTTTTTATAATACTTTTATCCATGAAATAAGGCCTTTGCTTGAAAGTGAACAGCATTTGTAAATTTCAAATATTGTGTGATGAGAGGCAGATCGGCTCTTCATACATGATGGAGTCTGTGAACATGTTCCCAGACTATGAACAAATTTTGACATCTGAAAATAGGTTTTTGATTATCAGGAATAGCTAATCTCTGAAATGCTTTTATTTCATCTTTGTCCATATTCCTATTAATAATTTATATATATATGTATATTAA
>NW_026067903.1:9653151-9686767 GCF_014885135.2 Alexandromys fortis | reverse complement strand
ACATAGATCTTGAAGTTCTGGCTAGAGCAATAAGACAACAAAAGGAGATCAAGGGGATTCACATTGGAACGAATGAAGTCAAACTCGCTATTTGCAGATAATATGATAGTATACTGAAGTGATCCCAAAGACTCTACTTAGGAAACTTCAGCTGATAAATACCTTCAGTAATGTGGTAGAAGAGAAGATCAACTCAGCTCAAACAAGTCAATTGCCCTCCTATATACAAATCATAAAGAAGTTGAGAAAGAAATTAGAGAAACATCATCTTTCACCAGAGCCACAAATAACATAAAATATCTTGGGGTAACTCTAACCAAACAAGTGAAAGACCTATTCAACAGGAACATTAAGTCTTTGAAGAAAGAAATTGAAGAAGATACCAGAAAATGGAAAGATCTCCTAAGCTCTTGGATAGGTATAATCAACATAATAAAAACGACAATCCTACAAAAAGCAATTATGGATTCAATGCAATCCACATCAAAATCCCAGTACTTCTTCTTTTCATAATTTAAAAATATTGAAGTAGCTGAGAATTTAGACAGAGACTTATATATATATGATTACTTGTCTGTCGAATTACTGCTATAGAGTAGTTAATACAGCATAGAGCTATCTAAGTGCTTGGACTATAGGCATGCACTTCACTCCTAGTTAATTTCCATTCTTTTTGTTTGTTCAATATTAATTGATTTTTATTGAAAAGGTTCACAATATATTTTGATCACATATATTCCTATCTCCCATCCACTCCCTGATGCTTCCTACCTCTGTACCCGCCAACATTAGGTCCTTTTTCTTTCTTTCTCATTTAAAAAAAATGCAAACTTCAGGCTTCCTTACTTAATGCTCTGCTTTCAGAGTACCAGGATACACTTGGCTTGAATCCCAAAAGGTAAATAGAGCTATAATAACTTTGGCTGATATTTTAGTTTTTTTCCATAAAATATTTCTACTTTATATAATTCCTGGAAAGGCTTCTAATTAGTGATAGTTATGATGCATCAGCTTCCCCATTGTTCTAATAATACTTGTATTTTACTATTTTGTTAAAGGCATAGAGACCATTGAACTCTTAAGTAGACAGTGCTCCTACTTACCTAACCTATTTCAGTGGCACTAAATATCATAATATTGTCACAAAAAAAGCACATTAATAAAAAATAGTACCAGATGTCCTGGGAGAATACTCACTGGGTAAAAACACTTGCTGTGTTAACCTTACAACAGGAGTTTGGTCCCCAAAATCCACATCAAGACACAGGTCAGGAGCATGTGTCTGTTTCCCCAGCACTCTTATGGCAAGGAAGGGAGGTGAGACATGAGAATCACCCAGAAGCACATAGGCCAGCTAGCTTGGGATATATGGCAGGAGAGCAGAAACACTGGGAACTGCCTCAAAGGGTGAGAAGAAAGAACAATTTGTAAAAAGTTTTTCTCTGATCTCTGCATGTACTATGACGTGCTTACCACATGCATTTGCACACACGCAGTCTTGCATTTGCACACTTCTATGCATGCACATATGCATATACACACAAAGGTTTAAAAACAGAGAAAATGCAATATGTTTCAGCATTTTATTAAGTTTTGCATCTCCCTGTAATTATATAACTGTTCTCATTTTTAGAACGAAGTATCATATGAGATGTGAAGTTTGTTTTATTACCTTCCAACAAGTTCCAGCCTTCTATTATATGCGTCTCTTGGGAGCTCAGTGGAGAGATTTGCCAGCATATAAATCCCTGTGGACATGCCCTATTTATTCAGTGTTCCCTCGATCTTCTGTGCCCAAATGTTTTCTTCTGATGCTGTTACTTTACTGTTATATATTTAATGTTCTTAGCAGAGATATGGATGACTCTAGCCACAGAATTAATTAATGCAATCATTTGCCCCATTATAGTTGTATTTACAAGTCTCCCCGTTAACTGATGAAATAAGCCAGGTTCTAGGATTATATAAATATGCTTCCCATTTTTTGAAAGAAAATTTGTAGGTGTGAATGGCATCTTGAGGAGCCCTGGATAAATTAACTATAGACTTTCACATCTGAAATCAAGATTTCTGATGTGAGGTTCAAAATGAATAAATGGTTATTCCTAAATATATTTATTTTCTTGTTTTTCTTTGTCATTGGTTCACCTTGATTTTAATATTTGGTAGGTATAAACTTCATTAAAAAGAAATAAAAAATCTCTGTCTGTGCTCATGTATTTATTGTATAAATATAGACGGATGCATGACATTATATAGATGTTGATATCAGAGGACAAAATTACTTGCCAACTTGTTTGAGACATTGTTTCTTGTTAGTCTCCGTTTGGTTGCCAGGCTAGCTGGACTTTCAGCTTCTGGTAATTCTTCCATCTCCATCCCCCATCTTCCTATAGGAACGCCTGGAATGCAGACACTTGCCAGTATGTTGCATTTGTGTGCATTCTAGGAATGAGAAATAGATCCTCATTCTTATGCCACAAACAATATCTTTATCCACTGAGTGACCTTCTAAGCCTAGCAAAGCTCTATTCTTAATTAGTAATGAGGAGCTTCTTCTAATACTTCAAGCATTATTTTAAAAAAATAGATCCCAAACTAAACAGCAAACTTTAATAGAAATACACTGAAGATACCTGAGTTACAGCTCACATTGCCTAATGAGAAATATGTAATTTGTTTCCTCACTTGAACCTCCCTTTTGTTTATCTTCAGTATATTCCACTTCAAACTGGTATAACTGCAACTTCAAAGTCATGGTGATAATTCAGATCTACCAAAGAAAAATTAAGTGTTATACTTGAGATTACTAACTTTCAAATTTTTAACACATACCTGTTAACTTGGTTGGTTGTTAATACTATCTTAATTTTAACAG
Source organism: Alexandromys fortis (assembly GCF_014885135.2). NCBI lineage: Eukaryota > Metazoa > Chordata > Mammalia > Rodentia > Cricetidae > Alexandromys > Alexandromys fortis. The sequence continues at coordinate 9,683,889 of NW_026067903.1, read as the reverse complement.
CTTTATTAAAGCAAATTTGCACATGAATATTGCTGTAATTTGATACTTTTACAAGAGTATACTACTCAAACATTCAGTATAATCATGATAATGAAAAAATTCTCTATCTTCAACTTTTTCTGCTCAAAGGTTCTTTTTGTTATTTTTGACTCCTATGCCTCTCTAGCTTATCCAAAACCCCCAAATAATTATAGCACTGTTTTTGTAATTATGTCTGATTTTGCCTATCCTCAAATTCTGCCTAAATAAGATTTGGCAGCTTGTACTGTGTTTTGAGGGAAGCTTGACAATTCACTTCATGTAAGTGTTTGGAAACGCCTCCAACTTCTATCACACAAATAAGAGGCTCCTGTCTACCGTGAGTGGCATTGCTCAGCAAGCCTGAAGCACTGCGGTTTTCATCATTGATTTGTTAATAGACCATTTGTTTTTGTCTTGTTTTATTGTAAATTTCAAAAATGTGTACAAAAATTCTGTAATCTGAAAGTTTTTGTAAAAACAAAGACATCCATTTATCAATAATGACCTTTTATTTGAGTATGTAGATCATATATGGAGACACTGCCAAACTTGTAAAATTTTTAAAGTAGTTGTGCTTTTTTTATATTTCTATCAACAATTTTATATCTATAGATAGATATTTTATACCGATCTATCTATATCAATTATATGTCTCTCTATAGAGATATATCTATATGGATAGATAGATATATCTAAATGGATAGATAGATAGATAGATAGATAGATAGATAGATAGATAGATAGATAGGCAGATCGATGAAAAAGTGTCTCCTTTTTATCATTGATAATTGATATAGATATGGTCCCTATTTTTAACTGGAGCCTTGCCACTATGTAAACTTCATGACTTCAATTTGAAATTTCTTCATCTCTACTGAGAAATTACTGACAGAGCAGAGCACGTTCTCACGTGCTTCCAAACCATCTGCAGATCTTTGGAGTCAGCATCTGAGGTATGAGTTTTTTTTTTTTTCTCACCACCAGTCTTGAATTCTTATCCTGTTTCATGTCCTCAACTAGACATGTCCTTTGAAATAGTTGATCCCAGTGTGTCAAATCTTTTCTTTTGAAGAACACAAATTTTAATCTTAGTAAGATCTAGTTGATGATTGTATCACTATTTTTCTGTTATGAATTTTGCTTATGGTCTCAGATAGAAGATATGTTATAATTAAAGTTAAATAGTTTGTAATGTTTTAAGTTTCATAGTGTATGCTTCAAGTTTCCAAGTATTTGAACTATCCTAATTTTGATATATGAAGTGAGCTTGACAGTGATCACCTTTCTTTTTCTTCATTTTCCCCTTTCTTTTCTCTCCTTTCGTCTTCTTATGGATATAAGATATTTAGAAAAGCATTTTTGAAAATAAACTAAGCTGTTCTTTGTTCTTTATATAGAACTACATTTCCCTCTGATATCATTTTTTGTTTTCCCAAAGATTATTCTTTCCATTTCTTGCTGTATGGTCTGATAAGTATGTTCAGCTTTTATATGTGAAAGAACTCTACATTTTTTCTGCATCTTAAGGTTTTTTTTCTTTTGCTATGCAAAGTATTCTAGGTTGACATTTTTATTTCACATGATGCTTTAAGAGTTTGGCTTCATCTTTGCACCTGAATTGTTCCTGATGAGAAATGTGTTGTGAAGTTCACAGTTTCTTCCAAATTGTCTCTATTCTCCAGAAGCATTTGCATTTTCATCTTCCTCATCCACACAGATGACTGTGATTTTTTTTACACTGTATACTATGCTCTAGGTGGTCCTTCATTTCTAGTGCTTTATGAGTCATATGACATGCATTTTTGTGCTTGTGATTTTCAAGGATTCAGAAAATTTATAGATATAATATCTTGTTTTGTAAAGTATTCTAGCAATTTTCTATAGATATTACTTACATTTTTGAAAATTTCTTTTATAGATGGATTTTTTAACTTTTGGAAGACAGTGGTGCATATGTCTTTATATCCAAGTTTGTCAATTCTATTACCCGTAATCATTTGACAACTATTTTGTTTATTGTAATATTTTGGAAAGTTAACTTTATTAAATATATAAAATTTTAATATAAATATATAGTAAGTAAAGTATGTCACCAAATAATGGTCTCCTTGAAAGGTCACATTCTTTCAGTATTTTTTTTCTTCTGTCATTAATTGTTTGTGCTGTCATTTGTTTGGACTATTATTTTTTTGCACTCATTTGAAATTTCATATATTCTCCTTTTTTAGTTTGTGGGGTAGAAAGCTGGGTAGATCGCTGCCCAAGACCATAGTGTATGCCTATGGAATTGTCTCTTCCCCTATACAGTCTTTGTCTTCTGGTAATTTTCTGCAGTTTTCCTTCATATTAGAATGCATTCTTATTTGTCTTTTGGTTATATATTCACCTATGTGTTATTTACAACTGTATTGCCTTGGAGAAAAAAAAAACTGATAATAACCATAGACAGGTGGAAATTTATGTATAGAGTAGATAGTTAGAAAATATTTAAATTATGGAACACCAACATGTTTTTACTAACTAAAATTACAGACTTAAGTGATTGAGATTAATGATTAAAGAAATGTGGATTTCAATTTCCTCTCAATAGTTTGTAAATCTTGTCATTCTCAATAATATCTGCGTGAGGGCTCAAGGCACTCAGGGCAAACCCATTCTGTAATTGATTGATATGAATGCATGTTGTAATAATCCTAGAGAGTATTATCTAAGACAAGGGGACTCATGTTTGGATTAACTGACTTTTCCTGGATCATAAAGCATAGAGAGGAAGTGTGCTGTTTGTAAACTTGTCACAAATGTGTATTTTTTCAAACTGAATCAATTCTGTCAGGGTCAAGGTATAAGAAGTTTTGAGAATTTCTGGTGTAGAGTCATGAGGGAGGGTGTTGCAGATTAAATTATAGTTTCAAAGAGACAAATAAAGCAATGCTGCTGCAACTCCTTTGAGTTTTAATTATTGGTTATATTTTATGCTTGCTATTAGTGAAAATTGTAAGAAATACTGGTACTGATTTCTTATGAGCAGAATAATTACCCCTTTCCTTCATTAACCATGCATACTTCCTATAGAGGGTTCAGATGCATTTTTCATAATCCTCTTTACATATTTGTTGTTTAATTTTTGAATAATTTTATCAATGGCTCAACTAAATAGTGATACTTACTTTGTAGGAACAGTCACATATACACACCTATCTCCATCTCAAACATGCAAATAGTTGGTGGCTAGAGAAATTGTTGTGGCCTAAATCTTGAGCTGTTAGTGTTGTGTAACAGGGTTAGCAACGTTGAGGGCTGTATGACTTCCTACCTCAGTCACTTCCATGTAGTATGAAATGGTCATTTCTTCATGCATACATTCTACAAAAGAATTTACTCATCATTCTAATAAGGCAATATCATTCTTACCTGTTTATCCCTATTCAAAATATTGGTTATTAATCGCTGACATACACTATCTTCATTACAAATACTTTCTCAAATGATATGATCTTACACTTGTGATACTCAGTCAATACCAACATCCGACTGGGAACAAACATTTATATATAGTTGCTGGAATCTTACTTAGTCCTGTAGAAACTCTTCTACCTTTGTGGTTGTTAAAGCTACCTGAGTTGCATGTTTTTCCTTTATTTTTCTCTTTCTATTACATGATGCCAGGATAATATCTAATCTTATGCTGTGTTGTTATTTATTGTTGAAAGTTACTATATGGTGGTAGACTTTACTTTCTCAACTTTCATGCACCAAAATGATATACAGATGTATAAGCATATACTTGCAAAAATATCAGTGATACAAAATGACTTCTCTGACCATTGACTTATAATATTGAATAAACTACTTATATAAAGCACTAAAAATCTTGATATGAGCATTTCAGAAGTTAATCTCTCTGGCAATGCTTCTGGGGATTTTCATTTAAATATTATAGTTAACCTATAGGAGAAGCTACCAATATTCCTTAATTCATCCTCATCCACTTCTTAGCTACTAAATTTTTTTTTCCTTCTAGAGAAATGAAGTGGCTGCCTTGTCCATTCATAATCTCATGCCTTTTGCACAAGGCCTATAGAGTCATAGGCAACCAATTTGCAATCAAAGTTTGAGTAATATAGGTCATATTGGCTTTTAAATATTTATAGAATATGTCCTTTATGGAAAAGAGAAGAGAATATATCATCAAATTCTATCATTGTGAAACAAATCCCTTAGTTAAGTAAGGGATTAATTTGAGAACTTCCTATTAAGTGCCAAGGGAAATACAAATTTTAGCAAATATTCATTATCATGACTTTCCTTATAAGTAGCATTGTAAGGATAAATAATCATTGATATATTATAATGAGCCATTAGAAAATTATAGACTGTGTTTGTTCTACAAACTATCAATATGCAGAGTGCTGTGATTATTTAACGATCAGACATATATTGTACTTTCATTGCTTATTGTAGGTCTAAGATTCTGTTGACCATCCCCTTGGCTTTTCTTTTTTCTGTCTTTTTTTATTTAAATAACTTTTTTTCATTTATTTTACATACCAAACAGTTTCCCTCCCTTATCTTCTTGCTCCTCCCATTTCCCATCTACCCCATTCCCCATCCACTCTCCTCCATCTCCATTCAAAAAGGGTCAGGCCTCTCATCGGCTTGCACAAAGCATGGCACATCATGAGGCAGGACTGATCTCATCCCCTTATGTCGAGGAGGGGCCAGCATGGGGAAATAGAGTACAGGATAAACAACCTACAATCCATAACCTAGAGAAGCTACATAACAAGGAGGTCCCAAAGACCGATGCATGGATTTCCTTTGGAATAGGAAGTAGAAAAGATCTCATGGGTAAACTGGGGGTGGGGTTGGAAGGTTGGAAACTAGAGGGTGTTGGTTGGACAGGCTGATTGCAGGAGGCAAGTTGAAGGCCAGTTGGAGGGGGAGAGTAAGAAAAGAGATTTCTTAATGTGAGGGACATCTTTTGGGGTTAGGGAGAAACCTGGTGCCAGGGAAAACCCTGGAACCAACAAGGATGACCCCCAACTAGGACTCCTAGCAATAGTGGAAAGGATGACTGAACTGGCTATCTACTGTAAGCAGATTGGTGACTTCCCTAACTGCCATCATAGACACTCTATTTAGTAACTGATGGAAGCAGAGACAGAAATCCACAGACCAGCACTGTGCTGATCTCTGTGAGTCTTACTGAAGAAAGGGAGGTGGGAGAGATTTTACCACCCCTTGGTGTTTCTATTCAATAATTTGAAAGTAGCAACCTATGGGGTAAGGAGTACGTTCTCCAGTCACCTCTAGGTTGCCACAGCACCTCTGACCTTGTGGCAGAGTAGCAGCTGAACACCACGAGTCCTAAGGCAAGCTTTGCTTTTCCAAGTTTTGTTATCCCCTCGGGTACGGAGACAATAGTCTATCTGTAGTATATTGAGTTTAGTAGAAGTTCTCATCATCTTAAACTTGATGAATGGAACTTAAAAAATGCTTGCTGGATATCATCTCTATTTTATACTTGCAAAATGTATGATCTTAACTATATTTCAAAAATATAGGATGGTTTCATTTAATGTTTGTCTCCCAGAATCCCTTGGAACAGTTTTATTACCTAAAGGAAATATTGGTAATGTGCATTACAATTTTAGAAATTCTCTCTCTCTCTCTCTCTCTCTCTCTCTCTCTCTCTCTCTCTCTCTCTCTCNCTCTCTCTCTCTCTCTCTCTCTCTCTCTCTCTCTCTCTCTCTCTCTCTCATAGGACTTTTGGATAATGAAACACCTCCATTTGTTCTGGTACATTTCCATGTTCAGTTCTCTTTGCGGCATCACGCTTGGCTGGTGCTCAATAAATACTAAGAAGATATTTTCGTGAAGCCACTAGGGTCCTGGCAGATTCAGTCTTGCTCCATTATTCCATTTATGCACTAGAAGGGGATTAGCTTTGCTGCTAAATCATATGCCAATGCATGCTCTTACACTGCCAAGCACACAGCTGTTGATTAATACATATTAGCTGATAATGGATGTTCATTTCAATTTCTTCCTTGAGGTACATAAACAATGGCTATTTTTAGACCCAAATATGCTTGTGGCTCTGAAGACTAGCAACTATGAGAAAAAAAAATATGGATCTAATAAACATTCTTAACCCTTTCAAAGATGAGTTTCTCAAAAATAAAAGGAATTATTTTCTGAAATAATCTTTGAAAATACCCACACCAATCCCATATAATTAACAGAGAGAAAATTTATTATTATTTTCTTATTGTATATTTCTTACTTCTATTCTTCACATCTTCATTGTTATCTTCCTTTTTGCCAACTTGGGCAACATTTCATAGTCCTTTTCTATTTGAGAATTTTCTTTTCCCATTCCCTGGGAACCATTCATCCACATGGATTCTCAAACAAGGATCAGACTTCAAAGTTCTTCAACAACTGTAATTTACTGAACCTCTGAATCCCTATGTGTATGTTGCCCATTATAGATTTTTCTTAAATCCAGAAGGTTCTATACATTGTTTAGTCTTTTTCTAAGTGCATCATAAAACAATAGAGCTGGAAAATATAATTGTTCAAATAGTAAAACAATCGGACAAATGCATATTTATTGAATTATTATGGGACAGAAAACCCGGTCCTTACCATGCTAAACCTAACTTTGCTAGAAAATCTCCTTCTGTACAATCCCATTTGCAAGGAGTAAACAAACAGACTACTCCTTTAACTAACTACTCACTCTGAGGTTTTCTTTTCTTTTTGTTATTTTTTTTATTAATTTAAATTATTTCTGAACTTCTTTGTAACCATGCAAATGTTAGTTCTTAAAACACAGTTATTTGACTTAGCATCCTTTTTATTGTCCTATACTTTGGCCTCTCAGTTTGTACCATTCCTGGATGCACATTTTAATCAAAGGACAATCCATAGCAATTTGTTATCCAGCAATAGAAAGTGGAGCATTTCCCACAGTTATTCCCTTGCTTTATCATAAATGGCATACATAGCAGCCTTCTTAAGGTAATAATGCTAAGAACAATATAGAATTACTACAAGCTAGGTGAGGAATATAGGGAAAAATCAGGGAGTGAGTTGAAAGGAAGGGAGAAAAGGTGGTATAAGGTCCCTTTTATTGACACATATAGCAATTAGTGTCCCTGATATACATATGGCACATAATAGCAATTAACTAAAAAGAAGGCCATGTATTTGAATAAAAAAAGGAGGATTGTATGGAAGGGTTTAGACTGAGGAAAGGGAAGGGGGTATATTGATGTCAGAAGCTCAAAAATAAAAGAAATGTTTATTAAAATCAGATTAAAATAAAAACTAATGGTCCTGCTCATGTACCTGTGTTATAGTCCCAAGGTGAATGTTCTATCTTAGAAAGGCTATAAAGTTCCCATGCAACTGTCTGTCTGAAACTCCCTACTTTCTCCAATGACATTTTTAGATTTTTACTTAGTTAAAACTACCTGTACATAGATAGATTCAGGAGAAATATTCTGAGCACAGTACTTCCTGAGTTTTTAGAGATTAAAATTTTGGTCTTTATCATCAATATTTTGGAAGATTTTCAATTCTTGAGTCATGATTGCTCATGATCTTGAGTATGTCAAGTGATTTTGAAATATCTCTACATGACACACAGACCATTGATGATCCCATTTCCTTTCTCTTACAAGTAACTCTCATTAGATGTTCATTTTTGTTGTTGTTGTTTTTGGTTTGTCCAGCAGAAAATTTCTTCAGCTTAACAGATACTGATCTATGACCTCCCATTCAAACATCAAGACTAGATATGTAGGAGTTGCCCTACATGTTTTGTCACTCATATTTTGTAATATAAATTGAAATAAAACCAACCATTTTTAGTAGCTGTACTGGAAAAAATCATGGTCAATGTGTTAATCTACACATAGTAGTGTATCCATCGGGGGAAAGGAAGAGAAACAGTCCCAATATATTATTCAAAACATGATGAAATTTATAAACTGAGAAGCTAAAGACCTACTCAAAGCACAGTGGACAGACAATCAAGGATCCTGCTGACCTAATATTTGTTTAGAACTTAGAGACGTTATTTTAGATATTGGATGCTATACTAAAAGGCGCTGTGCTGTCATCATTGTTTGCCAACTATTTAGGATGCAGTTTGCCTACGGTGAAGTATGATTGTGATTAAAACTTTGAAGAAATTGTTTAAAAATACAGTTGGCTTCCTCTGTAACAGCAAGTCTCCCAACAATGACACACCAAAGTGTTCCCTTTTAGTACCAAATGCAAAAAATATTGATTTTTCTCTAAAGTATGTCATTTGCCGCTTTGCATTAAGGCACTTTAAAAACCTTTTAACACTGCGGAAGTTGAAACTAAAGTACTTGAAATGTACATTTTGTGGCATAATTTCTTAAGAATATTTGATCACAGGTATAGAATAATGATTGCATTTCATGCACACTTTCATGAATTAACTTTTTCCTTCAATGCCTGTCATGGTTTCTATATATAATTGCAAAGTAGTCTTTTTCTTCATCCTTCTAATGCACAGTAAAGTATAAATTAAGGTATTTTCTTTTATAAGTCAAATACTTAGCAATTTTCTATATATTTTGGAGGAAATGGTCATAAGTATTCGTTACCTACCTAGAAGAAAAAACATAGTTCTTATAAATTATGGATATGAGAATTTAAATAACTGTTTTGCATATTTAATAGTAATATAATTCCCAAATGAAACTGTGTACTTCTGATAAATTTCTAAGAACTTAATGAAACAAAAGAAATGATAGACATAAAATTACATTTTATAATGTCAGCATTATTCACATATGATAATAATCATAGGATTCTAAAGCGCAGTTAGAAATTGCAATGTTTTTTAGTCATGTAAAATCCACATTTTGGCCATTCCTAGTCATTAGAGCTGATATGATATCAGCAAAGTTGAAATTGATTTTATAAGCATGGTTCCATGTAAGTATTCTTCATTAAGGTTATTTATTGAGTCATTGCTAAAAGTAAAAATTCCATGTAATAATACTGCATATGCAAATGCATGCCTAGATACCTTATGTTCCCTTAAATCATAGTAATTTGACACCAAATCATAGCAATGTCTGTCTCTATGTATTTCTTAACCTTCTTCCTTTCAGACGTGACATTATGCCTACTGACACCACATAGTTCTAATACATTCTGTTTGTTCCACAATCTCATATTAATAGATAATAGGACACTTGTACTCTGCTCATTCATTAGCTTACTCCTTATTTTATTTTGACTCTATAGTGATACCAGTTTCCAGATATGAACGTCATTAATTAGGACATAGTTAGTTTGAAGTTAACAAATTAAGACATTATTCATAGTCAGTAGCAGTGTAAAAGGTACTTTTGACTGTTATTCACCAAGGACCAGCTGCAAGCAAATGCTACCTGGACTTAGCACAGATTGGGAGAATGGTCTGGCTACTGGGAAGTCCCTATATAAGGAGGATGCCTTTCAGGGCTGAGTGATAGTGGAGATAAATACCAAAGAAGAGTGAACATCATCCATTCAAAGCTGGAGAATTTGCCTCATTCAGAAGAACAGGAGATTTTTACTGGTGGCTGGGACAAAGATGCAGATATACACATGAGTCCAGCTAGCCAGGAGCTTCTGACTGAAGTATCTTCCTGAAAACTGTCTAGAGCCTGGTTACACACACACACACACACACACACACACACACACACACACACATAAACACACACACACCTGTGGTTAGATCGGTAAGATTTTGACCTCTAGAGTTTCTGCTCTTCAGGATGTTTACTTTGTCTTTCAAATCAACATTTTTGTTTTTTTGTTTTTGAGACAGGGTTTCTCTGTGCCTTTGAAGCCTGTCCTGGAATTAGCTCTTGTAGACCAGGCTGACCTCGAACTCTCAGAGATCCACCTGCCTCTCTCTCCCAAGTGCAGGATTAAGGTCATGCACCACCACCGTCTGGACACAAGTAAGCTTCTTACTAAATCAAAAGTGTATGCTGTTGTGATGAGCTCTGTAACTAATTACTGAACATTTGTAAGAATATTTTGTTTGCTAAAGTTTTATTGTTTATTTGTCCATTTGGAGTCTCCACTCTCTTCCGATTGTTCTGGTGTCTATATGCAGCCTCAAGGATGCAGTTTTGAATGTACTGAATCTACAGCCTTGTTCTTTATTTAAAAAATGCCCCTTACTTACTCATACATACATAATGAGGTGTCACATCATCTTATTATGTAATCTAACATTTACCCTGTAGCCACAATGGTTTGTCAGCAAACACCTTCATCGAGATCGTTCTGCACATCCCACTAATGTGCCACTGATATATCAAAATCTAGAGACCACAGCCAGGCTGCTTCTTGCATGAAAATGCCTGAACATCACTATTCTGTATGTTTCCTATAAAATTAAAAAAAAAAAAAACAAAAACAAAGTAAAGCTTGATTTTACTCATGTGTGTTGACTTCCTCGAGCCTCAGCTACTAGTGAAGTCCACATTCCCATTTCCATGTGGAGTTTGAACCTCAAGCCAATAAAATGAGCACAACATTTAATCAGGACTCTGGTACCCAAGGATATCTTATTCTATTCAGGCGTGTCGCTAATAATACTGGAGGATAGGTGGTTGTTTGTAAATAACACTGAATTAATTTTTCACAGATCTTGTTCCATAGGACTCCAAGATCAAGGTGTCATCACGTTATTGTCTATCTAGTGAGGACTCGCCATGTACTTAATAGATAACATCTTTCTTTGTCCTGCATGGTCCTACAGGATGAATGTGCACCTGTCAGTCTCATTTTGAAGGGCATTGATTTTAAACACGTAGGCAGAAGCCTCATGTCCTGACCATCTCTCATAGGACTTAGCTCTCTCTAGTATACATAGATGAAATTGGGATAGTTAAGCACATTCCTAATAATATTTTTAAATGACAGAGATGTTGTTAGAGAACAGCTAAGAAAACCTGATAGATACATGTTTGCAGTAAAAAAGGACAGCATCTAAAGGTCAATAGATAGTAAGTAACCGGTAACAGGTACCCTTCTGAGACGGCAATCTATGGCTATATTCGAAAAGAATACTTCTAATTACCAATATGTGAAATGGGAGAATAAACAAAGAGTACTAACATAAAATTCTGCTAAAAATGGAAAATAAAGTAATTAATCATTAAGAAAAAAACAAAGTGAAAACAGATTCTTTACAAAGCTCTTCAAAACCGGCAAATGCTTAGGCTGTAAGAAAGAAGAGATGAAATGACTGAACTTAGTAAAGGACATGGTGGCATCGTTTCCAACCTTAGAATTAAAATATGATGTACTATTATATGCACTTGTATGCTCACAAATCAAATACCTTAAATGCAAGAAGATTTTGAAGAAGGCGCAGTTTCTCAAAACGAACTCACAAAGAACTAAAACACCGGGAAGCGTGCATAACAGGCACAGGTGCAAGTGTTAATTTAAAAACCGTAGCAACAGTGAGAAGTCTCTGGTGCAGGTTTCTTGACCGTTTAGTTTCACTGGATGTTCAAAAGCAACTCCGGCACTGTGTAAGGACACTCAGCACATTGTTCCCTGTGCGAGCATGAGGACCTGAGTTGACTTCCAGTAGCCTATCAACGGCAGGTGTGACTGTGTGCTTCCGTAATCATTCTGCTTGGGAGGCAGGCAGGAGGAGTTAGCCTCGCCAATTTGATGAACTCTAGATTCAGTGCGAGACCGTCTCACAGAATAGTCAAGAATAGCTGAAGAAGAAACCTGATGTCAACCTCTGCCCTCCACACGTATGCCTGCGCACCCATACATGTTCCTGCATACGTACAACTGTTCTGATCCTGTTGATGTCTTATGTGTGTAACTACAGTACTCTGAGTTCATGAGTGCCATAGCAATGCCGTGCCAAGAAGATGGTGTTTTACAACACTCTTTTACATTCTCCTCTGGGTCACCCTAAATTTATCAATAACAACCTTAAGAAAATTTCTATTTGAGCGGAACTTACTACTGTCTGATGGGTAGGCAAAGAGAGCTTCAAAGGCAGGTCTCCGGCAGCTCATCTTTCCTTTACTGTTCTAGTCCAGTAGATAGACTTTATGCATGACACTGTTTGATGTCAGCCTGGGTCCTAAGGCATTTGGGGCTGAAGAAAATATTCTGGAACTCCAGTGATCAGGATTTACAGGTTCTCTTGCAGGGTTATTTCAGCCTTTCAACTTCTCACACTCTTATCTACTCACACTGCCTGGAAGCCCTGGAACTAAGCGACTGAATTTTCTATTGTCAGGTAACTGACCTCTTACAGGATTTACTGAATGTTTCCAAGATGACTCAGCCTACCTGCCTCTATCCAAACTGTCATAGGTAGTCAGGGAATCAGTTCCAGCACCTGTTGGGCCGGTCAGCATCTAAGTACTAGGAATATCCAGGGTCACTGGAATTCAGTCCTTTGCTGCAGACAGATCCCAGCAGGCAGACAAGATCTGCATCAGCTGAGCATGCAAACTATCTATAACAGGACATTTAGCCGTCAGGCAGTGGCTGTCATCATTGCTCTTAGAAGCCAGACATAGTGCGTCAACCAAGTGTCAAGGGCAAGATGGCTTGCTTGGGTGCCCAGGGACAGGGTCTTGGGGCCCTTCAGTGGTCAGTCACATTTTTTTAAGCTGTTAAGCAATCAGAGACAGGCACCCCACCCATGGAACTCGTCCTGCACTCAGTCTGGTCCTCCTCTTTTCTATGCTGCTTCTGCCTTTGTCTTCTGTTCTGGACATACACCACTGAAAATGTGTGAGCAAAGACTACCCAGGAGAAGCCTTTGATGTCTTGATGTTGCAACACAGGAGAAACAGCACAGAGGTGCTTTTTGGAACAGCATGTAGCCCCAGAGCATCTTCTGACACCTTTGTCTCCCACCCTTGGTATGACGTTGAAGCAGTCACACCTCAGCAGGAATCATTCGGTCCCCAGAACCTCCTGGGGACAGACTTCAGCAGCTCAAGAGGCTGACTGTGCAGCACCTGATTCATAGTGATAACTTAAGCAATGTGTCAAAGATGCTCCCTCTTGTTTTCCTGGTTCTATATTATTTCTCCAGGAGAAAAACAAGCATCAAAAACAAAAATCTCTTGGCCTTTTCTTCTTATTTTTTTCTCTAAATCTTAGTGTTTCTCTGTGATCTCTCCCAGCCTCCTTTCTTTACCTTTTTCTGCTTGTGTGATGTAATTTAAGTTGGTTCTCTACCTAGGAACTGGGCATCTGTTTATTAAACATTTATCATCATCTTCCATTTCTCAGTGTGCATGACTTCTAGGACTTCTGGATTTCTGTTTTCAGTGTCACCATCTTTGAACATATTTCAAAATATCCTCAACAGTTTGGTTCTATATATAATTATTTTGCTAATACTAAATTATTTTTTCATGTCTGCTCCAAATATATGTTATTATGCTTTATATTGGTGAACAAGAAAATATGATTTGTTGAGGCCCATACTTACCAGGTCACCCCAAGCCTGTAGTATGTCATGCCTAATTGCCAACACCTTTGCATCGCTCTTCCTGTGTCCTCCATCCTCCATTGGACAGTCTTTTGTTTGCACGCTTGTTACTGATCATCAAGGTACAATAAACATTTTGTATTGGGCTCTAAAAATTTTAGGGCTGCAAATTCTACAGCATATTATTCAAAATTTCCCATTCATAACTTTTTTATATCTCTTCCACTTCCTCACTCAATAAGACAATGGAAAGAAGAGTGGACCTCATAGTTTTCTTTTATCCTTTGTTTGGATCCTCCCAGGTCTTAATCTTTTAACAGCATTTACCACATTTGAATAATTATGTAGCACTTTATACTTAAGGCTCCTTTCCATTTAGTGAAGATGTAAGTTTTTATAAAGTTTTAAAAATTAGAGTTACATTTTTATTCTACATTTCCTAAGTAATTTAGGGGGAATAAATAACTGTTTCATATTCTAAGTCTTATTTTATGTATATATGTTTATATATTTAATGTATATTGATTTATATGTAAATTAATTTTATGGCAATATAGTGTTCTTCATTTTAATGGCTAATCCTAAATAATTCTAAAACATTCTTTTCCATTTTGTGCTTTGTCTTTTTGTGACTGTTATTGAAGCTCAAGTATTTATTTTTATATTGTGGTGTCCCTCATGAGCCCAGGCTTATCTTCAGCTTGAGGTCCTGCAGCGTCAGCCTCCTAGAAGCTGGACCACACACCTGTGCCACAGTGCTCTACACTGTTTCCTTTTAAAATCAATACAACATACACTCCATTTAAAGCAATTAAACTCTTCTACTCTATTCAAATTAATCTCTCTCCTTCCTTGCCAACACTCTCTGGGGCTGCTGTGGTGAATACTTGAGTATTGTCATTTCAGCTCCACTGATTCAGAAATACCAGTTCTTACTCCTTCTCATTTCCACTCCGTTGTTTTAATGTGAAGAAACAAAAGTTAAAGCACTAAAGCTTGACTTGGTGCTGTGTTCCCAAAGCAGAGAAGAGAAGATCTATGACTTTCTTCCCACAGTAAGTGTTCCGCCTTCAAGCCAGTACTGGAATAAACATAAAGAGTTCAAGGTTTAGCAAGAATGAGGACTGGAGTTTGGAAGGACCAGGAATCATGGCAGCTGCACAGCTGTGTCCTGTCAAAGGAGACTGACAGAAGCCTGGCAGAGACCGCAGTCTGGCAACACTTTACAGAGAGTGCTGCTCACCAAAGTCTTCTCGGGCCAGCAGAAGCAGACCTTGTACCTGAAGTGAAGGAAGGAAGTGAAAGATCTCCCTTTTCTGAGAAGGGTGAGATCACTACTGGAATTCATATGCAAGTGTGACATTTTAGCAGGGTTATTTCAAATGAATACTGATGAACAGCTCATACTTCCTCAGCCTTGAGAGAAACTGGAAAATTAGAAGTCTCAAATAGGACATTCTTGGATACTCAGAGAATAAACTGGCTAATTTATAAGCATGAATGTCAAACATTTTTATCACTTAACTGTGAATTGCTCTTTGGATTAATTTGTTAAAAAAAATCCCTATTTTTTCCCTTAATATGGCCTTAGATTTCTGATAATAAATTATTTTGTCATTCATTATGTGTTATTGCTTTTGAAATCAATTAATGTGGAAATTAGAGACACTTTCCATGTAATAATTTGATAATTTCTATAAAGTTTAAAGTGTTATAATGTTGCTCACAAGATACTGAGATAAAGAAATTTTTCCAAATGATTGTTCAGTGACTTCAAAATGGTTGACATACACATTTAATTTTCTTGAAACATGAATATTATCTTCAGACTATTTAAAGATATTTAATATAGAGAAACCATAATTGTATTCATATTTGCCATCTTAAAAATCTCAGAATTTTTATCATAAAGGGATGTTAAATTTTGTCAAATGCTTTTTCAGCATTTAATGAAATGTTTTTTTTTTCTTTCAGTTTATTTATATGATTGATTACATTGATAGATTTGCTCTCTATTTCATCTGGCTAACTGTAACCTGTTGTTGCAGAATCCATCATCCCACAAAATTTCTGGTGTGGAATATATATATATATATATATATACATACATATATACATATATATATGCCTAGTAAATCAGTCAATTTTTAAAGATTGAACAAGTTAAGGAAGATTTTGGCTTCCTAGTGGGCTGAACTTCCAATATTTTCTTTAAACATTTTATTTGACCCTTTGTTTCAAATTCATAATCTCTTAGTCACGATTACACTTATCAATCTAGATAGGAGACAAGCACAGTGACACTCAGAGTGAATTTTCCCTTTTAAAAACATCTTTCTGTTAGTTAGGCTGCCTGGATTTAAAAAAAAAAAGATGTTATTATTTGCATTCTTATGCTAACGACCAATGCTTGAGAGGCTATGGGACACAGAATAAAGAAACCACTAACATAACTCTGAAAAAAAAAAAATCAGAACATTTTTTTACCTTAACCTGTTTATGTCATAACAACTCAAACAAAAGAAGGGCTGCCCAGGGCATGGTAGGGCAGAATGAGTGGCCACTAAGCGTGGAGTAAGTGAGACCTCAGTGTCTTAGAGATACTGGCGGGGAGATGCCAGGCAGAAAAAGCCAGCACTGAGACCCAACATGTGCTACATCTCCAGGCCCCTGCGTGTCATCATCCTTCCATAGTGGGCTAGTGCTGGAAGCGTATAGCAGAGAAAATTCTGAAGTATCCTCTGGAAACCAATTAACAAATTATGTAAAGCAATGTGTCAAAATTAAGTCACAACAATGTAAACATTTTAGGGGTCTGGTGTTATCTCCTTAGTGCAATATACAAAAAGTAAAATACGGTAAGAAATATAAAAATAATATATAAAGGTGCCACTGTGGGCTCAGTAGCACTGGGAAATTCATGGGTACCACCATTTTGACTTATGTCATGTGGATGCATTCACCAAAATGGTGGTGAAGTCACACATATTTCTGTAGTCTCTATATTTATAATGTCATTCACCAGGATGGTGACAAACATTGTTACTTTCTGTTCATGAGCTCAGCTGCATGGTAAACTGTTGAAATAGGAGGCGGCGGGGCTGCGTCCCCAACACCCCAGCCACTTGGCTAGCTCATGCCCGAAATAACAACACACAAACTGTATTCATTTAAGAACTGCTTGGCCCATGAACTCTAACCCTTACAGGCTAATTCTCTCACCTGGACTAGCCCATTTCTAATGATGTGTGTAAGCACCCCAATGTGCGCTTACTGGGAAGATTCTAGCCTCCGTCCATCTTGGTGTCTTTGCTCCAGAGTGCAGAGATGTCGAGTCTCTCCGGGAGCAGAGCAGAGTCTGACCTCACTTCCTCTTCCGTCCAGAATTCTATTCTGTTTACTCCTCCCATCGATGTTCCAAGCCATGAGGCCAAGCAGCTGGTTTATTATAACTTAACCAATGAAATCAACAGATTGTTATATGACACTCCCACATCAGTAAACTAGAGCCTCTCTCAGGGCACTAGTCTCTGTACCACCTACCACAGTTTAAATGTGTACAATTTCACACTTGATTTTGATATTTTAACTTCCCCTCAATTCCAAAACACAAGATGCTGCTCGGTGCCATTTTATTCCACTCAAGGACAGTACGGTATGAGATCAGACAGATCTTGGTGTCTCTGTGTTGGCTGGGATTTAAGACCTTTGGAAAGCAGCTTGTTAAAAGAGTTCATCCTAATTTAAAATCTCAGTTTCTTTATGTGCACTTGTTCACAGTTCGAAAAGCAGCTGCTGAGTTACATCGTCTAAGGCAGCCTGGCTTAAACACACCAGGAGACTGCTTTAGTTCTTTCTGCTCCCTGACGCCAGGATTCCCAGGTTCTCTGAGGCAGTTGGGTAGAGAAGGAAAGAAGAAGGAATCTCATGCCCAGAAAAAGAAGACAGGATGTTAAATTAAGCTTACCTTTATGACCCACACTGTTTAATCTCTCCTTAGAGAGACAGGGAGTAGGATGTGGTGGGAGGGTGGGGACATTAAACAGAGTGAAGGAGACTCTGAGCCAGCCAGGGGATTTGGTTATCTTTCGTTAGCTTCAGTTTCTTGGTCTCTCTTATTATCTGTCTCTAGTTGACCCTTGGTGTCTTTCTCTGTATCTGCCAGTTCAAACTTCCCACTGCTCACTAAATCAATTATTACATATTTATGCAGGCAAGTGGCTCTAGTTTTTAATTTTAGACATTATAGTTATTTATATTTTTGTGGGATTTTTTTTTTGTTTGTTTGATTTTCTCTGTAGTTTTGGAGTCTGTCCTGGAACTAGCTCATGTAAACCAGGCTGCCTCTAATTCACAGAGATGTCCCTGCCTCTGTCTCTTGTGTGTTGGGATTAAAGGTGTGTGCCACCACCTGACTCATTGTAGATTCTTGATGATAGTCAGTTTGTTATCTATGTAAAGACTATTTATTCCTATCTATGGCTTTTAATTTCAATATGTAAGACATGATTTGATATCAATAGTTTTATATATATGAGTCATCATTTTGTATATGTTTACTAGCCTAAGTTTGCCAAAGTAGCTGTATATGATTTCTCTCTACAGTCTCTATAAGTTTATCTTTTAGCTTGAGATCTACAGTCTCAACCAGATTTTGTTTTTGTTTTTTATTTTTTTGGTATTTTTTTATCTAAAATATTTCTTCTTTGCTTTGTTTCTGTTTTTTTATATTGATTTTATTTAGCATAATTTTTGAAAGACTTCAAGATTTTTTCTTTCTCATTGGAATATCTGTAGGAAATAAGTTGATGATCTATGTGTCATCATTTTAGAAAGTAAATTGATCCCTTTGTCTAATACCTGAATGGGAAACAATCTGCATCCCAATGTAGTATTAAATAATTGTGCTCAGAGTAAATGGGTTCTCTTTATCATAGGTCAATGAAAAAGAATTTAATGCTAACATTAAGTATAATGTATGTATTTTTAAAATATGTTTTGTGATATTGTTTATTAAGCAACAATTAATTTGCTTATTAATTATTAAGTTATTAAATATAATACATCTATCTAAATTAAACAATCCATCTATTTTTACTTTGTTTAGAGGTCTACAACTATCTCTATGATCACATTTTGAAATATTTCAGCATACACAAAGAAATGCAGTAATTATTATTCGTTGCCCATTCCTCTCTTTTTTTTTTAACCTAGTTTCTTTTCCAATCCTATACCAGAACTAATAATGCTTCTCCCCAGACCTGGTGACAAAGTACTCTAATTAATGCTCACTGATCAGCTGAGGCAGGAGGAAGGCAAAGTCTGCCAAAGTTGTAGAATGGATTTGAGGCTACCCTTGGGACTTTCAGAGACCTGCTTCAAAATAAAAACTAAAGAGGTAGACCTACAGCTCAGTGGTAGAACACACACCTGAAATGAGCAAGATCTTAAGATCAGTTTCTAATAGCAACAAAAGGAGACCGGGAGATGGTGGCAAACGCCTTTAATCCCAGCACTCGGTTGGCAGAGGCAGGTGGATCTCTGTGAGTTTGAGACCAGCCTGGTCTACAGAGCTAGTTCCAGGACAGGCTCCAAAGCCACAGAGAAACCCTGTCTCGGAAAACCAAAAAAAAAAAAGGAAAAGTGGCCATTCTTATTGTAAGATCATGATTTTAAAATAGTTATCCTTTATGAATATAACACTTTGCATTGTATCTTACACTCTAGCTTTTGGATATAATTTTATTTATTATAGCATAAATGAAAATTTCATTTTTACTGAGCACTATCAATCCCTCTGTTTATGTCATTATTTAGAAGTAATTAAATTATGTATGTGATATGTATGTATGATAGTCTTTTAACTTTTCTTTAAATGCTCAGATCTTCTATTTTCTGATACTAAGTATTAATAGAATAAAATATTGAAGAGTACTTTAGTCCCTCTTTTCCTAATCATGATATTTGTTTTATAATAATATAAACATACACAATGCTAAACAAAATAATCACATATTATTTTATTTTTAATTTTTTAAAATTTTATTGAGCTATACATTTTTTCTGCCCCCCTCCCTGCATTACCCCTCCCCTTTAACCCTGGTCCCCATGCTCCCAATTTACTAAGGAGATCTTGTCTTTTACTACTTCCCAAGTAGATTAGATCCATGTATGTCTCTCTTAGGGTCCTCATTGTTGCCTAGGTTCTCTGGTATTGTGATTTATAGGCTGGTTTTCTTTGCTTTAGGTTTAAATACCACTTATGAGCAAGTAGATATAATAATTGTTTTCTGGTTCTGTTGTGGTTGCATATTTTATTTTAAAATAAGTTTAATTGTGTTAACTTTTTCAGTTTTGAGTGTCCTTGGATTTGTGGGGTTTTATCACCTGTTATAACCTGGCAACATTGAGAGCCTTGAGATATTGGTGTAGACTGTGTAATCCTTTCACTTTCTTTTTATGCATGTGACATATCTGGTTATTGGAATAAATATGATTTTCATTGTACTCCTGCTCTTGGCTCTCTTTTAGGAAGTAGTATTCTTTTCAAAGTTCTCTCGGATTGGAGTTCTGAAGTAGTTTCAGGTGCTTTTGTCTGCACATGTGCAAATGTGTAATTATGTGTGGGTGTATGCCTCATTACTTCTTAATGATAAAGTTATCATTAGTTATACTTGATACAAATTATACGTTTACATTCCCTTAATTCAGGCATTCTGTTGATTTTATTTTCTAGTTCAATTTCGTTGGGAAATTGCTTGGACCAAGAGGAAACTCCTTGAAGAGGCTACAGGAAGAAACAGGTGCTAAGATGTCTATCTTGGGCAAAGGATCCATGCGCGATAAAGCAAAGGTACTGAGTTTTGAGGTTGCTTCTTAGCACATGGAAGAGGCTCCGCAATATTGGGGGCCTGTTCACAATTCACAGATGGCTTTTCCCATTTCCTTTGTCTTTTTCTTTCTGGCACCACACTGCTACCCATCCTGATGTCTCTGTCTCCTTCAATCATTGTCCCTGCCCCCTGCTCCTCTGTACATAGTTCCTGTGTTGTCCTTGCCTACTTCTCTCTGTAAGTAGCTGTCATATAGCTGCACTTCTTAAAACCTCTGTGGAATGTGTCTATAGATTAGTACTTGGGTTTTGTAACTCCCTAGTTGGACACTTTCCCTTCTGTCCAGCAGTCACAACTATTCTTTCATTTTATTCTCTGTTTCACTTTGATCCACTTGACTGATATATTAATCATAAGAAAATTCTGCTTAGGCCTTACAAGATTTAAGTGATGTTATGACAAAATACTTGACTCAATGACAAAGGAACATGAGGTTTGAAGTTTATAATAATTTATTTCACATCTGAGCAACTTAACTTCTCATGTTATAAAGTGCTATCATGTGTTTGAATTCAATGTTTGTAGAGATCTATTCACAAGGATCCCAGAAACTTCTTTGGTAAGCAGTGGAATGTGTACAGTTGCATCATTTGACCAGACCATAAGGGAAATGACCATGAGAATGCTTGGAAATCATGTATGGCTTTTCTCTCTAAACTATTAAGGAGGGATCTAAAATGAATGATTTGAAAATGGAAAATGTCACTAAGCCAGTCAATAGTTTGTCATTCATGTATTATTTTACAGTTATTATAGGAAGTACTTAAATATTGAATAAGCCACCTAAATGGACACTTTTTACAGTGGTGCAATAGTCAAGTCTCCAAATTACAAAAGTAATAATTTTACTGATCTTCAATTCTGGATGCTTGTGATTGTGTAAAGTTACAGAAATGAAAAAATTGTTGCAGCCCCCTCCATTCTTGCTACTCCGACTGCATTAAGAAGAAACAGTGTAAATATTTGAGAGCACGTAGCTATAAAATAAATTCTTGCCCCTTGTCACAATTCAATTTACATTTTCTGCACACACAAACTGAAGTGGAATCATTTCAATTTATTTTCAAGTATTCTCTAATATTGAATATTTAGGTATTTAACATAGGACGTAATATGTGAACTTGCTATGTTCTCCAACTGTCTCCAATTCTTACAATCGGTATAGGTTTTAAAACTAAAGATTAGATTCAGCATCATATCCCCTGAAAAGTTTTTGGAACACTGCATATCTTAAAATCTCTTTTGCACTTAGAGCTCAGCTGACTGATTTATCTGTATATCTCACTGATGTCTCAACTCTTCCACCCTGAAAATGACCTAAGTAGCCTTACACATTGGGGAACCTCCATGCTATTCCTCCCTGCCTTTTAAAGTAAATAAATGCCTACTTTTCATCCCTATATATTGGAACATTTTTTATTCATAAAGTACTATATTGGATTCCTCTTTCCCTATAAGCATGTTAGGTACCAGAACCATTCTCTAGAAATATGGTAGGAAACATATTTGCTTCCATTTAATTTCTATTAGGTTTAACTTACTTTTTACTTAAAATTCTGTCTCAAATTAATTTAATTTTTTGGTGACCCAACGTAGTTGGCTTTGCTTGTAATGTTTTCAGTTTTCATTACAAAATTAAATGAAAAATGAAATAAAGCAAAATGAAATGCTTAATAATGATGTTGCACTATACAACTAGGCCTCAGTACACATTTGGTATAATAGACACACTAACGAAACGTAACTACAGACGTGGATTGGAAGGGTTTTTTGGTAAATATTTGATTAAAATAAAGATAAATTCTCAGAAAGTATTGATGACTCTGTTGCTATTTTGGTTTCTTGTAAAATGACTGACTTTATTTGATTTTATAAAAAATGTGTGAGTAAAACTCATCTAATTTTCAAATGAATATATAAAGGTGTATGTTTATATTCAGTCATGTAATACACTTAAATACATGTATTAATTTCATTGGTATTCATTGAACATCCTATGGTCCTCTATTGATTAAAAATATGTTTCCCTTATAACCTTTGTTCTGATGAAAGGGCAGACAACGTATAATTCAATGTATTATGAACTGTAATATTCTGACAGTTTGTAGAACTAAGATAAAACAGGAAAAGAGAAGAAACAATGTTTTTACAATGGGATCAAAATGACTGCTGGGGAAGAGAGAATGAACCAGGAAACAGGACTGAGAGAGAATGCTAAACAAGATGGCTTTGAGGGAGATTGTGCACAATCATCTTTAACTTTCTAATAACTATAGTAGCGAGCATAACTATAGCATTGTTTGCTAATCACAGTTTAGGAAATTTATTCTACTTTGGGTGTAATCAGATTGTTAGCCCATAGCAATGACAAAACTTACTACAAACTGCTTTGTGTTTGCATCTCCTGTGTCCCTCACGATACCACTCTCCAGTCTCTGTGGATGTGTTCTCCTCATTAGATGACTCACAAGCTCTGTGACTGGTTTTTAGGCTCTCTTCTTCCCTTCATGCCATCTACTATCTACATGCTTCTGAGTAGAAGTGATGTTGGTGACTGTCTAGTCTCCTTTGTTATGAAGTTCAGAAATTTGTTATTTACCTACCTAAAATGCCAATGTTAGAAGTTAGATAGCAACTGAGATATAGTATATATGTGTGCATCTGTGCAAATGTGTATGTGTTTGTGAGTGTGTGTTGAGGGGTGTGTTTGTATGTGCAGGTGCATAGATAAACAATGATTAACCAAACTTCAGTCAACTTCCCTTTGATTTTTGCTGAATTTGGCTTTGTTATAGATGTATCAAAATCACTATTGCTTTGATTCAGTGGTCATTAATGAGAAAAGAAAAACATATGTTTTTTTTCACATTGTTTTAGATTGCTTTCCTTGACCAAAAGCAACTTTCTTCAGTAAAGAGTTTATTTTGATTCATATCACTGAGTTTCAAATCACAATCCTTCATTAAAAAAAAGTCTGGACAGGAATGAAAACTGGACAGGAACCTGGGGACAGAAGCTGATGTGGAGACCATGGAAGAGTGCTGCATACTGGCTTGTGCCTCTGCCTTGCTCAGACTTCTTTCTTATAGAACTTAAGAAAGGTACTGGAGGCAAGAACTGAAGCAGAAGGCATGGCAGACTGCTGCCTATCAGCTTGTCCCCAGTGACTTGCCCAGTTTGCTTTCTTATATGAACTCCCAGTCCAGGAGTGATACCATCTACAGTTAGCTGGCCTGCCCTCCCCACATCAATCACTTATCAAGAAAATACTTCCCCGCAGACCAGTCTGTTGGGAACATTTCCTCAATTGAAGTTCTCTCTTCTGATATGATTTAGCTGTGTCAAGTTGACCAAAAATTAACAAGCACACAATTGTTTTTTAATTAAAAGAATAACAGAATTATAATAGGAACGCCCTTGTGTACTTATAGACAGAGCTTTTATTCACTATTCCTCATATGCTTGCCCCATATTGTGATTCCACTGAGTATTATTTAAATATACTACCTACTTTACCTTTGTAAAGAAATTTCCATGCAGACTGTTTTTATGCATTGAATATTCTGTTGGTACAATGGTCAATGTATAACATAAACTCGAATGTCATTTTATGATAAAATGAGATATTGATCAAGGAAGAAGTGTATTCCAACTATGTTCTCTAAAATAAATACAATATTGCATTTAATAAAATATTAAATACCACCCCAGCTTTTAGAAAGCTTGTAATATAATTATACAGCCTGACCTGTTTAATATTTTCCTTAAAAACAATTAAGAAAGGGTTGGTTGTTTGGTTAGCAGAAAGATACAATGACAAATTGACTTAGATTTGTTTGGAGAGATTGTGCGGTACCTTTAGCCCTTTTTCATTAAAAAATAGATTTTGTGATTTATACCAGAATCATTATAAAGTTAATTGTGGTATTTAGCAAATAGTTCTAGAAGTATGTCAGAAGGTCCAACAAGTTGGATATTTTCATTTTATTTTGTTGTTAGTGGTGATGGAGAAACGATACTTTCTATATCATTAAATTTTAACCAATAACCTTTAAGCAAAGAAAGAAAACAAACAATAAAACAGAAAAAGAAAATGTGACTGTCCAGACTAGTATCTATAGCATGAGCCCCTTTTCTTGTAATGGCTTTTTCCCACAGTGGTCAGATCCCTCAATATATTAAGTATCCTCTATAGAAAAAACAATCCTGTTGACATTCTAGGAAAAACAGTACGTTATAAATGACTAGGATGTCTATATTCGTAAGGAAATCCAAGAAATAAAATAAGCAGTATGTTAACTCTATATCAAAACACCTCAAGAAAATGAACTGGCAGTTGAGAAATTTCTTCAAAGTTCTTCATAAAGTGTGTGACGGAGCAGTTCTAAGCAACCACATAGCTGCAGGTTTACCTTGCAGTTTCTTGCAGAGACTCTAGGGTAACTTACTGCGGCTCTTATTTTTAAAAGCCTCCTAATTTTAGTGGACCAGAATGTGAAATTGGTGAAGGGGAACTTAAGTGGCATTGATTGTACAAGTTCATCTTCAGACAGTGTGAAACATGGCCAGAGATGTTAGAGAAACTGGTTATAAGTGGTTAGGGTAGCCACCACAGTGACTACACACACGCAAAGGAGACCTCAGCAACAGGAGCACAAGAAAAGTACCTTTTCAGTGGTCCTACCTTGTTATCAGAGGCTGCACATTTGTTTCCCAGCTTATCAGACCCAAAATAATCACACAGAAACTATATTATTACAAAATTATTTGGCCTATTAGCTCACACTTATTATTGGCTAGCTCTTATATATCAAATTAACCCATTTCTACTAACCTGTTTACTGCATGTGTTTGTGGCGTACCAATATGGTTCAGTTCAGCATCTGTCTCCTGCTGTGGCTACATAGCTTTTCTTTGACTCTACCTACTCTCTCCTCTTCTATCTGCTTGGAATTCTCTCCTTGCCCCATTGTGCGAGGCAATAGGCCCAAAGCAAATTCTTTATTAACCAGTGGGACTCACAGCATACAGAGGGAAATCACATCACCACCTGTTGTCTTTAGATGCAAATTACAAACGGCTATTGCAAATGAATGACATTGTAATGAAAGTCATTTTGACATTTCTAAGAAGGTTAATATAAATTTTGGAAGATAGTCTTACAATGTGCTAATATGTTGAAAAAAAAGGGCTTTTCTTACATAAAAATATAATAACACTCAGGGCAAACTTTAATTCTTTGATGTGCAAATAATATGAGTGTTTACTGTTCAATAATTCATCCGTATTTGGTGATGGCTGCTTTAGTAAATCCTTTCTGATCTCATGGCTAGATTGATTTTCATCAATATTAAAATCAACTAAAAACCTTCAAAGAGAAGTGGTTGCTGGTGGGCAATGCCGGGTTAAACCCCACCTCGTTATCTTGGATTCTGTTTGACACTAGACAGGCTCATAGTTTCTCATATCCTGAAACAGAAAAGTCATACTTGTTGACTGTCAACAGTGCTGTGGTTGGTTACATGGACACTTACTTGAGACCTTTAATAAATGTAACAATTTGTAACCCTACAGACTCAAGAGCTTCCACCTTAGCTGGGGTTGCATACAATGGTCAGGAGACCTATGATATTTCTTTCTTCACTTTCCTCCTATAGAAAAACATTCCTTGCTTTTCTTTCAGAAGGGATGTGGAATATGCATCTTTATTGGATTTCACATTGCCTGGGTTTATGAAAGGCGAGGAAATATTATAAATTAAAAATGGGTCAAATTTTTTTTGTCATTCTTTTCACTGTATTCTCCTGTATCTCGATCTCAACTCTAAAGAGTTAAAATGGCTGCCTGGCAGGTCCCACCTGAGCAACAGTACATAGAATATGAGGCACTGAATTATGAACACGTATTTTATGAGGACAAAATGAAATATGTCTTTCAATGTTGAGCCAATATATTATTTCAAAATATGATATATTTAGACTCCAGTGATCAAGTAATTACAGGGATTGGGTTTTAGTTGAAGCTAAAATATATCATCATATTTGAGAAATATGATTTTCATATTAGTGTCTTTTCTTTTTATGTATGAGCAATTTGTCATTCACTGTAGTATACTATGACCTTAAAATGAAAAAGGAAAAAAAATAAATCTATCCAGCCTTAGTTTTTTATAAGCTTCAATGACAAAATAAATATGAGGTAGCACTTTTTTATTTAGTGAGTTGAAAAGATTTTATTTTAAAGAACTAAGTTCCTCTATTCTGTTTTTTTTTTTTTTAACAACTGGAACAATTCTGTTTTACTATTTTAACCATGACCGTGTTGTTTAATTTTTCTGGGACAACAAAAGCAAATATGCATTCACCTCAAATATGCACCCAAGACAAATGTAAGTAAGGATTGCTCTCAAGCCTCACCTAGTGAACCAGGGAGGACTGGGGGTCATTTGTCCACCCAAGCCTCATCTAGTGAACCAGGGAGGGTTGTGGTCATTGATTGCACCCAAGCCTCACATAGTGAACAAGGAAGTGTTGGGGGTCCTTGATTTCATCCAAGCTTCACTAGTAAACCAGGGGCAGTTTGGGTTCATTAACAAGAGCCCAGCCAACTCAAAGCACAGCTGACTTGAAGAGTTCACCCTAACATTAAGATGAGTCAAGACAGCAGCATCCTTGGAGCTGCCTGCATGACTCCCAAGTGACCTCAGCCAGTCAGAGAATCTTTCCCCCAACAATTATATACTGCAGGCATAACCCTAGGGAGGAAATTCAGAAACTTTGTAAGTTTCAGTTTTTTGAGACTTCCAATTTTTGTCTAATTCGTGACTCTTATGATCTTTTCTCCTCACTCCAAGAAGGACATCGCAACACCACAAAGAACTTCTAGAACATTTTTGGAATTTAGTGTGTATCTGTAAACCACTTGCCATCCAATGTTTATACTTTACTCTTGCATACCAGTCAGAGTGAAATGGAAAATTTCAGACTCACTTTCATCTTATTGCAGTATGCTATTATTTATGAATCTATCTAGAAATATAAACATGAAAAGAGAAATTTAGCATTTTATAAAGCAGAACTATAGTAGGACATTTCTTTATACCACCAATGAAGACATTTTTTCTTTTAATCAAGTGCTTTCTTGTCTAACTCAAAGTACTATAATAAAAACAAAACCAACCAAGCAGACAGAAAAACTACATTAGAACCTTGGAACATCTTGAAACTTACATTGGGAGCACTTTTGACATTGGCTCCACATTCTTTGCTATTTCACTTAAAGAAAAGTGGAGTTGGCCTGTGTGACCTTTAAATGTGAGTAGTTGAAGTGATTTACTTGTAACCACTGGAGCAACAGAGCGATGGGGAAAAGGCGAGGCATCTTTCCCTCAGTTTCAAGGTCTAGGTCTCATGGAATCCAATGCTGCCTGTGTAGAGTCTAAAAGGTCTGGAGCGTGTGTGTGTGTGTGTGTGTGTGTGTGTGTGTGTGTCTGTTAAGAATTCTAACTGATATTCCTTACAGACGTTAAAGCTAGAAACAAGATCAAATTATACAAGATGCAGACTTTCAAGTACCTTTAAAATCATGTGTTCATTGTTCACATTAAGTATATCTTCTTACATTGTTTTTTTTTAATTTAAAGAAGACTATCCAAACAGAATCTAAGGCAATTCAACTCAATGATATATATATATATGTATATATATACATATATATATATATAACTTATCACCGATCTGTTATTGATGTAGCCATGTTAGTTTGATGTTATTGATGCAGCCATGAAAGAGTGTGAACCTAGTGAACCAGGGAGGATTGGGGGTTACTGATTCCACCCAAGCCTCACTAGTGAACAAGGAAGTGTTGGGGGTCCTTGATTTTACCCAAGCTTCACTAGTGAACCAGGGACAGTTGGAGGGTTCCTTAATGGATTGTTCCCCATGACTTGTACAGCCTGCTTTCTTATTGTCTTCAGGAACACAATCCCAGGGATGGTACTTCTCAAAATGGACAGAGTCCCCCAATCAATTACTAATTAAGAAAATTTCCTACATACCTGCCTACAGTGTAATTCTTAAGGAGGCATTTTTTAATTGATATTTCCTCTTCTCTTATTAGGCATTCACACATCTATACACAGAAGACACACATAAACACATAAAAGCTAATTAGTGCCACTGTATATTTAAGGTGATTTTAAATTAATCACTATTTTAATTTACATATTTCTATTATTTATTTTATAACTCAATATCTTTGTGTAATCAGCAATTAAAATACTGAGGTGGTTAACCTTCTAATCGTATTTTAACTTTTTAAAATGCAGAAGGCTTGCACATATTGATACAGTGGGCACAGGTTGATATTTTAAGGAAGTATGTTATTGTGCAATGATGCTGCCCTCTCCTTGTCGCCTTTGGTAAACACAAGCTTCAAGTTCCTCTTTTTCATCTCCTCATCAAACATACAATGCTGTGGAAGGCAGCCCCCACACTGCTGTAGAACACAAGAGCTCAACCTTTTATTTGGATAAGTGATGTCTTCTCTCCTTCTCTCCCCGTCCTGACCTTCTCTTTCAAGTTTCCAGTAATCAATCCCTTTGTAAATCCTATAGTGGGAAGTTTCTTGTTATTTGTAGGTTCAGGAGGATACCCGTAATTTTGTTTTGAGAGTTGGAACTTGAGCCCAGAATAAGCCAAGTTCTTTGAAGAGAACTTAGAAAATTTATTCTAGTCAATGTGGGGCATTTAGATGTTCAATTAAGATGATAATAGGCTCAGAGTGGAAATGCTCAAGAGCAAAATTTTGTGCTCAATGGAAGCAGCCTTTAGCACAAATTCCTCTGCTTGCAGTGATGTGTATTTGTCTTGTGCCATTGATGTACATTTGACTCACTATTCTGCTATTGTGACTTTGCCTTCACAAGTCATACTCAAGTTGAAGAGTTCTTATTCCACAAATACTTGAAAATTAGGCTCCTTAGCTGAGTGGGGCCATTATGAAGAATTGAACAAAGTCTTTGGGTTCTTGGTAACCTTGGCTAAAGAACTAGAAACCTCCATTTACTCACTGTAGTTAACTATGCTACACAGAGCTCAGGCAATGGTAGAGAAATAACCAGATACTTGATTGAATGGATTTGCAGCATCACTAAGCTTGCCTTTAATGCTTCTCTGTCTGTCTGGATTCAAAGAAGGAAGTCAGAGGCCAAAAAAGTTCAGTGGAGAAAATATGTGGACACATATTTAATTTTCTGCCAACACTGTGGACTGTACTTGAATTTTGCAGCCCAGGAGTATTTTATGCACTGGCGGGACTCCTGTTCACAAAGCCCTCCATGTAAATGACGCTGTCCAATGTGGTCTCTCAGCTTGTTGCGAAGAAAAGTACCCTGAAAGCCAATGGGAAAAATACACTTGATTTTCTTGTGACCTTATGATCTTATTTAGTTTTAAAATGTTGTCCATATAATATTACCTAAGTTAACAAGAAATGTATTGTAAGCAACTTCCAACTCTAGAATTGACAGAGACATCTCGCTGCCTGGACAGTCACCCAAAGTTCTTCTGCAACACTGGAACATTTATCTTCAGCGTACAAACCCATAATATCTGGCAGACTTTTCCATGAAGCATGAAATTTAAAGGACTGTTTAGCCTGTTTATTGGCAGTTTGTCAGTCACTTTCTTCTGTGTACTGCAAAAATGTCTGGTAGACTCTTTCATGAAGCAGAAACCCTGAAGGACAGTCTCTCATTCTTTAGACTAGTTCAGCAGTCACTTTTCTTTGGTTCCTGTATGACCAGTTTCTACAGCATACCATCAAGCAGTCCAGACAAGAGCAGTTTCTTGCCCAAATGGCTAGCCATGTCACACTGAAGGTAAATTCCATAGCAAGTTTCTTCAATGCCCTTCAACATATCTGAAGACATTGGTGCTATCAGAAGCAGACATGTCTGTCTCACTGTCATGAAATGTCTACGTTCTTAAGGCATTTTAAATGCCATATTCCATAGGTCTTTAAAGTATTGAAGATTATCTATCCAACTGAAATATATCTCTGTATTTCTAGAAAACCTAACTAACATGACAAGTGTATTATAAATGCCTATCTATTAATCTGTAATTTTTTTGATTTTTAAATTTCTTTATTTTTGAGATTATAATACAGTTTCATCATTTCTTTTTTTATTTTTTTCCTTTTTATTTATTTATTTATTAAAGATTTCTGTCTCTTCCCCACCGCCGCCTCCCCTTTCCCTCCCCCTCCCCCAATCAAGTCCCC
>NW_026067903.1:9647767-9652689 GCF_014885135.2 Alexandromys fortis | reverse complement strand
TCGCTGAACATAGTGGACAATGAGGACTACTGAAACCTCAAGAACAATGGCAATGGGTTTTTGATCCTACTGTACCTATTGGTTTCGTGGGAGCCTAGGCAGTTTCGTGGATGCTCACCTTACTAGACCTGGATGGAGGTGGGTGGTCCTTGGACTTCCCACAGGGCAGGGAACCCTGATTAATCTGTAATTTTTAATTATACATTACATTTTAAATGATTTGTGTAAGCATACTACCTTAAGCAAGAGCAGAAGTACTTATACAGTGTTAAAAAAAAATCAACCTTAAATTTGCATCAATAGGCCAAGATCCATACCAATGCAAAGTATTCATCTCTATATCTGTGAGTAATCCTCTTTAAGCAAGGCTTTGAGAGAACACTTTCTCAGGAATTCCATGTGTAAGGAGACCCGCATCCTAAGGTACACTCATGGTTTTAATTCCCTTGTCAAAAACACCAGATTTCTCAGATAAATGTAGCCCATCTTCCTCAATTGAAATAGAATATCAAACTGGTTCCTGAACTGTCTGATATTTTCCTGTAATTAGAGGTGACATTTTCAAAACTCTGTAACCAAGAGGAAAATTTAACCTTCTCTGAAGAATTGCACTCTAGAATTGATACTATACTAAATTGCATTGTTTTAGGGAGTATTCACAAAAGAATTCTATTAGACTCAGAACTGATGCTGCGAGTTCCCCATCTAATTTCTAGAGCGGGAGAGGAGGGATGGTAAAAATCATCTCTCCTCCCTTGCATCCTATGCTGAATCAGGTTTCCTACATCACAGCTCTGACAGCTTAGTGTTGGGACGATCATTGGTGGCTTTTCCAATGTTCTGCTGCTTTCTCTTCTCCTCTACTCTGAAGGGGAACTGTTTTCATGAGATCTTCTGTGTGTCTTTTGTTGTGTTTCTAATTTTAGTTTTTGTTACTAGGGATAGTTATAGGACTTGTTTCAGACGAAAATATCTTTTTTTATGTCACTCAAACTTATTTCTTTGTAAGGTGATTATATCTGCATATGAATATTCACTTCAATGAGGAAAATGCAATACCTCTATATAATATTAATAGAATCTTATCTATGTTGATATAATCCATGAGATTTGCTTCTCAGGCAGTTGCTTTTCATGTGGAAGTCTTGGTGATGGGTTTAATACTACAACCTACAGGTCTGTTAATACGCCACATTTACTTTTGCCTTATCTTTGCAGCTTAGGCTTCTAATCTTTTTCTTTGTGCTGGGTTAGTGAGACTGAATGTTAATGAACCACTTGGTTATTCATGGCATACTTAGATAATTAATATAGAGAACACTTGTCTTCCATGACTTGTTGGATGGGAATTAAAAATTAACTTCTAAACTTGGTTTCTTACAGTACCATTGACTCAAAACCATCTTGGACTTTGTAACTCATGATAGTTTTAATTTATATGGATAAAAAATATTTGAAACAGTTCATCAGAGGATACTATATGAATACAGAACACCTGAAAATTATTTAAAAGATTACTGAAATGCAGTAATTGCCACTGGTCAGTGTTTTTGTTCAAAAATTATTTTCTGACCATAGCCATAGTATTTTACTGGATCAACTATGTAAATTTTGCTTATAATATTTTGCCAATTTAATATTACAAAGCATTCCTTAAGAATTATGATTGCATACTTAGTATGCAAAAGTTATACAATATGAGAACTCTTTCCATACTTATGAAGATTATAAGGTAATTTGTGATCAGTCAATTTTTAAGGCCTGTGTAATTCAGTGGTATAAGAATTTGATTTTCCATAACCACTTGCCTGAATACTCTAAAAGCTTTATGTTGAATAAAGAAAATTAAAGATACAGGAAAAATAGCAAAACTTACATCATTTCTTCTCCATCTTTGTTTTTTCAAAATGTGTTACTTAGACATCAAGAATAGGATCTCATAAATTATCCAAGATATTGACAAATTTATAGACTGTACCAAATAATTTCATTAAAAGTTGAGCACTAATTTATAAGTGATAAGCATCACTTATGGATTAAGCACATTAGTAATTAACTCTGAGTTACTAATATTATGTCTGCTTCATATTAAAGAAAGAAATAAAAGTACTTCCCTTTGAATCACTTAACCAAGGAGAAGTCCAGATTTAAATGTTCACCTTCTTGCTCCTTGTGTTTTCTTCCTTCTGTATGTCTGTTGCATGAGACTGAATCTGTGTCAGTCTGAAAAAGGCTGTGTTGTGAGTCTGTGTCAGTGTCTGTGTGTCTTTCAGTGTGTGAGGGTGGGTAAGGTCTGTCCCTAACAAAGGGCTTTGCTCTCTCTTTTCTTGAACTTCACTGAAAGTATTACATAGGGAAGGAATGGAATACATTACAGAAAATTTTAAAAGAGTTTCACAAGAAATTAAGTCACTGGCTCCAACTAATCTCAACCGACCCAGACAACAAACAGTACTACGAACATCATTGTGTATCAGCCAAACTCCATAACTAGATGATGTGATCTTTATGGTAGATTTTAGAAAAAAATTTTTGTGTGTTTTTTTCATTTTATTATTCTTTTAATTTGTAACTATGACACAAATAAAAATTTGGACATTGTCATAGAGCACTTGGATAAACTGATATTAAAAAAAAGAAAAGAAAAGAAAAGAAAAGAAAAGAAAAATACAAAACAGAACATAACTCTAGAGAGTAGGGAAGTACAGTGAGATTTTAGAAAATTTGTATCTTTTAGAAAATGTTACACATTCATTGTTCTGGGTCAAGGGCAAGAAAGAATAGATGACTTAGGATTACAAACATACAATAACTTTAATTTTAAAAGTAGATTACATGGGAAAATCAAGGCAAGCAATATTGACTGATGTATTATTTCCTTAAAAGCAGATTAGACAAACAGGTTAAATACACAGTGGGATAGCAGTCTTAAGTCTTAAATGACCTCATGGTGCCTTATTAACTTCTCATGCCTTAGAATTTGAGAGATATTTTTATTATAATATCTCCTCACCACAGAAAATGATAGTGTATTCGCACCTTACCAATAAACCAACAACGGATCAGCTATAGCAGCTTATATGCATATGGTCTATTGCAAACCTATTTTTATTACAATGACAATATGAAAAAAATGTTAATAATAACCTTGAGTCCTATGCATACTTTACTCTGCTAAGGTCAGTATTCTTCGAAATTCAGTGGGCTTTTGTTTGTTAGTTTGTTTACAATGTTTTCTATAGTAAATGATATAATTATATTTTAAGTTAAAAAAGAAATGAACAGTATTTTTGTTTTGAAATAAAGAGGTATTATTTCTTTTATACTATCATTCTCAAACTTTTCTGTGATTCCTGATATGTGAGAACCAATCCCACCCCCCAATTCTCTGCCATCTACTTGTTAAAGTATAGTTTGACTCAGTTCTGGTACTAACTGCCCATAATCAACACAGTGCCTATAGACTAAATGCTCAGAACCACAAGACGATTCCCCATTTTTGGTGTTAGTCAGAAGTGTTAGCTCCCCGTGTGACCTAGCCAATCACTGAATCTGATGTAGTTGTAAAAACACTAAATTATAGCTTGCCAGGTTCAGTGATTGGCTAAAATCGCCACAGACTCGGGGGACACTGTTTGCTCCATCACTAGCTTTCTGTAAAATGTGATCAATTACCAACATCCAGATAAAGGAAAATCTGGTGTCACGGAGCATCTTTTGTCATGCCACCTGCTGGTATCCCAATGTGTTGAGCTTCACAATTCTCCCAAGCATCACCCTCAGGGTTTATTCAGCATTTCATCATGAAGTATTATGAGCCTATTGGCCATTAATGAGGTCAATCTTCAGCCCCTCGAACCCCCCTTCTGGAGATTTAGGAGAGTATATAGCTTATTGTTCCAATCCTCTAGTCACAGGGTGGTTAACTCTGATCACTAGCTCTCCATCCTTTATAATTTTCCAAATAATATGTGCTCTATTGTTGTTGATGAGACTTGCTTTCAAAATAAAAGATTTTCATTTACCATTACACATTTGCTTTTTATAATTTATTGTTTAAAAATCTATTTATTTATTGAATTTAATTGTCATAAAAAGAGGTATTACATGTTTTGTATGATTTTACAAATTTTAACTAATTAAAGTTCCACAATACATTGTTCCTATAGAAACCACTGCCATCCAGCATTGATCTCTTACAATTTTAATTGCAAAGGGAAAAAATGTATTTACTTGACTGCTTATTCTCAAAGTGAATAGTCATTTCTTAAACTCCATAAGTGAATATAAACACAATAAAACACCATCCAACAAATAAGATTTATAAAAACATAGACATAGAATAAGGTAAATAAAATGAACTTTCTCATGGGAAAAAAAAAGTCTGGAACAACAACTCAAGGTTTAACGCTACATATAAAGAGCATATCATATACCTAGCAAAATTTACTTAGTTTTTATTCAAAGCCTCATATTCCAATAAAAACTAAATTTCAGAAATATTGGCCAGAAATGTTATATTTATCCTAACTAATCATTGTACATAAAAGTCTTCATACCAGTGATTCTCAACCTGTGGGTCATTACCCTTTGGGGATCAGATATTTACATTACAATCCATAACAGAAGCTAAATTATAGTCATGAAGTAGTAGTGAAGTAATTTTATCATTGGGGTTCACCATGACATAAGAAACTCTATTAAAAGGTCGAAGCAAAACGAAGGTTGAAAACTACTGCTTTATACAATTGGTAACATAGGCACTTAAGAAAGATGGCTCTCTTGAGTCCTTTCTGCATAACTTACCATAATGTCTTGAGGTTATTGAGTCATCTCCATGACAGACATGTCAGTAAGTCAGGGAAGTATCACTTGGTAAAGAAAAGAGACAAAGGAGCTAGCACCCTCCCGTTTGCCCTGCC
>NW_026067903.1:9609614-9647662 GCF_014885135.2 Alexandromys fortis | reverse complement strand
TCAATAAAAAAAATAAATAAATAAAAAAGAAAAAAAAAAGAAAAGAGAACCCATGAAATCTATTTCTTTTGGGGTACTTTATTTTTTAGCAACTTTTAGAAAAATAAGTTTTCATTTTGATGTGATTGTTCCGGTTGTTTTACACAGACAAATAGCGAGACATTTTCTGAATTATTTCTTCCATTTATGCATCCCACATTTCCATTCGCTCTGTTATTGGTACTCATGAGGCTCATGATAAATACTTTTAATATACTTTAATGGGTTACTGTTTCAAGAAATTCTGCACTGCCACAACACAGGGAGTATTTACATTACATTAAATTAAGTTACAGGATTACAGTTAAATAGAATGAAGAAATAATAAAGGCCCAAAGCACCAACACTTTAGAGCCCAGAGAAATTAGATTCTTTGATTAACAGCTCAGGAAGATGATAAACAAAATTTATATAACTAAACAAAGTCATTTTGTTTATAATATCACCATCAAAGATTAATGATCTCTCATTTAGAAAGACTGATTAACGTGCAAATTATCTTATCTTGATAAATTGCTGTTATAAAGCATTTTGCCAACAATGTGGATATATGGTGAATGATTTTAATTTCAAAGTTACGACTTCAAATAGGTTTAGATATGGGACATTTTTGTAATTTATGTTTTCTGAACTACACTAAATTGCTGAGAATTGTGGCACAAGAAGGCTTAGGAGTCAAAGGATAGCTTCAACTTTGTACTTTGTACACGTGTATGTTATAGTCTATTTGAGTTGATAATGGATAATTCTACTTGATGATGGAAAAAGAATTGGATGTAATATATAGGAATCTACCCAGGAAAAAAAACTGGCAATATATTTCCTAAATAATGATGATTATGGGTAGTGAAAGTACATTATTACATAATAATCATTTTACGTTTAATCTCATCTCCACTTCATGTTTTTGTATATTACCGCCAAACTCATTTATTGCAGTAATGTTCAGTTAACTCTATAGACCTTGAAAGACAGAGTAGATAATAAATTGGTAGAAATGAAAATAAGAATTAATAATTCTGTCAATATCTTTATTTTCCTGTACATCTCTATTCCCTTTTCTCCCTCCAAACCCTCCCATATGCCTCTCCTTGCTCTCTTTCAAATGCATGGTTTCTACTTTTCATTAGTTGTTAGCATCTTCAGGCTGACTTTCAGATATTAGATAAGCATCAGTGTGTTCACTCATCCATGAGCACGACTATTTCATTGCTCTTGACAGTTTTTAGTTGCCAGCCATTCTTTAAGGAACACAAACAGTCAAAATGTGGAGTTGTAAAGTCAAGTCTCAATGGACATATCTACAAAAACAACCCCAACACTTAAGGTTCATAGGACATTGTGGAAGAGGAGGCTGGAAGATTGTAAAAGCCTAAGGATCAGGGAGTTTTCTTTGATATATTATCTGTTAATAATGTCAGAAGCTACACCCATAAAGTCTCACCAGCATGATTGCCTAAAGATGAGCTGAACAAAGACTACTACAATAGATTTGCTAATGTGGATGGGATAAAGCCCACTTTTAGTAGATCTTAAAATTTACTAAAATAATATATTGATTGGCATTATGTATATAAATTTTTCATTGCTATTGTATATTGGGATAAAAGTATTCATAGTACTATTTTGGTTTAAATAGCAGTAAATCCCCAATCATCTAGTGCATTTGAGATACTAATGCCTGCAAAGTGAAAATTTATATATGTAATAATTTCTAAGAAGATAATTCTGTCAAATATTCTTAAATCCTTCCTAACTAATTCAAAGTTCACATATATTATAAATGCATTGGTGATTGAATATTTATTAAATAACATGGTAAAATATGTTCTAAGCAACATAAAGTTATATGACCCTTTTATCATTATTTATATTATAGATAAATGTGCCTTTAATTTCTAGGAACACCAGAGGAAATGATTACATCATTTCTTATTTATGTCATCATTTTAAAAGGACTACTTACATTACTAATAATTTTGAATAAAATAATGTATTTTACCAAATAAACTTTTGTATTGAGTGGATATTTTTGAGTTGAACAATAAGCAAAATAATGATATCAGTATTAGCAATGAAGTGAGAAAGCCAAAGCATTCACAAAAGCCATTTCGATGTGCGAGAGAGCAGGAGCGTGCCTCAGTCTCAGGCTGCCTATCTTACTATTGTGGTGGGATTTCACAAGCATGCATGGCCAAATGCCTGGCTTGTTTCTTAGAACATGCAACAGCAGCTGGGAAATGAATATTATTTGACATATACTTTACTTTGCTAATCTGAGTATTATTGCTTTATTAATCTTATTATTAATTTATCGTTCCATAATAAGGACTACTAAGAAATTTATAAGAATATATTGTAATAATACCTCATAAACCTGAGATGTTGCATGTTTTTCTGTTTGTCATCCAAGCTAAACTTCCTTCAGTAGTTTCCTGACCTTATAACCTTATCATTTCATCGAGGCTTTGGATGGTTTAACGTCTTTCTCTTTAATTTTGATAAAGTCTTAGTGCTACTTCAATTGTAGAGCTACTGTCAGTTCCCTCAGTAATCAATTTTTTGCCAAGTACCAGAAGAAAAATGTGTAAATTACTCAAGTTCTGTAATTAATAAATATGAGCTGTTAAGAATATATATATTCTTATGCATATATATATGGTATATATATTGGTAAAATAAGAATCCAGAATTTTTCATGCAGTCTTTCTGTGAAATTTGTGTGATGCTTAATATGAGACAGAAATGAGATGTTTGCATAACACAGTAAAGAGGATGACTGTGTTTCATCAAAATAAAAAGAATAAGAAACAAAATATGTGTTAAGTATTGGAAATTAAATCAGAAAGATCACTATGTAAAGCTGTCTCGATTTTGTCGATAAATCTTTTAAGGTTATGTATAATTAATTTCTCAAGAATTTATTGTTCAGTAAGACAGTACAGTGTTTTACTTTATAGTTACTAAAGAGGCTGAACAGGCATTCTTGAAATTTGCCATTGTGTTTCAGAGAGGTTGAAAACTCATATCTGTGGCCATTTGTAAATCCAGGATCCTTAGGAAAATAGTAAATCTTCACGCCATTTATTTTTTAAACATTTGATTTCAATGAAAGTTATTTGACAAAATGAAAAATCCACTTTTAAGATTTTCTCTGAGAAGGAAGCAAACTCTTGTTTTCATGATTCAACACGAAAAGGAAGGAAAGAAGAAAGGAAAGGAGGGAGGGAGGCAGGGGGGGAGGGAGGGAATAAGAGTCCTCCCAGAGCCTACATCTGTATTCCAAGTATCATCAGCTTTTTCTCAAAAGCCATTCCCCTTCAAAAGAAAGTTCGCTCTCTTTTATTCTTGTTTCATTAGAGAATTATTTTTATTATTATGTTATATTTTGTTTCTATATAATCAGAAGTAAATTCTTGTCTAAGTGAAATGTTTCAAGGCTTCATATGATATGTGATTTTTTTCATGATTTTACTTGCTTACATCTGCTTTTCAAACTGCAAAACACAGATGTGTAATATCAACATATTTCTGGTGACATATTGGTGACAGTAGAAATGTAGTTGTGCTGTGTAGTGGGAAGCAGAGGAGTGCAGTTGATCATGAGGGAAACATTCAATCTCAATAGACAGAAAACGTCACACACTATTCATAGTGGAAATTATAATCCTTCAGTACTGGTTTTCATGGATAAAACACAAATCATACAAAGCAGATTTTGGTCCTTTGTCTGGCGTTGAAAATTGCATTATTATTTTTCAAATTAGATAATTTTTAAATTGTTATAAATGGAGTCTTGACTATTTTTAGTTCTCATGTTCCCTCTAATAATTTTTCTCAAGACAGAGAATCTCTAGACTCTCTCTGAATGGAAGGAAGACACTGAATTTCCTTAAAAATAGATACAATGCAAGTTTCATCACTTTTAATGACTAATAAAAATTAGAAATTATACTGTATTGTGTACCTTATTTAATTCAGAAATTCAAAATTGAAAATACTATAGAATGATTTTCCATTCTCCTTGATAATCATAATGCATACATTTCACCTTAAACCTACAATCAAAAATAGACAAATGGTGCAAACAAATGGCTGTGCTGATAATTATCAGCAGTTCTCTACATTAGTCACTAGCACAAAGCACTAACCATGGGTTTCTTTACTTTCCAGTAAGGATGTAAAGTTGGTTGCACTGTTATTTTTGCATAGCCTCCGACAGGCAATAGAACATAAGCATTAAAACAGTTGTTTGGAGGAGAAAGACAAGAGTGACCGTTTATGCAATGAGAAACTGTGGAATATGACTCCAACAGAATGAATTGAGCTTCATATTCAGAGTTGTCCAAATCATGCATATCCCAGGTAAATAAGTTCATCTTTGTCTGAAGTGACAGAGTTGACACATTGACACATACTACTAAAAGTTGCCTTCAGCAAAGTATTTCTGTCTAACGAGATTAGCTTTTATGAAGAAATAAGAGGGAAATTTTTGCTAGGGTAATATAGTGTACCCCTTAATTCACCTTTGTATCATGTTCCAGTGTCCTTCTTGATGTTTACCCTGGCTTAGCATCAGCCCTAGTAAAACATTCAGGAACTGAATTGAAACCAAATGCAATTTCAAAATAGCTTCATGGATTCTGATATGATGTAATTATTAAAAGTACATGTGATATAAATAGTATTACAGGATTAATAGTAGTAGGGCATATTCATTATTTATAAATATATTAGGCATGTAAAAAGGGACTTTGGTCAGTTGAATAAAGAGGTCAAGGAATTAAAACATACGAACACACAAATATTCAAATCATTGAACTTTAGGAAGAAAGGGGAACAAAAACAATGTGACAGATATACAGCCATCAAAATGAAAGAATGAGATCTGGTCCCTTTAATATCCAGATTACTTGTAAATAGTTTGGAAGACTATAAAAAGACAGATATTATCAAATTGGGTTAACAAGTAATATCAAATTATATGAAACCTAAAAGAAAAAAAAATTGACATGAAACACAAGTGGTTAATAGAACACAAAATCATGTGTGAATAATGCTAATCCAAAGGAAATGAAGTTGCTGCACCGATATTGCATAAATTATATTTCACATAAAGAATGAAGAAGAATACAGATGAAAATGGAGAATAATAGGCGAGAATCTTTGCCAGTTGTGTATCTGAATGAAGATTAATCTTCAAAATACATAAAGAATTCTGGGAGGAGGGAAAATAAAATAAATGGGCCTGGGACCAGAGAAGTTTCCAAGAGGAAAACAAATGGCTGATGAATGTATCAGAGATGTTTCTAGTCCCTAAAGTTAGAAAAATACAAATCAAACAACTTTGAGACTTTATCTTATCCTAGCCGGAAGGGAAAATATCAACAAAACAGCTCCCCCCCCCAACAAAAGCCTTAGTAAATACTAGGGAAAGTGAAGCTTCATTCAGTATAGGTGGGATTGCAGGCTTATGGTAAAGCCTTTCTGAAAATGAGTTTGGAGAGCTCTAGGAAAGCTAAACATAAATATGATTAACAATACTACTCTCTGGCATGTGCCCAAAGGACTTGCTATCCTGCTCTACAGATACTTGTTGACCATGTTCATTGCTGCTCTATTCATAATAGCTAACAACCTAGAGGTCCTTCCCCTGGCAATAACAAAGATGTGGTCCATGCACGTAATAGAATTCTAGTGTATACCTGAGAAGGAAATACATTCATGATGGAGAGAAAGGATCATACTGAGTGAGATAACCCAGACCAAGAAAAACAGTCACGTATTCTCTCTCATCTGCCATTCCTAGCTCTACGTTTTCGATATTAGGACATATCCTTGAGTAACTTAAGAGGGAAGAGGGGTGTTTATCAGAAGAGGAGGTTTGGGAGCAATAACTTCCAAAGGAAGTTTTAGGATGCCATATGGAAACCGACTATTTCATAAACTCCCTAGATTCTTGTGTGTGTGTATGTGTGTGTATGTGTGTGTATACTAAATTAAAAAGTAATAAGGTCTTTATGGCAGATAACATTATTGGTTATATAGGAGAATTGTTTGACTATACGTATCTCAAACATAGATCATGAAATATGCATTATGAAATTTAATTAGGATAAATACAAATAAATAATTGGGAAAAGAATAACTAATAATATTTGTGTTCACTAAATTTTGGATCACTATTGGTTTGATTCCTGTTCATGAAAGCAGGTAGAGTGTCTGGCCTGGGCTGGACATGCCTTGAGGTATTATGTAGTAGGGAACATTCAACCTGCTTGCAGTTGATTGGCTGTGACATGGTTCAAAGTCTAGACTTTGTATATAGACCAATTTCCTACTTATAGTTACTGTTGCTGTGATAAAAACACCATGACCAAAAAAAAAAAAAAAACTTGGAGAGGAAAAGGTTTATTTAAGCTTACAGTTTCATGTTACAGTACATCATGCAGGGCAGTTAGGGCAGAAACTAAACAGTGCAAGCACTGATCGAACCCAGGACCACCAGCCCAGGAATGGCATCACCCACAATGGACTGTGCCCTCCCACATCAATAATTAATGAAGAAAATGCTCTACATTTCTGCCTACAGCCCAACCTTATTGGGGCATTTTCTCAGCATGGGTTCCCTCCTCTCAGATGGCTACGTCAAGCTGATGTAAAATTTTCCCACACAGTCCACGTGCTACCACCTCCAGCAGAATGGCATCCTGCAGGTCCATATTCACCACCCGCAGAAGAGTAATGTCTTCATCGCATCTCTGTGCAGGTGATTCATTTACTAGAGCTGCTTCTAACACCCATTCACCCTACCTGTTGTGTAATGTGTAGCTGAAGCAGCTGCTTTTAACACAGGTCTGCATTGTGGTGGGTGGTAGGTGAACGTTGAGGCCCCTCCTGTTGCTGTACGCTCACCCTCTTGTGCCACCAGGATTACTTTAGTTAGCAAGATTTCAAGACAAATTATCAACTGATAATTTTAGCTTTTTAATATTTTATTCAAATTAGAGATATTTAAATGGGGAAACATACTATTTTCATTTA
Organism: Alexandromys fortis; assembly: GCF_014885135.2. NCBI lineage: Eukaryota > Metazoa > Chordata > Mammalia > Rodentia > Cricetidae > Alexandromys > Alexandromys fortis. Next base: position 9,640,579 of record NW_026067903.1, on the reverse strand, counting down.
TATAAGAAAAAATTATTAGGGATACATCCCAGCAAAACTTGAAAACTATACACAGAAAATCATAAAATAACATTGATTAAATGCAATTAGAGCAAAATATAAATTGGAAGAAATGATATTGTTACAACTCAGTGCTGCCTATAAATTGGTCAACGTAATACCATTCCACTCTAAGTACTTTACCTCCGTTTTCCAACATAGAAAATGCCTCTAATAATGATATTAACATTAGAGGGCTATTGAAACCATAACTAAAGCCACTTTAATAAAACATTTGTCATACTGCTTGGCCAAGGAATCTTTTGCATAAGATTTAGATCTTATTTTCTTTAAACTTTCATCACGATAATTTGAGTTACTATGAGTTTTAAATTTAGGAAGACGAAAGCCAAATACTTTTGGGGCAAATAATAGAAAGAGAAGAATCAGTTGTTAACATCAGATTATATTAAAACCCTGTCCTTCAAAAAAAAAAACCCTGTCCTTCTTAAAATATTTTAATCTCATTTACTCATTTTCATTTTGAGTGCCCAAATACATGAACATAGTTTATTTCTGTGGTTGTAATCTAAACTTGTTGGACATTCTAAATATGGACAATTACATTTTTTTACCATATGTTCTATATATTTCTGCTGTGACTACGTTATACATATAAGCCCTGTTCTAAATGTCACCAATTTTTAATTATGAAGGCATAATAATCTAATGTATGATAAAAGGAGAACCACAACCATCCACATTTTGGTTCATTGAGATGTTGCTATTTTTTTTAAGATGAGTGCTTGTACTGTGACCATGTGCTAGACTTTTAGGCCAGTTCCATTTTATATTTAATAAACAATGAAATAAAACTGTGTTCCCTCAGTAACTTGTACTGGGAATGAAGATTTTATAATCACAAATATAGGAAATAAATTGAAGCATTAAAATAGCTATGACCTTGCCTTGTATAATTTCACAATCCAAATGAAGTTCTGCTCTGAGGATGCTCACACTTGGAAAGTGTTGTTATTTCATTACTTCTTAACTTTTAGAAGAAAAGATATTGCAGTGTAAATTGTTATCTAAATTTAGTATTTTAATTTAACTTTAAAGAAATTCACCTCGAAATTTATCAACACTGCAGTAAATGTGGGAATACAGTAAGTGTTGACTCTGTGGACTTCCCTTCTAGTTCAATCGATTTAAAAGGCATCAACTCAGTCACTCGAATTATTAGACAAAGATAGCCCTTGATCAGAATGCAGTATTTTAGGATATTCATTTTCAGAGGGAAGACAATTAATAGTACATTTTTCTCATCTGACAGTCCACTTAATTGAAAATTTCATGAATCTTTTAAAGGAAATGTTTAAAGGTTTCGTCCTCAGTTCATATTTGAATCATGAATTTGTTTCTCTTTCACATGTGTTAATGTCATCATTAGAGCAATTTGTCATGATTTGGTGGAAAGTCCAATTAGCCCACTCTAGAATTTCTTTCTGGCCTCTCTGAAGCAGTCTTTACTCACCTACAATGAATCTAGAGGACAAATGGACATCACCACGACCAGGGTCTGAGCAAAGCTTCCAGGCAGATTAGGGACAGAGAAAAAGTGACTCTTGCTCACTTTGGCTCTTTTTTTTTTTTTTTTTCACTTTGGCTTTTAATGTTGCTTCCAGTGATGAGAAATTGAAAACAGAGAAAAGAAAGGAATTTACTTCATATAAAAATAAAGAGAAGATACATTTGTTACATTTGAACAGTCTGTTGTGATTTGCTGACTATTTCTTACTAGGACTTAATCTTTCAAAGATAAAACTTGAACAAGAATAGAGCAGGCTTTCTGTTCTCATCACAGGTTAGGAATGCAGAGATGGCCTCATTTACTAAAATATATACCACTGGCTGCATTTGAGGTCAGCATCTCTTTGGTTTTCTCAGTGGGTATCACTGATTCATTATTACCAGCTCTTGAATACTTCAAACATCATTGTCTTAAAATCATTTCCCCTTATATATACCACAAGTATCAGAAAGATATTTTATATGTGTTCATATGTAAATAAATATAAATATGTAGTAGATGTAAAAATAATTTATGTGCACATAAATGTTATATATTGTAAATATATTTATAGTACAAATACATTTACATAAATATATGTCACAGGATTAATAAAAACCCAGAGACAGATATTGGAGTTCAACCTGAAGGTCAGAAAAGCAAAACAGTCCTTCACTGGCTCTTACCTCTACCTCAGTCTGAAATGGCGATCCTGTCTCCAGGAATCTCAGAATGAGACTGTGTCTGAGAGCTGTCTCCTCCCATCTTTTATTCCTCTCCAGAGCTGGGATTAAAGGTGTGCACCACTGTGATTAAAGGCATGCACCACTACTGCCCAATTTCTATGGCAAACTAGTGTGGCTACTGGGATTAAAGGTGTGTCATCACTGCCTGGGCTGTAAGGCTGAGCAGTGGGATTCTTTTACTCTCTGATATTTAGGCAAGCTTTATTTATTAAAATGCAAATGATATAACACTACAAATGTAGTTATATGCATAAATGAACACATTTACTGGATATATTTGCATACAATATGTTTTCTTTTTCTAGGCCTTTATCAAATTCCTGTTATTATGTGTTTACTGAATACTTACTAGATAATCAATAACAATGTTAAAATCTCTCAGTCATTTTATTTTGAAAAGTTTTATTTTAATTTTTTGCACGTGTAACTGTTTGTTCTGCCCTATTTGATCCACCTGCATGTATGTTGCCTGCAGAGGTCACCCAAGGTCATAGGATCCCCTGACACTGAAATTATAGATATTGTGAACCACCATATGTGTGCTGTGCCATCTCTCCAGCATCATGAAACCTTTGCTCTGATACCTTCTTCAATGTCTTCAGTGTTTTAGCATACAAGTCTTTTACTTGCATAGTTAGAGTACACTGAAGATGTATTGCTGTGATTGATGTAATCAAAGCTGAATGGCCAATAGCTAGGCAGGAGAGTGTATCTTCTTGATCTCCATCAGCTGTCTCACTTGTCTAGCGAGGACTTCAAGCACTATAGTGAACAGGCATGGAGAGACTGAACAACCTTGTCTTGTTCCTCATTTTAGTGCAATTTCTTTTAGTTTCTTTTTATTCTAGTTAATGCTGGCTATGGTCTTCCTGTTCACTGCCTTTAGCATGTTGAGGTATGTCGCCTTTATCTCACCCTCTCCAGGAATTTTATCATGAAGGTGTTAGATTTTGCCGAAGGTTTTTTTCTGCATCTAATGAAATGATCATGTGATTTTTTTTTTTGGTCTCTCAGATTGTTTATATGGTAGGTTACATTTATTGATATACATATTCTGGACCATCTGTACTTCTTTGGAATGAATCCTATATGACCATGGTGAATGATATTTTGATGCGTTTTTGGATCCACTTTAAAAGTATTTTATTGAAAGTTTCTGAATCTGTGTTCTTTAGGGTTGAATGGTATTTCATTTTTAATACATACCATGTTTTCTTTACATCATCAGTTCATAGGTACTTAAGATATTTGCTTAACTTTTGCTAACAACTCTACAGTGAACATGTGTTTTAATGTGTCTCCAAAATGCTGATTTTGCATATGTACTCAGTAATGGAATTCTTGGCCAAAATGCTGATTTTGCATATGTACTCAGTAAAGGAATTCTTGGCTAAATTATAATTTTATTCATCATTTTTTGAATACTTTCTATACTCTTTTCCATTATGACTGTACTGATTTAAAATCCTACTAACACCATTGTTTTTGTTCCCTTTTTTCCACATCCTTCCTAGCAGTTGAGTATCTCATGCCTTGTTGATATTCACTCTTTTTTATACTGTTTAATACTTATATATCTGTGAACAAAAATATATAAAAAACTTCTCCAAAACTCACTTGAAGCACTGTGGCAAGGACCTGAAAAACTAAACCATCTCCATAGCCCGCAGATTCGATCTCTTTACTGAAGATTATTGGATATAAATTCTATGGTTAATTTTTCTAATACTCTGGAAAGTGTCCTTTGCATTTTGATGAAGATTTTGGTAAATCTATAGATTGTTTCCAAGAGCATGACTCTTTTTAATGATCGATGAACTTGTGATGTATGTCCTTTATTATAACATGTCTCAATTCATTTCATGAATATTTTCTAATATTTTTGTATAGGTATTTTGCTCTCATTAGGTTTATCCCTACGTATATTCATAGAAAGATAAAATTTGATTGTTTTATTGTCATATTTCATATCATTTAGTACTTTCATATAGCAACCTGTTGATAGTAATATTTTTGCAAGTTTTGTTTCTTAGCCTTAATATTTTTTATAGAGCTTTTGAAATTTTTTGCATATAAAATTTAGATGTTACTTAACTATCATCCTGACAATTCTGTGTTATATAAAATACCTCTGCTGATTATTTTTGTAGTCAGCTTGACACAAGAGGAGGTCCTTTGGAAAAAAGAACACCAGTGGAGAAATTGCCTCCATCTGATATCCTGTAGACACATTTGTGCGGCATTTTACTGATTAAAAATAGATGTGGTATGGCCATGCCCACGGTACAGTACCACTCCTGGACAGGTAGTCCTATGATGTGTATAAAAAGAAACTACAAGCCAGTAAGCCATATCCCCCAGTGTAACTCCAGGTCCCTGCTTTAGCTCTTGTTCTGGTTTCCTTGATGATAGACACAAACCTAAAGGATGTAATGAACCCTTCCTTAACAGTTTGGTACTGGTCATTATTTCATGACAGGTACAGAAACCAAACTAGGACAGTGGGCATGCTCATCTCGTTCCATATATTTGAAGGAGCGTTATACTGAGCCATCCTTGAATCCCCGAAATGAAAGTCACTGAGTCATTGTAAATATTTCACTGTGTTATTGGATTCAATATCCTATTAATTGCTTGAAAACGTTTGCATCTGTGTTCAAGTATATGGACTCACAGCTTTCTTTCATGGTGTGTCCTAATCATATCATCCTAAGCATAGTAAAATGAGTTGGGGGAAATTTTCTCCTCACAAATTCTTTCAAAAAGCATAAGAATTCCTATTAGTAGTGTAATTGCTTATGAGAACTTACCTTTGCAGCTTTCTGTCCTTCAATTTCCCTGTGACAAGAGACTTCTTGTTATTGCCTTAGCACATCTGTTCAATTTTCCATTCCACAAATCACTCCAACCCTAAGATGATTTAATCATTATAATTTATCATCACGCACATTTTGCCTTCCTTTGAATATTCTTGGTTGTGGAAAAAAAACGTAATGACAATTGAAAGTTGGTAAATGAGAGTAGATTTTGCAGCTGTATCTGTAAAATCACTTCCTAAGTGAAATGGCATTTTTGCTATTTTTATTATAATGCGATTTATACAATTTACAGAGTACTTGGGGCAATTTTAGAAAAGCCAACAATAATTGTACCTATATGATAATGTTTTTTTTATCTTATGACTAAGACAGAAATAAAACAGGGTATTTCAGTTCAGAAAGTGAATGACTTTAGAATCCAATTGGGTATATAACTTAAGAATGAGAAATTACTCAGTTACTTTCTATGCTCATAAATTCTTTAAATCTGTATTGCTCAAAGCTTAACTAAAAATCTTTCACACATGATTTATGTCGTCAGTTTTGCTTTTATTCTGCTACTCATACTAAAGCCAATAATGATAGATATTGTTCAAGAGGATTCAGATGTAACGATTTACTTTGTCTAAACTTCTAGAGAACAGTTCCCACTAACTGATTCATGAACCCATCTGGTACTTTCACTTAGGAGAAACATGTGTCTTCTTTGACAAAACTTAAGCTTCAATTAACATTAAATGGTCATCTGTCCTAAGAACTACATAAAGTATGATAATCAGGTATATTGATCCAATGTTATCAGAAACATTAGAATAAAAACTTGTATAACTGCTTCTTATCATATTTAATTAAATATTATGCACCAAAGATTGGAAAATGCATACAGCAACTCTCTTAGAATAGATGTCACACCTAAGAATTATATAAAGTGTGTGCTAGTCAACATATACACTCCCATTTTAAACTTTCTTCACGTGTTTTAAAACGCTTCTCAGAAGTAGTAATCATTAGTATCCCACAGCTTAGTGATTTAGGCACACATAACCTTGTAGCCATGGAAAAAAACACTGGCAGAATTGGAGAGTGATAAATGCTTATACATCATTAATATCTCATTGACCTTCACCTAACTGTGAAACTATTCTCTGACACTTGCTGTATAAGTGATCTTTGGTGAAGTATTTACATATTTTGTTCACAGATAGGTAAGTATTAACAGTATGTCATACAGCATGGATGGATCATGTTTGCTACCAGGAAATGGCACTGACACACTGATGTACTAATTCCTAGCTTAAATTAAGTTGATATTAGTATGTAGAAGGGTGGTGTGACTGGGATTCTGCTCATAGCCAGTGTGCGTCACTGCTATTAGTGTAATTAAAATCCTGATAATGTTCTACAGTAGAAGTCAGGTGAATGCTCCTTGACTCGAAAGTTTAATCAGTAGAATGAATATTTTAGAAATAAGATGTCTTTGAATGTCTCAGAGAGTTGTTTTTTTTAATGTCAAAGAGAAAAAATGATTTAACTGGAAGAATTTTACTTAGTATAAACTTCTACATGTCGGCAGTTGGGATTTTAGCTTTTTACATAGAGTAATGTTTGCTTTAAACAGACCGAGTAAATACAGGAGGTGACATCCATTGTTAATGTATACAACCCTTTCAAGACACTCTGTTAACATGGCTGATAATCTAACCTGCCTATTGCCAGTTGCTGTGCGATTTGGGTTTCCTCTCAACACACCAAAGTGCTGAGTGAAGGTAGCTGTGTGCATGCCAGAGATAATGGAGTGTTGATATGTTTTAGGTCACAAATTGCAGGGGATCATCTAGCATAATTCTGTGAGAGGGATGCAGCAGGGGCAATTTCCCCAAAATATCCTGCCCAGATCTAAGCATGGTTCCCCAGCCAGGGTAGAGAATTGCTTATTTATTTTACAAACACATGAATCTCTCAATCAGTAAGCCTGCTGATAAGGAAATTGATTACTTAGTTTTGACTCTTTAAAATTAGAAGATACATAATAGTATAAATCCAGTAATCAATTAGTTGAATATAGTAAAAACCAATATATATGTTTTGCTTTCTTGTTTGTTTTCTTAAGATATAGCTATGATGTATAACTCAGGGAGTCCTAGAACTACATATGTAACCCATATTGACTGAAAACTTGATTTCAAGATCAGCTACAGTGAGGGTCTTCTTTCTAAGTTAAGAACTGGGAGTGTAGCTCTAGTAGTATAGTTTCCCAGCATTTGCATGAGCCTGGATTCCATGCTCATCAATACACAATGCACACACATGTACGTACACACACACACAGAAAGAGAGAGAGGCAAGTGTGCACACATGTATAAATGCACATAAAGTTCAACTGCTGAATGTTTGGATCATGTCAATTTTTTAAATACTTCTATTAAGGAATCAAGTTGTTTATAATTTTTAACTCTGCTCATACAATAAACATGTAATGTATAATAATAAATATTATTCATGCATTGATCATACAACAGTATACTTTTAGATCCATTACATTCCATATAATTTTGGAGGATTTAACTAAAAGGTAAAACTAAAACAGAAAGTGGTTTTCATTAATAATAGAAAAAACAGGCAAAAAAAAGAGATACCAAAAAATTTTACAGAGATGGACTATGATAAAATTTTGAAGTTGGCACATCTCAGAAACATGCTATGGAAGCAACAAGTCAAAGAAAATTACAACAGACAAGATTCAATACCTTCTAAATTAATTATTTTATGGAGTAGACATTGTGTAACAACCTTTAGCCAGTTCTGGGTCAATAACTTCTTAGTCTGACCAAGCAGTTTAATGTTTTCTACATTTAAAGGCAGTAAAACTTTTGGGAAAAAAAAAACTTTCCATGTGACAATTACCATAAAAAAGTTTTAGACATAATGGGCATCAAAACTCTTTTGCAAAGTGCATCTTTTAGAAAAGCATCTGTGACCTTAATAGAAAGAGTTCTATTGACAGAGAAACAGTATTCAGGATAAAGGCTTAGGGAGGAAGGATTTTTAATAAGCATAAGGATGGGTTCTTATTACTAAGATCATTGCTCAGCATCTGGAGGATGCAAATAAAAGCTGGCTCCATAGAATAGCAAAACATCATCAGGTTGTTAGACAATGTCCACTCCATAGGAAAGAAATGACATCTTCCTATGAAGAAAAAAAAAAAGTTGGGTGCTTAACAGTTCTGATTTTTAGAGCTTTCAGTGATCTGTGCCCTCTAGAAATAACAGTGTATTCCCTGTATCTGAGTATCTGAAATCATTCTGTGGACTCAAATTAATGTTCCTGTTTGTCAGCTGTTTGACTTGATTTTTATGACAGTGTTTGCCAACATAGCTAAAAGCGTTATGCAACACACTTTCCCTGGCTCGCTTTGGATGCTGAGAGATCCCTGAGTTCATTCAGTGTGTGTGGTTCAGAACTGGTGCCAGAATTCTGTAAGAATTTCTTCTAATAATTTCACCCACAGACTGGTTGTACTGTTTCCGAGGCACATGTAAGATATCGCAATGGTACTGTCATTATTTAATCATGAGGTCTTGGTTAGAAATTACACAGAACTCATGCGGAGAATTTAAAGAGTACACCACAAAGGAGAGGAACAGAACGGAAAGCACAGCCGTGTTCAATTCTGCAACTGGAGAGGTAGATGACTTCTGTCTCATTTTTTTCACCTGTATATTTCTTTTGTAAAAGATGAATTTCTAAAGTGCCATTAGTTTAGAAACGTGCTGTATGATAGCAGTTAAGTAAATACTCGTGTATACATAGAAAACTAGTGAAATTATTGATCATACCTTCCTATGCATCAAATAATCAAATTTTGAACAAATATTCTTTTCTATTTTATACATCATTTTTTCATTTGTCATAAGCCTTCAAATCAGCTATATTAGAAATACTGCTTTAATTTTCAAAAATGGATCATATTGTTTTGGATATGAGGTCTAGAGATTGATAGAGCTCATGTTCGGCTAATCATACAGACATTTAGTATCGCTATATCTTCTTACTCTGTGAGGACTTGCTTTACATGGCCACACTCACTGATACAGTGAACAGCCTTCCTAGCCAATGCCCCCCTCATGCCACACTGCACCATAGTTTCCTAGAACACTACGGTTCAGAATGTCTCACAAGCTTTGCTCAAAATTTCATCTACCCACATACACTGATAGGCACTGACACTTAGGATTGCCCACGTTAACCCACTTACCTTTGTCTCAGTTGCTTTATATTATTTAATTAAAAAGGTCCGTAGATAGTTTTTAAGAGAATTATCAAGCTGTGCTTCATAAATTCAGTAACAGACACAAAGGACGACTTGGGAAATACATCGAGCTGAGTTGCTGAGTGATGCATATCTGTGCTTGTCCATTTTGTCTTTAAAAGGCCATGTTTCTGTGTGACTCGAGGAAATAAAAGGAATAATAGCAGGAGAAAGCTCTAACCGTTAACTCAGTTTGGAGATTTCACAAGAAAATCAGACTGTTCTGAATTAAAATAAGTTTTTTTTTTCCTTGCAGGTGAGGCATTTTCATTTTTCAGTTACTAACTAACCATTCCTTGATCTAATCCAGACCGTGAAAGGAATGCCCAATCCCCATGATAAAGCCGAGATAAAGCTCTTGGCATACTTGTTTATGAAGACATTAAAGAATAAAGATATATTTTCCAAACCCTACTTGTTTGGTTTACATTAGGTAGAGATATATTTAAGTAATGTTTTCTTTTCTATTCAATTCAAATGTTTAATGCGTCCTGACAGCAGTTCTCATCCAACCAGACTTTGGATCATTAAATGCTTCTGTTAGCATAGCATTTGCATTTTCAGTTTGTTGTTTGCATTACCATGTGTTAGTTTATTTTTACTGTGGCAGATATCCAAGAAAACAGTTGAAAGAAAATAATATATACTGCAGCTCCTTTTCAGATTTTACAGTCCATAGTTGGTGGTTATTTCCACTGTTTCTGGACATGGGGGTGTTGGCAGAGTATTCTTGGTAGATACTATGATGCATCAAATTTCCTACTTTGCTGTTGCATCAGAGAGATAAAGGGTGGAGGGAGAAGAGAAAGAGAAGGGAGAAGCAGGAAGGAGCTGGAACATGTCTATCCAAGGCATGCCTCTAGACACTGACTTCCTCCAACTGAAATATTTTCTACTCTTTACCAACTCTGAGTAGCTTGACAGATGCTCTACTCAGTTGATTAAGGCACGACCCTCCTAGTCAAACTGGACCCTCTCAGTAGCTGGATTCAACATCTCTCCCAATTTTTCAGCACACAGGCTCCAGTAGGCTCTACTTCATAACCAAATCACACCATATATCACTACTTCAATTGGAAATTTCATTTCATGCCACAAGTACTCCTTTGTTTAACACTGAAAATCTTTCTATCTTTGCCCTGTAAACAGAGGAAACATAGTTGTGTTCCTTAGGAATGTTTTTATGTCTTTATATATTTAAATTACACACACACATACATAGAATTAATTGCAGTTAACATCTCAACATCCAACAGCCAATTACTCTTGTGTTTAATTTATTGAGCTCTTTCATTTTTGACTGATTCTACCAGATAATCTGTAGATACATTGTTAGAAATATCATAGACAAGTATTGCATAGATGCAATGTGTCATAAGCTGTTGGCTTTACCAAGAAAATAGATTTGTATTGCAATTTTGGTGATAAATTCTAAACTTTCATTTCTGCACCATTCTGGGCTGTAATAGCTAACTCACAACAATACTGAGGAGTGGAAAGGAGTCAGAAAGGGATTGAGTACATGGGACGACGGGCTCTATGTTATACTAGTCTCTCAAGAGCTAACTTCTATACAAGAATCATGGAATCCTTTACTTGAGAGTTGTTACATTGATACAATAACCTTCCATAGTTACTGAAAACTTCTTAATGAATTTATTTTTATATCTGTACATAAGTTTTTCCCTCCATTCTCTCCAACTTGTCCCTCTCCCCCACCTTCGTTCTACACTCCACCTAGTCTACTCCTCCTGTTCTGAATTATTCAGAAAAGGGCAGGTCTCTCATGGGTTTTAACAAAGCATGGTATATCAAGTTACAGTAGGACTGAGCACCTTCCTTTGTATTAAGGCTGGCCAAGTGACCCAGTATGAGAAGTAGGGTCCCAAAACAACAGGAAAAGAGTCAGAAACAGCCACTACTCTTACTGTTAGGAGACCCACAAGACAAAAAGCTACACAACTGTAAGATATAGACAAAGGTCTAAATCAATCCCATGCAGGCTCCCTGGTTTGGTTCAATATCTGAGACCCTATGAGCCAGGCTAGTTGCTTTTGTGAGTTTTCTTGTGATGTCTTTGACCCCTCTGGCTCCCACTTTCCTTCCTCTCTCCATTCAACAGAATTCGCTGAGCTCTGCCTAATGTTTGATGGTGGATCTCTGCATCTCTTTCCATTAGTTGATTAATGAAGGCCCTCTGAACTATCACCTCTCAATAACAGGGGGAAAGAGCTTTAAAGCATATCAACCCTTAGGGACACACTAAAAGCAAATACAAAAATGCAGACATAGCAACTTTAAGTTTAAATAATGAAAGTGCAGTTCTCAGTTATGCCTGCAGGGCCTATGTTTTAAGATTTTTCTGTGCAATCGCATTGGACTACTTTGCAGCTTTCAGGAAAGGAAAAAGAAAGAACAAAAGAAGGGAAGAAAGAAAGAAAGAAAGAAAGAAAGAAAGAAAGAAAGAAAGAAAGAAAGAAAGAAAGAAAGGAAGGAAGGAAGGAAGGAAGAAACTTGTTGATTTTTAATCAAATGGCATGCTTTCCTGCCTGCACACCTATGCTTGTGATTAGAACAAGTCATCTTTTTGTTAATCACGAACACTTCTAATAATGTAAGAAGGTACCGTTTGTTTTTTTTGTTTGTTTGTTTTAACATGGGAAGGAAGTTAGTGTAAATGGGTCTCTCTGAAACAGGCTGAGTGAGATTACATTAATGTTCTTCCTTCTTAATAGTCCCCTTCCTCATATTCAAACCTCTGACTTTCTTCAAAACACAGCTGAACCAGTATCTCATCTACATTCTTTTTATGGTTAGGAAAGTAGACACTACTGACATAGAAAAACAAAACAATAATAATCACTTCTATTCAAGTGCATTATTTTTACATATCTTGAAATATTTTTAGCAGTCTGTCGCTCTAAACTAGTCATCACTATTCTACTATAATTGCATTTTTGGCAATGTATCTGTTGAATTTTCCAAAATTCAGAAATAAAAAGCACCCTCCCCAAGTGTGTACATTGCAATAAGAAACAACTTTCCTTTTTCTGAAATCCTTAGTGTGGTCACAGAGCCCACATTACTGAGCTATGTCTGTTGCCAGGGGTTTCTGTTAACAGGGATTTTTATCCCATCTGATCCTGCAGTCATTCAGTTCCAAAGAAATACACAGAGGTCTACATTAATCATACTATGGTTGGTCTATTAACTCAGGCTTCTTATTAAATTCTATAACTTATATTAGCCCATAATTCATGTCTGTGTTAGTCAAGTGGGTTGGTACCTTTTTCAGTGAGGCAGTCACATCTTGCATCCTCTGTGTCTGGATGACGACTGCAGACTGCATCTTTCCTCTTCCCAAAATTCTCCTGTTCTCATTGCCCCACCTCTACTTCCTGCCTGCTTGCCCTGAGTATACTTCCTTCCTGCCTGGCTACTGGCCAATCAGGATTTTATTAAACAAGTACAAGAAACAAATCTTTACAGGGTAAAACCATTGTCCCACAGCACCCCCCCATTTTTTTTCAAAATAAGAACTCTGAATCAAATCTCCCTTGTTTAGCTTTCTTTCTGATCATTATTCATACAACTTGTAACCAACACTCTAAACAAAGAAAAACATCCATAATCCATTTTAAGTGAGTTGCACACACTCAATGCCTTAATCAAGAGCAGAAATATACATATAACAGAACTGACCTAACGTTTGTATCAATAGACCTAGGTCCACACCAATGCAAAGTATTCATATCTATAGCATATCTTACTTTAAGTGTAAACAAACATTTACAAACAATATTTGGGAATTAGGGTGTAGTTCTCTCCAAACTGCTTCCCTCTTCTTATTGAGTAAAGTAAATTTGGCAGTGTTCATTGTGATCTTTTGGGGGGTCTTGGTCCACCAAACCACACAAGTCTGGAAGGAATACATAGGTTCTCATCGTCTATGGAAACAAAAGCAGAACCTCTTTTCCAAAGCAATATTTCCTTAGACCCAAGTTTTGAAATCAAGATACCTTTAAAATACAATGAAATATCCCATAAAAACCCATACAATGAAATATCTCTCTGTACTTACCTCATTCACAGTCAAAAATTCAAAGAAAACACAACACAATAATACACATAATCTAGACTCTGGTAATTTGGGGTGATAATAATTTTAAAAGTAACTAAAGAAAATTTTGAATTATGGTTATGTCCTTAATGAAATATTCTGTGAGGCTTGATCATCTCAGCCAGCAGTCTTGAAACTGTTCTGGATACAAAATTCAGAGAAAACTCCAACAGAGGGCCACTGAAATTTTGCATTATCTGGACCATCTGCTCCTATTGGAACATATCCTTCAGAAGGTATGTATTGTGTTGTCTTTACGTTGTTTGATAGCTGAGGAAGGAGCAAAATTACTAAAAGATATTTGATTATAAATGCTGTTGGATTAATCTAACATATATATTTTGCAAATGCCTTGACTTCAAAATTTAAGTCAAAAGCTATGTTACTTTGGTGAAGAGGTTTTGCTTTTGTTTCCTCAGGAAGTGAGAGGATGTGGTGGATTCATTCAGGGTTAAGAAAAATCAGGTTTGATCAAGGAAGACTCCCTGTGAAATCTCCAATAAGAGAGGATAGCTCAGATGTCTGAGTTCTACATTCATAACAGTTTCAAGATTGCTAAGTGAGATGATCAAGCCTTAGAGAATATTCCATTCAGGACTTAACCATAACATAACTCTAAATTTTCTTTAGGTTCCTGTGAGATTATCAGCACCTCCCAATTAGTAGGAAGTAGCCTAGAAAACTATGCTTGCATTCCCAAAAATGGATTAGAGATGTTTTTCTTTGTTTAGAGTGTTGGTTACATGTTGTGTGGATAATGGTCAGGAAAACAACAAAACAAGGGAGATTCAAATAAGATTTCTTGCTTTGGAAAGGAGGGGAAGTGCTGTGGGACAATGTTTTTAGCCTGTAAAGATTTGTTTCTTGTACTTGTTTAATAAAATACTGATTGGCTGGTAGCTTGGTAGGAAGTAGAGGCTGGGCAATGAGAATAAAAGAATTCTGGAAAGAGGAAAGATGCAGTCTGCAGTCATCATCCAGACACAGAGGAAGTAAGATATGACTGCCTCTCTGAAAAAGATACCAAGCCTGTGGCTAACACAGACATGAATATAGGCTAATGTAAGTTATAGGAGTTAATTCGCCTGAGTTAATAGGCAAACCAGTTTATGATTAATGTAGACCTCTGTGTATTTCTTTGGGACTGAACAACTACCGGATCTGGTGGGACAGAAATCTCTGTCAACATATATCTTTTGCTTCTGCATCTTGTTTTACCTCATCTTTACCTCTATTTCCCCATATTTAAACTTCATTATTATCACTGTTTCTCCAACATGTTTGCTTTATTATTCCTTGTTTATATACAGTCTCATTCATTTTATTTATTGCTGTAGGAGCTACCCATCCAGCAGAGCTCCAAGTTCATCTACTCAGCCCTAAACTGCCTCCAGATCACATTTTTTTCAATTAATGTATCATCCTACAGGGACGATATATTATCCTACCCCTCTATTTGAAACTTTAGTTGCTAAGTTAATAAACATTTTTTATCTCTTTTTATGTTCTTTCACAAAAAATAGTACCTCAGTAGACAGAGAGTAAATGCTAGCCTGCCCCAAAATAAGCCATCGTGGACACATATGAATTGCTGAATGGTCACATGATGTCCATTAGTAAACTTCTTCTGAACTGTCTCACAGAGCAGTGTTCTTTATATGTAAATACTTTAGGTTTGCACGTTAATAATAAACTTTTTCAGGTCAGGGTCTTTCCTGAATCCCATAACACATCATTTTCACATGTTGAATATATTCATATGAAGTTATTGACCAGAGCAGACCCATTGTGAGATACCTATATGTTTATTTTCCAAGTAGACCTAGACTGTATCAAGAGAAATGAATGATAGATGGTCTTTAAATAAGCAGCTAAATTCCCTTTGTCCAGAGTTTAACTCTGAGCTAAAAGTCCTCCATTGATGGTTTGTGCTGACCTGAGAGTTCTACCTTTTGATGTGAGGTGTATCATGATGCTTTTCTCATTCTAACTGGGAACTTTAAATGAAGTGCATCTTTCTATTAGATAACCTTTCATTGGAAAAAAAAAATTATCTTTAAACTAAGGTTTTGTTGGAATTTCTGTGAGCATCCAGAGCAGGTCTTGTAATTTACCTGGTGTGTTATACCTGTCTTACTACAGATGTTTCCTTGTACATAATTGTTGTAGGAAAGGCTCTTGTTCACAACTGCCCAGACACAAAATAACCACAGGCCCACAGAGATGGGCCTGTGTAGTAGAGGCAGAGGTATATGTGTGGTAGATTTGGCCAAAAATTAATATCTTGTCATCTAATTTCTAATTATCAGTTCTATGTAATAGACACCTAAAGCTTTAAACTATTTTAATTCCTTTTTTAAAAAAATATTTATTTATTATGTATACAATGTTCTGTCTGTATGCCTGAAGGCCTGAAGAGGGCACTAGACCTCATTACAGATAGTTTTGAGCCACCATGTGGTTGCTGGCAATTTAACTCAGGACCGGAAGAGCAGGCAATGCTCTTAACCACTGAGCCATCTCTCCAGCACCCTTGACTCCTTTTTTCCATTCTATTCACATTATATATTCAGATGCTCACTTCTTAGGATAACATAATAAATAAATAAAACCTGGCAGAGCCCAACAGGAAACTTTTGCAATTCTAAATAATACAACAACAAAAACAAAACAAAAGAAGATATTGCTGGATTATGTGCAGCAAGACATCCAGAAAGTGTGCAGTATCCTGAAGAACTTACAAGTAGATCTGAATTCTTACACACAGTTTTATACTTTTTCCTTTCCAAAAAAATCAATTTTAAAGCCTTTTGTTGTTTTTTAAACACATTTTTCAGTCAAGACGGAACTTTTGTAGCTGGTTGAGTGCCTCCTGGCGCACTCTGGCCCTTGAAGCCATGATTCAGACATCACAAGTATTCTCTTCCATGTCTTGTAACTCTTCTGTGTTCTTAGGAAAATCTCTGTAGCCTTGTGCATGTATACCAGTGCTCTATGGAACATTCAGACAGTTCATAAGAAGGAGCAGAGATGAACACACCAGAAAAATAATGTACTGGTAGAATTATCAGTCACTGATACAATCATATTCCCTTGAAAGATTATTGGTATACATGAAAATGTATACATTTTTGCATTCCCTTTTTGCCACCTGCATAAAAACACTTTCTACTAAATCACGGGTTCTTTTGTTAAAAGAAGGATCAGGACTGAAATAGGAAATTCATGTAATAAGATAATATTTCAAAAGTCAATGTATTTTTCTTATTTTTATTATATTTTTTGAAATTTATATTTATATATATATATATATATATATAAATTTATATATATATCAAAATGTGATATTATCCAATTCCCATTTTCCTTAACTCCTCTATTAGCTACATTTCTGTTTTGTGATAAAATACACTGACACAAAGAAACATATGGGAAAACGGGTTTGTTGTGGCTAATAGTTAACAGAAGGATGTAGTCCTTCATGACAGCAAAGAAATGAAAGTCAGGAAGTCAACTGATCATCATATTCTATCCATACAAAGAAATACTTTCTCTAGCAAGGCTCCACCTCCTTAAGTTTCCATGACCCTCCTAATCAGTTCCCCCAGCTAGAGACCAAGTTTTTAAACATGCATAAGTCCTTTGAAATTGAAACCCCAGATATCAAAGAGCTACAAATATGATCCTGTGAGTATAGCAATTCATATTCAAAGTGCATCCCCCTACCATATCTTGCTTCATTGTTATTGCTGTTGTTGATAACCCACAAGTCTAGTTAAATCATCTGTGCATAGATGTGGATATATCCACTGGGGCACGGGAATCCTAACGATGGCCTGACCTTCAACGAGGAAGAATGAATCTCCAGCTCACAGCATCAATAGTTCCACAGTATGGTAATAGCTTAGCAGAGGAGCTCTTCCATACATGCTTAAATTTTTCTTGCTAGATCTTGTGCAGATCTTGTGTCTGTGGCCATGACTACTGTTAGTTCGTGACTGCAGTGATAGCCATGTCATGTGCAGAAGATAGCCTTTTAAAGCACTCCTCTGCATTCTTTGGCTCTTACATCATTATCATCTCTTCTTCCAAAATGTTCCCCTAGCCTAGGGGGTGAAGGAGGTCGGTAGGATTGATAAAACATCTGATTTGGGACTGAGCACACAAAATCTCTTAGTTTCAGCACTTTGCAGTGTGAAATTTTGATAGCATCCTGGAAAAGTTTTCCAGCTCATACGAATTTCAACTGTGTTTCTCTTCTATTTAAGTGAAAACAATTCATACACATAAATGTAAAGATTACATATTCTCTTTGCTGTTTAGATTTTATTTAAGAAGTATTACTTAACTGTAGTCTGCCCTAGTTTATGTTTCCATGTCTTTGCATGTGCACACACTCACGCACACACACAAAAGTATCAGCCAGATGCCAACAGAAGAAATCCTATGGAGTCAGTTTTGAAATACAGGGCATTGCCAACAAAAGAATCAATTCTGTTTTGTTTTGTAATTTTTTACCTTGTTCTTGTCTCGCCTTCTCCAGAATGGCATGTACAGGCAGTATATGCTAAATGAAAGATGACTTTATTAACTCAGGATTAACAACTTTAAATGTAATATAAAAAAAAAACAAGTCACTCAAATGGGGGTGATAACTGGAATACATCAGTGAGGGTCTTTCTGCTCAACGTGAATGCACACTTTCTTATATAAAGACAGTTTGGTCCTGTTGAGTGAATGAGGATTAAAAGTGGACCAATCAACTCAGAGCTCTTAGGCTTGTACAGGGAGGGGCAGATAGCTGAGCCATGTAAAGATGTTTCCAATCAGATCCTTAGGTAGCAAGCTGATTCTTAGCTGTAAAAAGAAGCATCTTGTAGTTTCTGTTGGTTCCCAGTTGCTGTGGGACCTTCTGATGAGACCACCTTCCTCCTCTAGTACTGCTGCTGCGGTTTCCATCCTGCGTTGTCCTGCGGCTGACACGGCAGCTCATCTTCCGGGTACTTCTAGTCTGCAGCCTGTTCCCTGCCAAGATGCTACTCAGGTTTCTCCGTGTGAGTTTCTGTCCAGGTGTGGTTTTCACATTTCCTTCCAGGCTGCTTCTTCTCTGACAGGTGAGAGCATCCAATCCATCCTGGTGGACCACCACTGGCTCCTTCCCCTGCCACTTGAGTCCCCAGCTCTGCTTTCAGAGTCCATTCCTCCCCAGCAACTGATATTGGTAAGACATGATCAAACATGTATGGTATAATATCATTTTAGGAGATGCCTTACTTAGGATGCTGAGGAACAATCCTTTCCACATTGCTGACTCTCTGGAGTCCAGATGAACAGAGCTGATCTGAACCTTGCAAGAACAAAGGTCAATATGGACCAGAAAAGGGATAATTACTTCAGAGAGGGTAAGGATTTTCTTGCAGTTGAAACTAGTGTCTACAAAGGGGATAACAGAAGGAGAAACCGACTAACTAAGCGAGTGTCAGTTGGTAGAGAGGTGAACTCCACGTTAAAATTGTTGAGCTTTAGGTAAACAAGATGTCAGTGGAAGCTTTATGTATGACAAATATGATCAACAGTGATTTTCCCTAAGGTAGAAGTGGGCAGTACATATTCTTCTGCTCTTTTCGTTGACTGACCTTGAATCTGTGCTATAATGCGCATGCCCTTTCACACGATGCCAGGGATATTCTCGTCAGTGGTTACCCACTTTCTAGCTCCTAATGGTGTTCGCTCCTCCATCTGGTTGTCTGATAAACAGCATAATGCATTTGATCAAAGTACAGCACTCCACATTGCATTGTCAAGAGCAAATTGATCTGTCTGCAGCTATCGCCTTCCCTGTGGGGGAAAAACTAAACAACTCTACAAAATGTTGTGTTGTGTTCTTATTTCCCTCTCTGTGTCTCAGTCAGTGCACTTTAGCCCAGAGGGCCACTTCTCATTTTGCATCCAACTTCTGTCTCTTGCACAAGGTGTAGGTTTTTTGTTTTTATTGAATTTTTTTTCCCCAAATTTATGTCCTCCCTCCAAAATGTATTTGAGAAGCAGGGTTTGCTCTGCTGCAAACAGACATCTGGGACTCACAGTGTTTTGTTTTCCCATGGTGTTTGACAGTGATGGCTGCTCTGTCAGCAGCCTGAGATAAGGAGAGGCTCTGGCCCTGCCAATCAGGTTGCAGGTGCTTTGCTTAGATCCCCTCACTAACTGGCTATCTGTATTCACTTAACTGGTTCAGTCTTCTTTTCAGGATATATTTCATCCTGAGCCAAATTCCAGTTTACAAAATGCCAGTCCCAGACCTCTTTTAGGCTTTCCTTCCTTGAGGATATTTCTTCTTGGAATGGAAAACAAACACAATTCTCTAAGAGTCAGCAATTCTTTCCAAATTTACCCTTGCTCTTAGCAAGCAGAATTTGTTTTGCTTATGCTAAAATTCTTTATTTGGAGGAAAGAGAGATCCTCATCCCAAGAGTTGTCATCTTACCTTAACATATACACCCTGACACACACTATGCTTATATGCGTGGGGACTCATGCGCACAAACACACAACAGTGTATCAGTTTTATAAATGAATTTATTATAGAGGCTGTAGAGATTGCTCAGTGGCCAGGACCACTATTCATCTGGAGTATTTGGTTTTGATTTTGAGCATCCGCATATTGTGTCACAACCTTCTGTAACTCCAGTTCCAGGGTTTCCAACTCCCTCTTCTGGTCTCTGTAAGCAATCCACACACATGGTGCACAGACACATGCAACCAAAGCATTCATTCACATTAAATAAATAATTTCTCAGTGCTTAAGAAGGGTTATCAACTGTTGGGTGTTATTTCGTGAATAGTACATGAAACTTGCAATACTGCGTAATCTAGTAGGTGTTTTATTATGTCTCTTAAATTCAACTTAATTTAGAAGTCCACTGCCATTTAGTGTTCCCCTATAGGAGTGGTTTCTAAAATCAGCCATAGAATTTTGGTTGATTTTGTTTATTCATAGATTTTAAGCCAGGCATATATGTGCTAATACTCATCGTGGGTAAGATAGGCAGATGACACATTATAGACCAACCTGGGCTATATGTAGTAGATTCCAGGTTAACCCAGCTTACTTAGCCAGACCCTGTCTCAATTAAAAAATAATGAAAACATAAAATTACTCCAGAGTTTTCACTGAAACTCCATAGTATAATTCCTCCCCCATTTCCTTTAACCACTGTCAGATCAAAATTAATTTTTAAAATCTGAAGTTATTCTTATTCTTCTACAATCTGCTCTCACTGTGGAAAGCCTACTACTTAGATATTAACATTCTTGGATCCATCTCCAAATCTTATTTCCTCTGTTACTTTTGTTTATTTATTAAATTTATGTCACATTTAATTTTCTTGGAAGTCTGCCTGATTCCAGTCATAGTTTTCTTAATTCAATTTGCAGAATGGTATCAGCTTAAGTTTTTTTCAGGAAAGACACTGTGGTATGATTTACTTTTCCATTTTTTTTGAGAATTTCGTATATGAGCACTGTATGGAATCATTTATATCCCTTCCTCTTTCCCATTCACTTCTTCCTAAATCCTTCAAAATCCTCTCAAATTCATTACCACTTTTTAATTTATTCAAGTGTGTGTGTGTGTTGTGTGTGTGTGTGTGTGTGTGCATTTAAAAACAGTCTGCTTTGTCCATTTGGTGTAGCTCTTTGTGTATGTTTTTAGGACTAATACCCGGAAGTGGATAACCTACCAAGGAACTTGTACCCAGAGAAGTTTCCTTCTGCCTCTTAGAGCATCAGTGATGTCTGTAACTCTTTATTTTTGAGTCGCACCTTGGGAAATTTCCTCTACTCACATCTGTATATCATTGCTGTTTTCACTGTACGAATTTTGGGATTTCATGAATGCAACTTTTCTGTCAGATACAGAACACATTCTCTCACATCAGACAACTTGGTTCTCTGTCTTTTGCACTGTTCCTGTTCCTCTTCCAGGGTGTTCCTTGTGATTGCAGTAAGAATTGTGCTGTATCCTCAGCTTCCCAAGGGACTAACTGGGGACATCTCCTTGGGCTCCTGGGAGCCACTCTAGGTTCAAGTCTCTTGCCAACCCTAAGATTGCTCCCTTAACTAAGATATGTGCTTCCCTGCTCCCCTATCCAACCTTTCTTTATCCCAATCTTCCTGTTTCCCAAAGTTCCCCCAATCCTCCCCTTCTCACTTTTCTCTCCCCGTCCCCCCTTATCCCCACCCCACCCCACCCCCAAGATCTTAATTTTTTCCCCGGCAATTTTGTCTACTTCCCATAGCTAGCCAAGAGGATAACTATATGTTTTTTCTTGGGTTCACCTTCTTATTTAGCTTCTTTAGGTTCACCAGGTATACACTCCATGACCTTTATTTATGGCTAGAAACCAATTATGAGTGAGTACATCCCATGTTCATCTTTTTGGGTCTGTGTTACCTCGCTCAGGATAGTGTTTTCTATTTCCATCCATTTGCATGCAAAATTCGAGAAGTCATTGTTTGTTTTTTTTTTTTTTTTTTTTTACCACAGCATAGTACTCTGAAGCTAAGGATAGGGAACCTGAAATGACCCTATCCTATAGCAATACTGACGAATATCTTCCATATCACCATAGAACCTTCATCTGGTGATGGATGGAGATAGAGACAGAGACCCACACTGGAGCACTGGACTGAGCTCCCAAGGTCCCAATGAGGAGCAGATGGAGGGAGAACACGAGCAAGGATGTCAGGACCACGAGGGGTGCACCCACCCACTGAGACAGTGGGGCTGATCTATTGGGAGCTCACCAAGGCCAGCTGGACTGTGACTGAAAGAGCATGGGATAAAACCGGACTCTCTGATCATGGCGAACAATGTGGCTGATGAGAAGCCAAGGACAATGGCACGGGGTTTTGATCCTACTTCATGTTCCGGCTTGGTGGGAGCCTAGCCAGTTTGGATGTTCACCTTCCTAGACATGGACGGAGGGGGGAGGAATTTGGGTGCAGGAGGGGAATGGGAGGTGGGGAGGAAGTGTAAATTTTTGAAAGGAAAAACAAAAGAACTGTGCTGCAGATACATCCGTTATGATTGGCCATTCCACAGTTAGGACGACTGTCCTCCACCTTTTACTTATGCTGTTATCGTCACGTATTCGTGGAGTTTCCTTCACACTTAATTTCCTTGAATGTGTACATGATCTCAGTCATTGTTGTCTTGATTTAATTCACTGGATGATATAAAATTGCGTCCTTCTACTTTACGTTCTCACCAACAGTGAATATTTTCCCTCTTTAATCCAAAGCATGCACTGTCTGCTGTTGTATTTTCGTTGACTCTAGCCCCACACTGGAATGCTAAAATGTCGCTTTTTTTTCATTCTTTACTCTTTGCCTCTTTTGGCTTTTTGTGTGTGGGGGTCAACACCCAGCTTCCAAATAAATCACATGGAGGCTTATACTTTCTTATAAACTCCTGGCCTTCACTTGGCTTGTTTCTTGCCAGCTTTTCTTAATTTCTCCCATCTACCTTTTGCCTCTGGGCCTTTTCCTTCTCTTGTTTCTGTATACCTTACTTTTTCTCTTACTCCGTGGCTGACTGGGTGGCTGGCCCCTGTTGCCCTCCTCTCCTTGCTCCTCCTTCTTTCCATATTTCTCTTTCCATTCCTCTCCTTGCCAGATGGCCTATCCTTTCTCCTGTCTCACTATTAACTAGTCAGCTCTTTATTAGATCATCAGATTTTTTAGACAAGCCAAGTATCACAGCTTCACAGAGTTAAACAAATGCAACAAAATAAAAACAATATATCTTAAAGTAATTTTCTATAATTATTAGATGTTTTCTTGATTTAACCATTTTGATCAGAGTAAGATGAAATCTCACAATACTTGAATTTGCATTTCTCTAATCACTGAGAGTTTTCAACATAGTATTTCAAAATATTTATTTTATTTATGTATATGTCTGTGTGCATGCATGAGTTTATGTGCACTGCATGAATGCAGGTACCCATGGAGTCCAGAAGAGGGCATTGGATCCTATGGCTGGTATTAGCAGAGGTTGTTATCTGCTTCATGTGGGTACTGGAAACTCAACCCAGGTTCTCAAAAAGAGCAGTGTTTTCAACTCTTAAGCTGTATTCCCAAACACTATTGAACATTTTAAAGATATTTCTTATCCATTTTAATTTCTTCTTTTGAAAAATAACTCCTCTGATATACAGCCCACTTTTTAATTGGGTCATTTGTTTTCTTGACATTTTGATAATTATTTATATATGCTGGATATTAATCATCTGCCAAATGTATAGCTGGCAAAGATTCTCTCCCACTCTTTGTGCTTCTACTTCAATCAATTAATTGTTTCATTTACTGAGGATCAGTTGTCAGTTATGGGCCTTAATTACTGAGCAAATGGATCCCTATTCAGAAAGTTCTTTCTTACACCTATATTTTGTGGGTTACTGAGTATGTTTTCTTCTAGAAGTTTCAGTGCTTCAGGTTTCACATTGAGGCCCTTGATCTATTTGTACCTGATTTTTCGGTAAAGTGATAAACACAGTGCTAAGTTAAATTTTCTCTAGTGGACATCCATTTTCCCTAGCAACATTTGTTTAAGATTTTTTATTTTCTCCAGTGTGTATTTTTGGTATCTTTGTCAAACATCAGATGTCTATAGTTATGCACAGTCATGTTTGGGTTTTCTGTTTTATCGCATTAATCTTCTTGTCTTTTCGAGTGGCAGTACTATGCTGTTTTTATTACTAGAGCTCTGTAAAATAGCTTGAAATATCTAGCATAGTAATCTTTCCTGTATGTTGTAAGGAGGCCGATTGTTGGTTCCCAGCCTCTCGGGCCCTAAAATAATCACACAGAAACTGTATTAATTAAATCCTAGGACCTAGATCTCCCCTGCTATCTCCATACTCCCAGATTTAGCTCTGGTCACTCAAATATTGCATCCGTTGTTCAGGTGAAAGTCTTCTACAATGCAAAGTTCAAATCTCAAAAGAGTTTGGAGAAAGACACTATAAGACAAAAGGCATACTTGTGCTCATAAAATCATAGAATTAATATTATAAAAATGGCCATTATACCAAGATCAATTTAGAGTTAATATTATCCCAGTTAAAATCCCTGTTTCATTCTTCACATGAATATAAAACCACATTCTAAAGTTCATTTTGAACTAAAAAATATACTAGATAGTGAAAGCAAATTTGAGCAAAAAGTATAATACAGGTGATGTGGGATTCCCCTTTGTATTCTGTGAATACCATTGATTAATAAAGAAACTGCTTTGGACCTATAACAAGACAGAACTTAGCTAGGCAGATAAAACTAAACTGGATTCTTGGAAGAAGAAGGGCAGAGTCAGAGAGAAGTCATATAGCCCCACTGGAGACAGATGCTGGAACTTTACTCGGTAAACCACAGCCACGTGGCAATACACAGATTAGCAGAAGTGGGTTAAATTAATATGTAAGAGT
Organism: Alexandromys fortis; assembly: GCF_014885135.2. Classification (NCBI taxonomy): domain Eukaryota; kingdom Metazoa; phylum Chordata; class Mammalia; order Rodentia; family Cricetidae; genus Alexandromys; species Alexandromys fortis. The sequence continues at coordinate 9,615,547 of NW_026067903.1, read as the reverse complement.
TAACCAATAAGAAACTAGAACTAATGGACCACACAGTGATTTAAATAATAATGTTTCTGTGTGATTATTTTGGGGCTGAGCGGCTGAAAACCAACAAGCAGCATCCTCCAACAGCATTTTTTAAATTAATTATTGATGGAGGAAATCCCAGCCCATTGTGGGTTCTGCTATCCCTGGGCTGGTGGTCCTGGTCACTATAAGAAAGCAGTGAGCAAACCATGGAGAGCAAGCCAGTTAGCAGTACCACTCCATGTTTTTTTTTATCCATTCCTGCCTCTAATTTCCTTTCTTGCTTGTATTCCTGTCCTGACTCCTGTTGATGATGAACAGCAATATGAAAGTGTAAGCAGAATAAACCATTTCCTCCCAACTTGCTTTTTTACCATTGTGTTTCATTGCAACAAGGGATGTTTTAACTAAAACAACCAGTTAGTTGTGCCTTCCTTCAGCATTTTCCTAAACTGTGTCTTTTGCAAACCTGCTGTGCGTGAAATGTGTAACCTTGAAAAGATTCCCCCCATAGAACTGACTACTTAGAATATGGAGGGCCTTAGTCTAGAAGAACTCTTACCACAAGCTGGACAAACAACCAGGTATTTGAAAGTACATATTACCAGGGTTGAGATACTGCTTAGAACATAGTTATTACTTCTGTACTATGTACTTGTTTGTATATAATTTGTGTGTATATAATTTGCACTACTTATTTATACTGACTTAAAATTTTTCTACATATGCTTTTTAAAAATGCTTTTAAGCTGGGGGTTTATACAAATCCCATTCAGGCCACAATATGAATAATAAATGTGTGTTTATTTGAACTTCTTGATGGTGAAAGTTTTGCAGACAATAGACTTATTTATTTCTGAAGAGGTTTTATGTTAGAAGAAATATCCCTGGGGCATTAAGAAGAAAAAGCCTACAAGAAGCACTTGACTAAGTTGTAACTCTTAGGATAAAATATGACAATAATGATTACTAAAGTAAAAACCAAAGTATAAAACAGCACATACTGAACATAATGCATTTTCAACTTTTCTATTATCTAGTTTGTTTGAGTCACTAGAAAAGCTACTTATGGAAAATTAATTTTGATCTTAGAAGACATGAACTCCTTTGATTTATTGTTTTAAACATGAAATATGTATGATAAGAACATTTAGTAATAGGCATGTGTGTTTACTTCTTGCTATGTGATTGATTATTCTTACCACTTTTCAGTATTTTGTGGGTAAGCAGTTAGACATCCCAAATAGTGCAATCAAAACCTTGCCGAATTTATATGGTAATATATGGAAAAACTTGGATTATTAACAATGGTTACCATGAAACAAACTAGGCAGGTCAACCTCCATACTGTTTCTTCTTCACCATTACATGGCCATGTTCTAACATACTGTGGATGATAGGCTCATAAGTTATTCAGGTATTAGGACAGCTTAGGAAAGTGTACTTAGTATAGTGGGGGAAAAGGGTGTTCGTTCCTGAACTAAAATCACAGATCCCTATTCTGATTGCTAAGGTTAAAGAACTTGAGAGGGTGCATAGTAATAAAACTCTTATGCCGGGATCAGTGTTCTTATTAGCAAAGGAAGAAACCAGAGCCATCTATGTACCCTATGAAAATACACAGCATGACTGTCTGCAACTCTGGCTGACGAACAGGGTCAGGAGTCTGATGTGTTAGCCTCCCAGCCTATGGTACTTCACTATTTTAAACTGTACCTCGTGAAGATTCAGAGCATGGCTGTCTGCAAGCCTGGCACACCATTCTGCCAACAGGGTCAGCGGTCTTTTGTGTGAGCCACCGAGCCTAAGTCATTTCATATGAAGAATCTAAGACACAAAATGATGACATTTTTTTCTCATTTTCCCAGAATATTTGAAATTTTGATTTAAAATATTATTCAAGAATATAAGCCCTTAACATGTTATTCATTGAATTTACTTAATACCTAAATTAGCATCAAACTCAATATATTTTGAGATAACATTCTCTCAAGTGAATTATATGTTAAAATACACAGTTGACTTGGTAGTCAGATAGATCACATTCCAGAAACTCAAAGAATTCAAATGCTGCCAGGGCCATGATGATCTGAGTGGCCTGTGCTCTCAACTGGGGCCATGTTGTTGTCCAGAAAAGGTCTTCTCCCAAGAACATGTCTGGTTCCTTGGCCCTACAGCAGCCAGGGTCTGAGTTGATGTCCATGGCCCCTGTGACCACCAATGACCTTGGAAATGCTATAGGCAGCATTCCATGCCTGAAGATCTCCATGGCCCCAGGCATGTCTGGGTTCATAGCTTTGCAGCAGCTGGAATCTGGGATAAAGTTCATGGCTTCTGTTACTATCAAGTACTTTGCAGATGCACAGCATCCAGTCAGACATCTGAGACCATGTTGCTATGGGGGGCTTTGATGCCACCAGGGCCATGCTAATCTAGGTGCCCTATGCTGCCATAGGAAATCTAGAGCTGGCTTACTGGTTTATCATTTATCTTTACATTCTTGTAAGGTGGGAGAAGATCTCAGTCTTTTGTCCATTGGATTTGGAATGCTGTCTTCCCTTGCTATAGCTCCAATGTAGCATGTTATAGGCATGTGTCACTACAGCAACCTAGTTTATCCTGTTTTCCAAACGAAATATTAAAGCTCACACAATTAAGTATCTAGGCTCACATACCACATATAAAAAAATACCGTGGCTATTAATTCACATCTTGACCGTACAGTCTCCAAAATTCTTTCCTTTTTTCTACTCTGCTCTTTTCAAAGTTTCTTATCCTGGAGATTCATCACATAAGACAAATTGTTTGGGAAACAGTATTTTCAAACACTTACTATCAGAACTGAATGCAAGCTATAGGTGAGTTACAAAATTTTAACGATAGAAGAAATTCTGGTTATCCTCTTGTCTAATGTTCTATATTATTATAGAACATTATGTTTATTCAGTCTCAAGGAAGTACCTATTACTCAGTATTTTCTAGTAAATCAAGTTGAGCACCAGTGATTCAGTAGGTGGGAGAGGACTCTCCCTTTGCTGGAGGTGTCCCCTGATTTACATTGTTCAGACCCTTCTGGATTCGTATAGCAATATGCCTGCTTCAGGTCACACAGTGCGCTCCTTTAAGGTATAGTTGAACTGCTTTCAGGGGATCTTTAGTAAATTAGGGCATGATGCCTGATTTTTAAATGCCAGCCTGCTGCAATGAAGCATCACCAGGGAAGGGAGTCTTGCCTGAATCTTAGATAAACCTGTGGACAAATCCTTGAGGGATTGTCTTGATTGTTAGTTGACTCAGCCCACTGTAGGTGAACCCATTCCCTAGGCTATGCCATGCACTGTATAAGGGTGAAAAAAAGGTAGCTAAACCAATAAACAGGCAGCTTGAATGCAGGTTTCTTTTAAGCTTTGCTCTTAACATGAGTGTGCTCTTGACATATGTGTGTGTGTGTGTGTGTGTGTGTTTGTGTGTAATAGAAGAGCTGGATTTATAGGTGAATTCAGATTAATGTAATTTGCCCAATATGTGTTATGAGAGCCCAATTTCTATCATCTACCAGAACAGCAAGTACCATTAAGTAGATAGATAGATAGATAGATAGATAGATAGATAGATAGATAGATAGATGGATAGATTGATAGAGATAGAGATAGAGATAGAGATAGAGATAGAGATAGAGATAGAGATAGAGATAGAGATAGAAATATACTGCATACAAAGGAAGCTTGTCCTTCAAAAACATCACAATGTACGTGCAAAGGTTAATGGCACTTAGGTGTCTTGCCTTCAGAAGCTTAACATTTTCACCTAGCTGACTAAATTCTGTTGTGGATGATTCCAACTCCGAAGACTGATTTGAAAATTGTTAACTGGCTTGCATCACATTATCATTTCTCCAAGAGTTTCTTTCTACTTTTGGAAAATTTACTTAAACTGTGGTCCTTTGTCATAATCTCAGGAAATGTAAAATCAATGAAAATGAGTAGATCTGTATTTCTAAAAATATTCTCTTCACAGGAAGAAGAGTTGAGGAAGAGTGGGGAGGCCAAGTACGCACACCTGAGCGACGAACTGCATGTATTAATTGAAGTGTTTGCTCCACCCGGGGAAGCTTATTCACGAATGAGTCATGCCTTGGAGGAGATTAAAAAATTCCTGGTTCCTGTAAGTGATTTTTTTTTATTTTACAGACTGTTTCTTTTCCATTCCTATTTTAAATTGTGTCATTGATCTCTACTGACTTTTTGGAAGGAAATTCATGCTGTACATTAATTATCTATGTGTAGATTTGATACAAATCTTAAATAAATAGAGAACAACACAAGACATTTGTTATAAGAACTGACATGTGGGCACTTTCTACTAGTCTGACACAAGCATTCATCATAAGCCGGTTGCATAGTATACACCATAGGAAATTGAGCCAGAAACACTAATAAGAAAAATGTACAAGCAAATATACATGATTTATGTCACCATCCACTGTTTTAAGCCCCCTGACATGTATTTTGATAATTTATAATTAGTAGGAAAACATAGTAAAAAAGAATAAAAAGGATGTGATTGAATATGTGTTATTTATAGTAAGGCAATGATAGTATTTTAAAATGACAAGTGTCTTTTATGTGCTAGTTTGTCAGGTTCTAGCAGATACAAAATATAGTATATGATAATATTAATAGAGGTAGATATATGTTAACTTAGAAATTTAGAAATGTATACTCACCATACAATGTGATACTAGATGATGCACATTTAGTAAGGTGGCAAATTCAGCTGCAAGTTGAGTAGAGTTCTCTACTGAATTCCTAAGAAACAGAGGAACTTAAATGCGTGAAGTCTTAAGGTTGACAATTGAGCATTCTAGATAAAAGTCCTTCAACAGAAAGCTTGCCAAAAGGCTTGAAACTGATGGTGAGATATTGAAAGAACGCTGAGTAAAGTTCCCAGAAGATCTTGGAAAGATTCTCAGCCCAGAGCATAGATAACTGAGATTATTCTGCAAATAAAGAAACTCAGTGAAAACCTTAGAGAAGGTGGCTGGCAGATAAGATCCACTGATTAGTATGGTATTGAAAGCTGGAAAGGAAAAATATCAAAGAATTCCCTGAGTGCACAGCATTAAGGTCTGGCCATATTTTCTAGTTACAGGTCCAGTCCCAACGTTAATCTTCATCAAGACACAATTATAGAATAATGGCACACTAGGTTGAGTATTTCTTAATTGCATGTGCACAGTTAGTATTGGAGTCTCATCTGTAAACCTACCTAAGTAGATCTCATTCTGAAGATTGATGATGCTATATTCTTTGTTCCTTTGGTTTTCCAATAAAATATTTAGTCCTAAGCTGAATAAGGCATTTCAGTCTTTTTAGTTAGGAGCAGACCAGATAAACATATGTGTAATGAAGCCAGGTCTGTTTGTATCACAATTTCATTATATAGCTTTAGATAAAGTACTTAAATGTTTAGAGTATTAGTTTATTGATCTTTAAAATGAAAATGATCATAATTTACTCACCAGTCACAATTATTATAAATATTAAACAGAGTAATACATGCAAAGGGCTTAAAATGATAAAAATAGGAAAAATTGTTTATATATTATAATAGAAATACCTTTAGATAATTTTATGAGGTAAAATATGTTAGACAGTGTAATAAGTCTTTTTATTTGGAATATTACATATATATATGTATATAGGCATACATATAATATAAATACATTTATGACACAAATACAGATTTTTTCCATTTCTTTCCTCCCTCCAAACCCTCTCATATACTATTACCTACTCTCCTTCAAATACATGGCCAGTTTTTTCCCTAATTTTTATTTTATGCATAGATTCCTATTTGCATATTTTTCCTACATACATATTTTACATATATATTTCTAAGTAGAACTTTCTCAGTACATATAT
>NW_026067903.1:9590231-9609478 GCF_014885135.2 Alexandromys fortis | reverse complement strand
TAGAGAGAGAGAGAGAGAGAGAGAGAGAGAGAGAGAGAACATAGACTGTAGGCTATGTTAACCTACTTATGTAGTAAATATCTGTGGCATGCATTACTTTCTCATATATTATTCCTTGTAATAACTTCATTTCTGTCTTACTCACTGAAACATATATACTAGACAAAGTTGGAAATTTATTTCTGAGTCACCATTGTATCATTATTATTCATCATCTTGCTTGATAGTGTCTGTCTGATTGTAGTTTAACTATCTAAATGACTGACCAAATTCAGCAGAAAAATAAGTAAGGCAAATGCATTCTGGCCACATCTGTGATCCATGTGTGCCATGTAAATGTGGTTTCCCCTTTGCCCCTGATAATCTGGGACTTCTTTTTTCTAGTAGAGTTGTCTTATTCCCATGTGATTACATGTTTTGACTTTTATTTATGCAACATGCAAGTTCACCCATAACTCTACATCTTTGAAGGTTCTTCTGAAAAAAATATTTACATAGCTAGTTACTTTCCATTAACATTTTCTCAAATCTACATGTGCAGGAACTTCTTCAACTACAAATCTAAAGTAACTTTCTTGGTTGCCTTCTATCATGCAATGCTGTTGTGACAGGTTCATGACATCATTATTATAAAGAAATTAGTCTTTGATAACAGAAAAACAGACAATTTTATTGACCTTCTCCAATAAAAGGTTTCAGTGACCTAAATAAGAAGTCATAATACAGAGCACTTTATCAGAATCTGTAAGTTGATAAGTCTGTCTTGCTTGACTTGAGCTTCATATAATCTCAACCAGAGTTTTGTGTAAATTAAAGCAGTAGGCAGGTATGTGGGCAGATTTATGCATATGTACACATATTTAATTTATGCCTTTTTATAGTTGTGTATCTCTTTACTAGTCTCATAATATGATATTTAAGTTAATTCAATAAAAGGAAAAAATCAAAAACAAAAACATTGATCAGTATAGACCTTTTCTGGAGTGTGGTCAACTTACCAAGACCAATACTCATGAAGAAGATTGACTGTTTCTCTCTTAGCTGCTATTAGTGATCTATAACTCCTCAGCTATTAGTAGGACTTCATGCCCACCTTCCTTCTCCATCCTAAATTTAATCTTGCATGGGTCTTGTACATACTCATAACTAATATGTGGTGGTTTGAAAGAAAATGATCCCCAAAAGGGAGTGGCATTCATAGGAGGTGGGGCATTGTTGAAATAGGTGGGTCCTTGTAGGAGAAGTATGTTACCTTGGAGGTGAGCTTTGAGGTCTCATCTATACTCAAGCCACACCCAGTATCTCAGATCACTTCTTGTTGTCTGTAAGATGTCAGACTCTTAGCTACTTCTCTAGCACATGTCTGCCCATTTGCCACCTGACATTTCTCACCACGATGATAATGGACTGAATTTCTGAACTGTGAGTGAGTTCCCTCCCCACTGAAATGTTTTCCTTTATGAGAGTTGCCATGGTTATGGTGTCTCTTCACCTAACTAAGACACAGTGAATTCATATGTGCATCCCTGCTGTTTCTGGAAGACAATGCTACTTGTAGTCATCCACTGCTACCGACCCCTAAGTTCTTTCTGTCTTCTTTTATACAATTTTCTTTGAGTCTTGGGAGGAGGGGGTGAATTAGTATCTCATTAAGGAATGGGCACTTCATAATCTCTTATTCTGTACTTTGTCTAGTTGTGAGTCTCTGCATTAATCACCATCTACTGCATATAGAAACTTCTCTGATGAGGGCTGAAAGATACATTTTTCATGGGTATAAGGATAATTCATCAGGAGTCAGTTTAATATTATATACATTTGACATAATAATAGTAGACTCTGAATATGATCGAAACAGGTTATATTAATATCTCAAATCAATCATAATAAAAAAGAACAATGAAGGAAATTGAAAAAGAATGCCAAGAATATATTCTGAAACATACAATATTTATACATTTTATTATGGTTTTGGAATTACTCAAGAAAATATTAAATAATTTTGTTATATTGTTGTTTCATACTATTTATACATTTATATTATATATATAGATACATCACAAATACACTTATATATGCACTGTAGTTAACACTTGAAGTTAGCTATATGGTAGAAAGTTGAACTTTAATATACACATGTGTATATACATGCATATATACATGAACCAGGTTTTTTTCTCAATTATATGAGACATTTATCTTGCTGATAGTCATCCTTCTTATAATTGAACATTTAAGAATATTAGTTTCAGTTTGACATATTGGAAATCCATATTGTAGACATAAAGAGATTTGCTTGTAAAAAAAAAGTGAAGGATAGAGAATTTGCTTGTAGAAAAAAGTAAAAGTATCTTCTTATGATTAAAAACAAGTAGAGAATATCTCATTTTGTGTTTATCAGAGGATAGTCCCACCTCTAAAATTGGAATATGAAACTATCACCTACGCGTGTAAGCAGATGTAGAGGAACTGGAAAAAGACTAAGGTACTTTCAGTATGGGGAGGGGAAAGAAGCTTAATTTTCATATACTAAAAATTTTAACATTTTGAAACATAATGTATATAAAACTTTGCCCATAGATATCTTATGCAGATATATTTAATTATGTAAAAGATATATAAGTAGCATTACGATGAGATCCACGCTATATTTTTATTTCAAAAGGAAATTACATCAGTGTTTTATGCAGATGAACATGTAGGAGAAATAATGCATTAAACAAGAACCCACAAGCAAACACAAGTGATGTTGGTATGTGGGAAGACAGAGTGGGAGGTAGCCAGCCGATGCCTTTGCGCTCACTGTGGGAGGAGATGAACATTTTCTAGTAGCTTCAGCCTGCAAACGAGAGCGTCATCAACTGCAAAATATGACGTAACATTCATTGCAGTAAAGAAAGCACGACCCATAAGCTGGTACCAGCTCATCAAATTCTTGATGGCTAACTGTTTCCCAGCATTTCCTCAGACTTCTGTTATGAAAAGCACTCACTTTTCATGTAAGTAATCATGATATAACCCCGTGGGAGTTAATAGAAGTAAGCAAAGAGCTGTAGGAATTTGTTACCTGCTGAGTGATGCTTTGTTGCTATGGTACTGTGATCCTATTTTCATTTTATTTGAAAAATTTTTTATCATCTAATATTAGCACTTGTTATTCACTAAATAGTAATAAAAATAACAGACCTTTGACTTCAAACATAGCTAAAAGCATTATTAGTTTTGAGAAGAGGTTTGTTAGCAGTATGTTTTATCACTGCTAAAGCTGTACTACTTTAGCATTGCTACTTGATAGACATAGCCTAGAACACAAGGGAAGAAAAGAGGCAGCAAGTAGCTATTAGAAATCTTTCTCAGAAACTAGAAAACAAGTGTCCAAAGATTCAAACGGTCACTTTGTAGTAATGGTGGTAATTTATGAATACAGACTTAGCATGCACATTGTATCATTAGAAGCAGTTTTTCACCAGATGTGCGTGCTTTCACTTGTAACAGCCTAGAATTTTGAAGTCCCCAGGCCAATCTTTTTTTCCTTTTTTTTCTTGGGGGGGGGGTAGGAAATTTATTTATTTGTTTGTTTGTTTGTTTGTTTTACATTCTAACCACAGTTTTCCCTTACTCCTGTCCTCCCAGTCCCTCCCCTCATCCCCCAATTTTGCTCATAAGCCATGTGTAACATTTTACAAGCCAATCTCTTTCTCAAATATTTTCTCCACTATTTTCTGAGCTTCTTTTCTAGCACAGACCTGCTTCCTGTTCTATAGGTTAAAAACAACTCCAACAGGCAATTCTCTGACCCAGACCTCAAGAGGCCCTTAGGCCTGACTTACACACAGTCATCTCAAGATTCCCCCTCTTTTGTACACAACAGATGCTAATATACTCTTGTTTTAAGGAGGAGTCACATTCTGTCTGCTCGCTTCCAAGATGTGCTAAATTCTTCCACATTTAATTTACTGACCTTTCTTCTTACATAGCCTAGGGGAAAAACCACTCAAAGTAACTTCTCATGGACTCCAAACTTTAAATTACAGCACTTTTTGATATCATGTGATGCTTCTAAAATAATATTTTATTTTGTAATGAAATTAGAAATTATTTATTTTAAAATGACAAAATTGCATTAGAAATATGTCATATGGATATTGGCCTTTCTAAAATTTAATCATGTGTTTCCATATGTTTTATTTCCATATGATTTCAGTGATCAGGTTAACATTCCCTGAGAGGAATGAGCAACGTTCATTACGTAGATGAGGAGGCTGCAAAGACCAAGAATGAATAAGTCCATAAGTGTCTTAAGCCCGCAGCACAGCACGGTATGCTTGGCTTTTATATGCAAGGACACAGTAGCTTGTTTACAGCTACAGTATTTTGTTGTCTCTGAATACTAATCTGAGATCAATGTGGGTAGAAATGGTTAGAGGAAAATAGTTTGCTCCTATAAGGTTACTGGCATTGCAGAGAACATTTTAGTTTTACTTCATGTCATGATGTGCAAAGGTGGGGCCACTACTGATCCATTCTTCACAGCCACTCTTAGTTGTTTTTGCTTGTTTCCATATAATTGCAAAAGTATAAAACCAAAGGTTAAACACTTAGGATGTAACTAAAACATGTAATTTTCAAGAATATATCCAAGCATCTAGTGTATCAAAACAGAAAAAAAAATAAAAGAATATACTAAGGAAACCAGGAACATCTAGATCTTTCTCACTGTTGTCTGTAACATTAAGAAGAACAGCTCAGGATTTTATAAAACCAAATACACAAAACGATGGGCTTATTTAAAAACACACTTCTTCCTGTGCTTGTTCAAACAAGAAACTTTCCTTCCAGCTGATGTAATCAACTCACATGGAAAGTAGTGTGAAGTCCTCCTGAGTGATGCTACAGCGATGATGTAGTGCACAGTGTTGTGCATGCATGGGAATGGACTCATAGAATCTATTGTTTGTTTGTTGGATTTTTGAAGTCATATCTGAATTGCTGATTTTCACTTTCTTTCTTCTTAGCGTTAGGGTTTGTGTTCTATAGGTAGACATTCCAGTTATTGTCATGTAGCAAAACTAGCAAGATTTTAAAAATTTGAGAGTTTCTATTTTTTTTTTTGAAATCACATCTCTCACCTGGGAGTTAACATTTTCCAACCTTTGTTGAACATTTGTTTCAGTCACAATAAATTTTTAGCTCACAGTTCCTCTTAATAATCTTGCCCAATCCCACAGGTCCTTTGTGTTACCCAGGGCACACTGAAGGGAAGAAAACACCATCTGCTATAAGCACATTTTTTTTTTTCAAAATGAGCTACACCCCCCTTTCTGTCCTTTCCTTCTGATTTCTAGTCTTATTTTAGGAAGTTTAGAATATTCCAAAAGGTAAATTTCATACAAAGTTAGATATTATAAACAGAATGATATTTCTTAAATGTAAAAAGAAACCTCTCACTACTAAAATGTTTGCAACAACTCTTCTTAAACCGAAGAATAGACTTGCTGCCCTAAGTATATTTTAGGTAAAACCCATTCCCTTGTAGAGTGAAGACACTATTGTAATCCACATAGTTTAAAATACACAAGAGACTAACTGTCTAAAAAACACTCTTCTTTACAGAAGTATACATAAGTATTGGGTTGGATGATTTGCTAGTAAGTGTACGAGTTATTGAGACAGAGAGGTCCCTTTTCTTAAAAGTTACATGTTCTGACACTTTCAAAGGAAGGCAACAACAAAAACAGATAGAATTCTTCCTCACCAATAAAATTATTAAAATGTGAGTGTTGGGGATGCTATCAGATCACCTTACAGAGGACCATAGAGGTCATATGATCATGGTAGGGGCTATCTAGTCTCTGTAAAGTTCCTCTGTATTTAGTGAATTATGTGTCTATATTTTTGTGAAAGCTGAGGCATCTCGGCTTACTCTCATCCTCCCACTCCTCAACTGGACTTTGAGAGCTCAGTCCAATGCTCCACTGTGGGTCTCTGCCTCAGCTTCCATCAGTTGCTGGATGAAAGTTCTACAGTGACATTTAAGATATTCATTAATCTGAATACAGGGCAAGGCCAATTCAGGTCCCAGCTCCTCTATTGCTTAGGGTCTTAACTGGGGTCATCCTTGTGGATTCCTGGGAATTTCTCTCATGTTAGGTTTCTTGCTAGCCCCATAATGCCTCAATCAAAATATCTCTTTCTTTCCTCTCATCTCATTCCTTCCTCCATCTCTACTATCTTGTTCCTTCAAGTTCTCCTCCCCCTTCCCCTTCTCTCCTCTTCTTTCCCTTCCATTCTCCATTTTCTCCCACCCCCATGCTCCCAATCCTTCAGGCAATACTGTCAATTTCCCTTTTCCTTGTGATCTATATAAGTTTTCTTTAGGGTTCTCCTTGGTACTTAGCTTCTCTAGGGTCATTAACTATAGGCTCGTTATCTTTTGCTTTACATCTAGTATCCACTTATGAGTGAGTACATACCATGTTCATCTTTCTGGGCCTGGGTTAACTCACTCGGGTAGTTTTTTTTTTAGTTCCACCAATTTGCATATAAATTTCAAGATGTGCTTTTTACCACTGCGTATTACTTCATTGTATAAATGTACCACATTTTCTTTATTCATTCTTCTGCTGAGGGGTATCTAGGTTGTTTCCAGGTTCTGACTATTACAAATAATGCTGCTATGAACATAGCTGAACAAATGTCCTTGAAGTATGATTGAGTATCCTTTGAGTATATGAGCAATAGTGTTATTGTTGTGTCCTGACGTGTGTTGATTCCCAATTTTCTGAGAAACTGCCATTCTGATTTTCATCATATTTTGTTAAAATATAATAGAAAGTAATTTAGGAGGAAAAGATAGAGTGGTGTAACAAAATTTATAAACCGTTAATTATTCCATTATTCTTGACAGTAAAACAACTGCATATGGAAAATGACTATTCGAGAGCTTTTATACTCTCTTACATTGATAATAAGATGATCAGTTTAACTAGTATTTCCCATCTGTGGATGGGTAGGAGGAAAAAAAACAGATTTGTCTACTTTTCATGTGTGTCCAGGGAGGAGTACCAGAAATGCACCTTGTGACAGAGTATCAGCCTTCTCTGTGTCAGCATGTTCACTTCTCTGGTCCTTCCTTAGTGGCTTCCTCATCTGCAGCCTGTCTTTACTTCTGTTCAGAGCAGTTCCTCAATCAGCCTGCAGCTTCATGAGTTTTGAGTCTTTGCCATGAATTTGCTCAGCTCTCTGCCTCTTAAGCTTTGGATATCACCTTCGCTTCTTGTGCTCAAACGTGTGTTTACCTAGAATTCTGATTCAAGCTATACAGCTCAGAATGTTGCATTTAATTTCAAATTTATTTCACATAAATCTATTTCTGCTTTCTGAATCATAGACACACTATGACTCACTTGTTGGTTGAGGTGTATATTTTGCCTTCTGTTTCCTCCCTTTCATTTTTCCTTTCCTTTTTTTCAAATTTCAGTGATGTTTTTGGTGGCTTTTTTTTTCTTATAAACATAGAGGAAAGAAATTATGCCCAAATCTATTATCTCAAGTGTTAACCAACTTTGTTGTGCTGAATTTGTATGACCTTAACTGAAAAAAGATATTTTATACAGTTTCTTTTAAGTAAATTAAATGTTTAATTGGAATACATTTTAAGCAAAAATAAAATTTGTGCTATTCATTTTGTATTTAAAATTATACAGATACAATAAATATGGACAAACAATTTAGATATATTTTTAATGTTAAAGGAGTGTTTCCAGTTGCTCAGCCTCAAAATAATTACACAGTAATTATTGAAATTACTGCTTGGCCCATTAGCTCTAGCTTCTTATTTGCTAACTCTTACATCTTAATTAAACCCATCTCCATTAATCTGTACATCCCACAATGTCATGGCCTAGCAGTAAAGTTCCAGCATTTGTCTCTGACAGGGCTACATGGCTTCTCTCTGACTTCACCCTTCTTTCTCCCAACATTCAATTTAGTTTTTCCTGCCTACCTAAGTTCTGCCCTATTAACAGGCCAAGGTAGTTTTTTTATTCCACCAGTAGTATTCACAACATACAGAGGGGAATCCCACATCAATTTTTGAAAATTTATCATAATTAAGATATATTTTTGATAGGCCTTATTTAATGCACTATATCATGTGTTTAATTATTTAATATACTGTTTTAGCGTATTCCCAGTGTTGATTACATTTGCTTATTTAAAGAATTTATGGACATGTGAAGGAATAAATATTTCTCACTATGTTATTATTTAGATATATATGATAGGTTGGGTTTTTTAAGTTTTTATATTCATATTTATTTATATTTTAAATTAGTCTATTTTGACATTTTCACACATGTATATTCTACATTCTGATTGTACTCATTTTCCTACCCTTTCTCTATTTTATTTTTTCTGGCTCGTTGTTTCACTCTTTTCTTATTTATTAAGTAATCTTTCTCATTTATGTTACAACCTGACCACAATTTTCACCCACCTCTTCCATTCCCTCCTCCCCCACCTCTGCAGTCCCCACTCCATGCCTTCTCTGTCTCTTTTCAGAAAGGGGTGGGCCTTGAATGGGGGTTAACAAAGCATGACATGTTAAGTTGAAGCAGGACCAATCTCTTCTCCTCAACAACTCTGGACTAGGCAATCCAATATGCGGAATAGGTTCACAAAACTCAGTTCAAGCTTCAGGGACAGGTCCTGATCCCACTGCTAGGAGTCTGAGTAACAGATCAAGCTCCACGCGACATACATGCAGAGGGCCTAAGTCAGTTGGTCTAATATCTCTGAACTCCCTTGAGCTCCGGTCAGCTGTCTCTGTGGGGTCTACTGTCTTGACCTTGATTCCCCATCCCATCCAATTCCTCATTCCTCTCTTCATCAGGGTTTTTGGAGCTAGGCCCAGTGCTAGGTTGTGAATCTCTACATCTGCTTTCATGAGTTACTGGATGAAGGCTCTCTGATGACAATTAGGGTAGTCACCAATCTGATTACAGGAGATAGACATTTCAGGCACCTTCTTGGCTATTGCTAGGAGTCTTAGCTGGGGTCATTCTTAGGGATTTCTTGTAGTTTCTTTGGCATCAGGCTTCTCCCTAATCCCAAAATGCCTCCACCATCAAGACATCTCTCCCATTTTACCCCCTCCATCCTATCCCAAACCCACCCAATATGATCCCTCATGTCCCCCACCCCTAGTTTACATAGGAGATCTCTTTTAATTCTCCTTCCCAAGGAAATGCATGCATCCCTCTTTGGGCCCTCCTTGTTAGTGAGGCTGTCTAGGTCTGTGCATTGTAGCCTGTCCTACTCTTTCTTACCCTTTCTCATAACACCAAATTCCTCTCATCCACCAAGTTTCCATCCTTCCTTAGTGTCCATATTTTTGTTTTCACCTTGGTTTCTTAGTCACTATTCTATTGCTGTGAAGAGACTCTCATCTAAGAAAGCTTTTGTTTGGAGGTTTTAATACAGTTCCAGAGGGTTAGTTGGTCACCATAATGGCAGGGAGTATGTGCTAGAGCAGTAGCTGAGAGCTTTATATCCTGGTAGACAGGAAGGAGAGCAGAATAACACTGGGCCTTGCTTAAGCTTTTAAAATCTCAAAGCCATTAACACACCTACTCCAACAAGTCCACATCTCCTATTATTTCTGAACCAGTCTACCAACCGATGATGAAGTATAAAAATATGGGAGCCTATGGGAGCCATTGTCATTGAAACTACTACTCTTGGTGGCCCACTGGGCTCAACCAGAGCTGCAAAATGGACTTAGTTGTGTACTCCTAGCATAGTCCTTATGACACTGAAGACAATGACTACCTCTCACTAGCATGTTTTTACTGCCAATCTTCAGTCTGTGACTGCATGTTTAGGGGCCCAGAGCTTCTGTGAGTTCATGAATCTCATGTTCACACTATGCCATCAAGATAGCTACCTTCCAATCTACTAGATATACACTTTCTCTGATCCTGTTTCTACAATATTCTCTGGACTTTGGAGTAGGTGATATAAATGTTCTGTTTAATAGTGAGCACTAACTGTCACTTGTTATCAGCATCTGGTCTACCCCAGAATTGTATAGACTGTAGTCTTAGAGATGTTTCTTTTAGTAAGGCTGTAGCCAATACTAGTCTATGGATATAAACATGAACATTTAAGAGACAGTTTGTCAAAATGTACATTTAGCAAAACTAAAGCAGTCAATTCATTCCTAATGCCTGGAACTTCCTAAGTCATGCCTTCAACCATTGCTGAGGTTCCAGACTTGGACTCCCCTGAAGTTGGCTCAAATCCACGTAAAATCAGTTAAGTATGTGTGTTATACCTCATAGACATTTAATATTTATTTTTGTTTATTTAACTTAGAAGTGTATTTGGCAGAAGAAAAGAGACCATGTGCTAGATGATAGGGCACGTGTGATGAACACAGAAAAAAGAAGTAAAGAGATGAACTGTTTTAGCAGAGGTGGGAATGCAAGATAGTGGGGAAGAATATATGTGGATGACAGATAACCCAAACTAAGAAAGTGAGAAGGCATATTGAAACCTACTACTTTATAAGCAAACCAGAAAACATAATTTAAAATAGAATTAAAAGGTTGAAAAGTGGTTTAGAGCCCTTACACAAAAATCCAGTGGATTCACATGCCTTGATCCAAGACTAAAGATTATCAAACTTCTAGCATGGGAGAAGAAAATATAAAAATTCATGACCAAAACTTCCTTAAGATGCTAAACTTAACCTATATTTTGAATTAAGTGCCCTATATTTAAAAAGATAGTTCATTTTACCTCAAACTGCCTGAAGATAGTTACTATAGAAAAGCAGGTTTCATCACAGTTACATGCCTAACTAAATGAATATTTTATCTCTTGTTGTAATTCTACAATTACCTTACAGCAGATTCCTCACTTTCAATTTTTATTTTAAACATGATATAATTGCAGTATGAACTTTCGTACATTTAGGACATACTTCATCTAGAAATTTGCTTTATCTTACTATAAATCATACCACTTAGTCTGATGTATGAGACAAAACAGTGTGTGACCCCTAAAAACCATGAGGATTTATTTAATGTCTGTTTCTAAGGGACCCTAAACTTCTTATCTAAATAATAAAACATTATTACCTCATTGACAATTATAAAAATTTTAGAGAATAGTAAAGAAATTTGATTATAAAATTTATATTTTAGATTAATTTATTGAAAAAGCTCAAATTATACCTGCAATTAAAATGCATTTTCAAACATTTACTGAAATATCAGTAGCTCATGCTGAGGCTGTGAGTCCCTTCCCTAGGCAGGAGCACACCAATTGGTTATCCAATATGAAGTAATCATCCCTAAATCATACATACAGGCAACATTATTCAGACTATGAAGGTTAGATTTAGGAATATATATATATGTATATGTATATATATATTTGTGTGTATGTATGCATATATATGCATGTAACAGCAGTTAATAAAAGAGAGAGCAAGGAGAGGACTATGAAAGGGCTCAGGTGGAAGGAAGGGGAAATGGTGTGATTATTTTATAATCTCTAAAATAAAGGAAATACAGATATAGCTATAGGTAATTTTAGTAGCCCGATTGTTTTCTAATCTCTTCTACAATAAATGCCTTCTTTTGCTCTAAGAAGAAACATTTACCATAGCCCAGAATACCCATATTAAAAAATTATACCTACTCATTTTTTGACTCTTAGAAAATAATAGATAATTGTTAGGTATGACAACAGACAAAGGCTTCTATGGCTTAGTAACCAGAGCACATGCTTTTATGATATCAAATGTGCCTCTAGCCCACCTCTATCCAGTCTGGAAAATGTTAGACCCCCCTCCCCTCCACACACACCATGCTTGTTATTCATGCTTTGCTGATTGACTATGGGATTTTAGGGGAAGAAAGTCACTCTGAGAAGTAATGGTGACTTGAAAACTAAACAGCTCTCTGTATCCCAGTTTGTTTGTATTGTCTGTTGTAAACATTTAGATGGTAGGAAGAGTCGTGGTGCCTCATGCATCTCCAACTTCCTCCCAGTCCCAGCCCTGGACTATATTCAGTCATCTTTTCTCCTCAAGGCTCTCATGGTTCCAGACCGAGAATAGTAATTACTGACTTGGCATCTTTTGTTTTTAGGGCACAGAAGCTCTGGCACACTACAAACCCAAAACTATCACAGAGAATGCAGGGAGACCCTCTTTTGGTTTTCATTTTATTTGAGTTCACTGTCCCTTACTATATTTTATTTTCTGTCTCCAATCTACAAAGAAAATATCCAGTTATCCTTTTATTAACTAACATTAACAAAACCTAGCATACCATGAACCAAGGGCATGGTTTAATAATTTCTGTAAAACATGGATTGGTACTCATGAATGACATATCAATGAAATATTGAGTGAGTCATTAAAGCATCTCACTGTTTCTAAACATCCAGATGTTTTACCATGCACAGAAACAAAATGCACAGATACTTTTCTAGAGATGGTTTTTATCTTGATGGCAGACTATTTTTGCCTCCGCACCTGTGTAGAAATCTGGGTAAGTGGTTTTCTTTGAAACAGACTTCTGCCACTGCTGCCTGGCTCATTCATCTTTTATTTATGTTATGACTGTGATGTCAGAATTGCTTGAAAGCTAGACCAAAACAATGATTCCTTAATTTACTTGCCGAGAGCTCAATGTCTGTAAATCACATTAGCTAATTAAATTCGTCAGAAGTTACTCTAAAACATCAAAAAAAAAATCCAGTCACAGCAAGTAATAATAGACTGTGGGTTTCGAGGCACTAGATTGCTTTTTCACAAACATCTGCTTTCTGAAATTTTTTTTTAAAAAAAAGAGTGACTGATACACTAGTGTAAACTGGATATGTTGGTGGACGTGTGCACCAATGTGACTTTGCATCTTGCACGGTGTCTGTACTCTAGTTTCAATAATCCAAAGCACATTTGTATTATAGTCTACAGGCACCGTGCTACAAACCCCTGCCTGCACCATCAGTCCATAACAAAGGAATAGATGCTTACAGTGGGGAAAGCTAAAGGATGTTCACCTGACTTTTTGTATTCTCTAGAACTTTTACCACAACTAATACAGTATAGGATGAGTTTGAAGACAGTAATCAATGTTATTCAGATTCACCCTTGTTCATCTCTACAAATTACCCTTGTGGACATGAACTGCAGGTCAAGGGGGTTAAATGCTTCAGATTGCAGTGTACTGAAAGGGAAAAGAGCCTTGAGTCATCTTGGGTCTCATTACAGGGCACAAAGTCAGCTGTAAACAGACTTGGAATGGGCTCCATGGGACACAACTAGAATCCTAAAAGTGATCTTTTCTTTAGTGCAAAAACGCTAATAGCTAGATGTTAAGGAAAAGTAAACAGACTTCCCCTCACCCTGTGTTTAAAATTAGTTTAGAAATTATTCTAACGCAGACTGTAGGCGTTTTCTTTCTCTTGTTATAAAGAGAAAGCTATTCACCTGGGTTTCTCAGAGCCCTTATATTGTCTTTAGTATCAGCATGGAGGATGAAAAGATATGTGCCCTGATACGACACAATAGGAGTACCTTTTTCATGTCGAGCATGGTGTTCAGTGATTATGTTGCAGACAATTCACACCACACTGTGGGAAAAGGAAAAGTAGCAATGTGGGCAATGACCCTTAGAAACATGGCCTTCAGTAATGCCACATATCAAGCTATATCATTTTAGTCTCTTTGGAAATTCTCACAAATAAACTGCTTCCCATTTCGTTCAGTTATTTTATTTATTTGAGGGCTGAAAATTGAACCAGGGCCTTGTTCATGCTAAGCAAATGCTTCAAGATGGAGCCAGAAACGCAGCACCTATACTAACATTTTAAACCCAGCTTTCTCTTTCTCTTCCATGACCCACCTCTTCCTTCCAAGGCTCAGGGATCATTGTGAAAGAAGGGACAAAAAGTTGGTAAAGGCCAGAGACAGAAATGGTAGGTGACAAAAGAAAAGCGATTCGGGACACACCAGGGCAATTACACCTATTAGCTAAGAACAGTCGTAATAGAATGCATAAAATCTATGCTCAAGTCATACAAAACCCCCACTTGGAGTGAGAAGATTTTTACAAAATCCCACTCCTGGTTGAAGAGCTATTGACAACTGACAGTTATTGGGAGAAGATGAGCTGTGTGTGCCATGGCTAAGGATGGCTCAACACCCTTGTGTAGGCGAATGGTGTAGCTCAAATTGGACTGGATAAGGTGGGGAAAATCATAGTGGAGGACACAAAGTTGAGTAGGCAAAGTGTGTCGGTAGGAGGAACTTGGAGGATGCAGAGTGAATATGATCAAAACTTGTGAAATTCTCAGAGAAATGATGAAAATATCTTAAAATCATTTTCAACCTTATTGGACCAAGTATCTTTCTCTACAGGAGGTTTCTTCTTTCCTTCCCAACATATTTTAGAGGAACTAGTATCACAGGAAGAGTTTAGCTTTGAAATTTGAAAAAGGTTTTAGAAATGATGGTAATTACTCCATCCCAGAGTATCTGTTTTCTCAGTTACTAAATTGTATGTGTTCGTATTGTTGTAACATATCTCATCACACTGCTATAAATTGTAATTGCGTTGAAGAATGGCTACATTCCATACTCAGAATCAGTGTAGACTACTGTTGTTTTGCATACATCACTGCCTGAGCATGGGCTCTCCGCACATATGTGACTCACGATATTTTATTTCAGTAGTAAATAGTCTCCAAACACTGGCACCGGATGATTCATAAGCCTGTTGTATCCATTTTGCAAAATAAAATTAGAATGGTCAGGTAACTCTTAATGTTGAGGGTGATTTGTTGCTAATAACAATCTCCTCCGAGAAAAGACAGGTTGATATATAATATGCCATATTCAAAATCTAAATTCTACTCTTCAGAACCAACACTTCACATGGAAGGCTGGTGAGATATACATTCATTGTGTGATTTATATAAAATTTCTATATTCTATAGTTACAAGTTATAAGTTATCTGGCTTGGATTTTCATTATTATCTAACCTTTAGGAGAATTCAAATTTGAAATTCAGTGATGAAATTATTATTTTCACAGATATCTCCCAAATGTGTTCATCATGATTCACTGATTATGATCATCCTTTAATTTTAAGCATGCTTAATATAGAAAAAATAATGGATCTTCAATTGTGTAGCAATCATAGCTTTCAATCTGTTGAAATATAAATTTTACATAAAAAATAAGCAAAACCTTGTAAGGATATTTTTCACATACACATATTACATTGTGTGCATGTGACTCTTATAGCATTCGGGTTTTAGAGTGGAAACCATTATAATGAAGGCTAGATTTGTGCGATGCATGATATTTTGTCTACATGCTAGAGCATCTGTTCCTCGCTATATAATTCTTTCCCTTCACAAGCTGATTGAGAGTAATGGCCATTCTTCCTCCTGTCAGGACAGGCATCCTACGAAGATCCCTCATTTATTGTACCAGCATTCATCATCAGTACCACATCTGTAAATCCATGGTACCCAAACTAGCCTCATATGAGTAGGTGAAAGATTGGCTTTATTGACAAGACTGTAAACTTTCAAAGCATATGATTATGCTTTTGATTTGCAGCACATGAACCTGCCCTTCCAATCCTGTCAGAGATTAGAAATGCAGATGCTTAGCCAATTCCTATCAAAGCTTGTTTGTGAGATAAGCTTATTAAAGATTGTCTGTAAGATAGTCTAGCCTTCAGAACATGAATGAATCTGCGAATTTCATGTGCTGGCCCATTTCTCATGGATCACAAGTCTCTGTTGAGTGGTTTGAAAAGAACAAATACACACTCAGAAACCAATACACATGTGCACACATACATGAAGATATATACACAGACACACACACAAATATATACAGTCATATTCACACACATACACATGCTTCCACACTGACACACAGACACATGAACCCACTCATACTTACAGACACATAGACACACAAATGCACTCATCAACACAGACACATGAACCATAAATACATTGCACATACTCTCGTGAAGATAACACATACACAAATACACACATGCAAACTTTATACCCAACCATAACCATAGCTATGCAGACAGACATTTGGACTTTACCCCAAATATACAACACAAGCACACCCACTCATGCAAGCACATGTATACATACACACACACACACATACACACACCACACCACACCATAGCCACCTAGGGAAGTTTGCATGTGACTATACCGCCACATGCACAGTGTTTTATAACCTAGGTCTATGAAACACTACTGTGTGTGCCTGGGCCCCAGGCAAATAGCAGGCAAGGCCTTGCTGGAGGCCCCTCCTCAGGGTTAAGGTTCCCATTGGCCTGGCCATGGCAAGCACTCTGTGAACAGCTGTGCATGAATGAGTGAGCGAACACGCTATTGGTTGGATGATTAACTATAGCAAGGTCTATTGTTGGTCTTTTATCATAGCCTAATGTCAGATAGACCTCTGAGCAGATCACAGGGAAAATTCCTCAAAGGAGCTCACTTCCAAGAATGTTGAGTCCCAGTGTAGACATTTCAGAAGGACAAACTGTAGTCATCTTGCACTCAGTCCAGTGGTATTCCAAACAGGCCTTTACCCTGAATCCATGTGCTGCGATTCCTTTGTCAAGTTTCCTGGTGTCTGCTCCTTGCTTTCCGTGTTAGCAGCAATGTAGAGTTTATTTCCTCCTCTCCTCAGTCAGTGTATCTCAGTGCAATTTAATTTCTATCAAAATTAATTTGTGTAGGAGGGGGAAAAGCATTCATTTTTCTGAAGCAAATTTGTTTGTATATTCAGAATAGTTTATTTTTAACTGGATTTTACATTTCAGCTTTGGAAACGTGTTTCTTGTTGAAATGTAGCAATATAACTCTGCTTATTTTATAGACCTAATCAATGTAAGCTCATTGTGTTTTCATTGATCTGAAGCCAATGTTTCTCTTGTTTCTGAAATATATGACTTTATTTGATCCTTCTAAGTCAAGTTATCAAGCTATATGTAATTGTAACTGTTACCAGTTGGTTAGTTGGGTAAAAGAATGCAAGAAAACATGTTTTCTTTCTGTCAGTTTACATTGGGAAAACATCTGATCATTTATATTTGTCATTGTTCCAAAGTCCAGACCAGAAGAATGTTTATTATCTTTCTAATATCACTTTAAGATCTGGATTTTAAATTTCTTTTTTGCATAGAACAGCAATCCAAACTAATTTCTGAAGAGCCTACATTTTAGCATTGTATATATTCTTTCATGGCATAAAAATATTATTACAGTACTTCTGTAATGCTTTTATTAGAGGAAATTTAATTATAAATATATCAATTTTGTTTTATTTTTAGCAAATATGCACTTAAATTTCTTTTTTCTGAACAAACATATCTATTAGTTTATCCATGTTATTTTGACTGTGGTTCACATGTATAAAAATATTAGTAGAGTACTACATACTCTATGTAATTCAAAAAATAAAATATATTGTCAATTTATGACAATGATAGTACCACAAAAGTCTGTATTCCACAAAATCGGAAAATGTAAAATAAATGAACAATTCTCTGGATAGATACCACATACCAAAATTAAATCAAGACTGGATAAACAATTTAAATAGACATATAAACTGCAAGGAAATAGAAGCAGTCACCAAACCTCCCAAACAAAAAGGCTCAAGTCCAGCTGGTTTAAATGCAAAATTCTACCATAACTTCAAAGAAGATTTAACAACCATACTCCTCAAATTGTTCCACATAATAGAAACAGAAGGAACATTGCCAAACTCTTTTTATGAGGCTACAGTTACTCTGATACTGAAACCACACAAAGACTAAACCAAGAAAGAGAATTGCAGATCAATCTCTCTCATGAACACTGATGCAAAAATACTCAAGAAAATACTGGTAAAAGGAATCCAAGAATACATCAAACAAAACCATCCACTATGATAAAGTCTGCTTCAGTGCAGATATACAAGGATGGTTCAACATACAAAAATCTATCAATGTAATCCACCATATAAATAAACTGAAAAAGAAAACCACATGATCATCTCATTAGATGCTGGAAAAGCATTTGAGAAAATCCAACACTCCTTCATGATAAATGTCTTGGAGAGATTAGGGATACAAGGAACATATCTAAACATAATACAAGCAATATGCAGCAAGCTCCAGCCAAGATCAAATTAAATGGAAAGAAACTCAAAGCAATTTATGTTGAAAGCAGGAAAAAGTCAAGGCTGTCCACCCCTTCCATATCTATTCAACAGAGTTCTTGAAATTCTAAGCAATAAGATGCAGTGTTTTCTAAGGAAAGAATTTTTTATTTATTTTAATAACATGAAACCTGGAACACATCTCAAGGCTTTTGAAGGGAAAAGCTTGCAGCTCGTTTGGAATACGAGAGCACAGAAGCAGGCCAAGATGTTCCCACAGTGGCATTTAAACATCATTTTCTTCCGAGACTAAGAATTGCTGCGAGGTTGGACATTTTCTGCTCGCGAGGCTGCTGGTGCATCCAGACAGCTTTTGTGTGAACTGAATCTTCTCTCCCATCTTGCTGACCCTGTAATTGTCTCCTTAGCTTCATTTTCCTTGGCAGAGTCTACTGTCTCTTGCATTTTGTATTTTACTCTCCATCCTGTTATATAATTAAGAACAATGGAAGTATCAAAAAAAAAAGCTAGACTGTATAATCTGCTGAAGCCCTTAATTGACTCTTCTATTAACTTTTCCAATTTCCATGCAGAAATTGTTTCTATCGATATTTTAATTTCATGTGAACTGAATGACAGGAAATAAAGTGATTTCAGCATATGGTTGCCACAAACTTTATACTGCATCTCAGCATCGGTCCATAGAACTCTGTAGCTTGGCAGTACGTGGTAGATCATTTTACTGCTTGTTAATGCCAAAGAAATCTGGCGTAAATATGTGGGGTTTTTTTCAATTTAATTTATTCTCTGACTTTATTAAAAGCTACCAAACTTGATTTACTTGTGTCTATTATAGCCATAAAAATCTAAATTCAAGAAGCTTTGCAAATCAGTGTTTCCTGCCTGCATTAACTGAGATTTCATGACATCTAAAATCAAACTTCTAAAGAACTATCAATATCTTTAAATGTAGCTAATGTATTCCTTTCGATTGTCAGCCTGTGGTAACTGGGCATATGCCTTTATATA